>NW_006399766.1:25505794-25522893 GCF_000299155.1 Elephantulus edwardii
ACCAACAACCAGAGCCAAAGAAGAAGAAATAGATGATTTCTACCAACTTTTACAGTCGGAGATAGATCGAACATGCAATCAAGATGCATTGATAATAACGGGTGACTGGAAAAAGCACTCAACTACTAGTTGAAAAGGCAATAGGTCAAGCTTAGCCAGAAGGCCCTTAGAAGAAAGGTCAAATTTACTTCTGAAAGATCACTGCCATTGAAAGTCCCACAGACCAAAGTTCCATTCTGACATACATATGGTCATCATGAGTCAAAATCAATTAGACAGCAATTGGCTCACGGGTTTTAGGAGAAAACATAAGATAAGAAGTTAAATGATTAACCAAAAACATGATTTGGTGATAATACAACTCGTGGAGATAATAAAACAAGGTACTGGATGGAGTTCAACAAATACAAATAACCTGCCAAACAGAACACCTCCATGAAGTACATCCCTTCCTTTGCTTCTTGTTGCTGCTGTGTCCTCAAGTCACTGTGGTGCTCTGAACAAGAGATCTGAACCCTGTCTTATCTCGTGCCATTGTCACCAACACTGATGCACAGGATCACACTGCAGTCACTGTGTCAATCTGTCTGGTTGAAGGTCTTCCTTTATTTCACTCACCTTCCAACATCCCAAGCATGATATCTTTCTCCAAAGAAGAGTCCCTTCTAGCAACATTTTTCTCAATGTTAGTCATAATTTGTTATGATCCACACAGTCAAATAAATGCACTTGTAGACTCAGTAAAACAGAGACTTACATCTTTCTGGTAAGCTTTTCTTTCAGCTAGGATCCGTCTGACATCAGCAAGGATATCCCTGGTGCCATAGCCTCTTCTAAATCCAGCTTGAACTTCTGGCATTTCTATGTCTGTGTACTTTTGTAGCCATTTTTGAATGATCTTTAACAGTATTTTGCTTGTATGTATTGTTCAAGAATGTCCACATTGTTTTGGGATCATGTTTCTTGGGAATGGGAATAAATATTGATCTCTTCCAGTCAGTTGTCCATATAGCTGTCCTCCAAATTTGCTGGCACAGACTGGCGAGCATATTCAGGGCCGCATCTGTTAGTTGAAACATGTCAGCTGGTATCTCATCAATTCCTAGGGCCTTATTTTTTGTAAATGTCTTGAGTATAGAGTGAACTTTTCTTTCATTACCATTGGTTCTTGATCATATGGCGCTTCCTGAAAGATTTCAGTGTCAACCAATTCTTTTCCGAACAGTGATTCCATGTAGTCCCTCCATCTTCTTTTGACACTTCCAGAATCATTCAAGATTTCCCCCATAGCATCCTTCAGTATAGTGTCTCAATGCTTGAATTTGTTTGTAAGTTCTTTCAACTTGATAAATGCAGAGAGAGTTCTTCCCTTTTTATTCTCTCTACATTTTGTATAATACTTTGCTTTGACTTCTCAAGCATCTTTGACATCCTGGGTTCAGCTCTTTTACTTCAGCATCTCTTCCTTCTGTCTTGCACTTCCCTTTTTCTTTTGTTATAGTACTCTTGTCAATATTAAATATTGCATTATTTAGTTCAATGACTATTTATTTTAAACCTCTTGTATTGCACTATTCTAGGCAATGAAGACAGAGAAATCAATGAGAGATGGTTCCACTGTCATGGAACTAGCATTCTATTGGAAATGTCATTTCTGTCATAGGTGCAATTAATACTTGTCATCCTTATGTCTCAATTAACATTAAAATAATGTCTTCTCAATATCAGATCAATCAAGTTCTATAAATAAATTTGGCAATGACAGCCCTTCGCTCATTAACTGTACTAAGATGCATCCTAATTAATTTGAATATATGAATCATTAAAATGCTCAAATTGAATATTTCTATTTTGTAAGAGATAATATTTGTATGCTAATTGTGGCCAATTACTCTTTGCAACACAAAAGGTGGATCATAGGAATTTTTTAATTCCAAATTATAGCTAGAATAGAGTCGATCATCATTTAGAGAATGATTTAATTAGAGGGTAAAAGTTGAACAAAAAGTTAATAAACCACCAGGCTTTCTTACTTTTTGAATGCTGAATTTTAAATAGTTAAGCTCTACCCAGAAAAAAAGTGACACCATACGCATAAATAAGCTAACTTTTTTAAAAAAACAACTACTTTTTATCCACAACATGGAATTTTATAGAAATGGTAGAAAGCAATGTCACAGAAATGCTGAGAAATAATCTGTTCACTTTTTTTTCTATAGAAAGCTAATATTTTCATTTGTAGAAGCAATGGCATGTAAAAAAACCCGTAATTCTGTGCACCTTGCTGAGTAGTCCCTACTTTGTAAGGAAAATTTGAATAGACAGTGATTGTCAAAAGTATAGAACATAGAGCCTATATTAGATTTTCTTAATGGCCATCAGGCTATGTTGTTAGGTGCCTCTAAGTCACCTCACACTATTAAGTGGTCCCACGAGCCAGAGAAACCTTGCTCAATCTTGTGGTAGTTTAATAATCTCCACTGTGCTTAAGACCACTATTGAAATAACTGTGTCCGGCCATCCCACTGAGTGTCTACCTCTCCTTAACTAACCTACTTTTACAAGAATGAACTTTGTCACAAAGACTGGTCCCTTCTGACATGCCCACAGTATGAGCAAACAAGGAATCAATCACAATCCTTGCCTCAAAGGAATGCCCGATTAGAACTACTTCCAAGACAGAATTGTTTGTTCTTTGGCGATTCCTGGGTTAACCTTCCAAGTCAAAGCTTTTTATTCTTCTCAATCTTTTTTATCCGTTGTCTAACTTTCACACATGCATACTTTGTTGTTGTTATGTGCTGTTGAGTTGTCTGCAACTCATAGCAACCCTATGCACACCTGCCCTGTGCTGAGCTGGCCTCATCGCCTCTAATATACCTACCCCCATTACTCTAGTTACCTTGTCAATCCATCTCATCCAGGGTCTTCCTCTCCTGAACAGTCCCACTATCCTTCAAAGCACAATGTCTTTTCCAAAGATTGGTCCCTCCTGGTGACATGCCCAAAATATATGAGACAGAGCTTCAACATCCTTGTTTCCAAAGAGCAACCTGGTTTCACTGTCTCCAAGACAGCCTTGTTTGTTCTCTTGGTTTGTTCAATATTCTCCAGCACCACAGCTCAAAGACATTGGTTCATCTTCTGTCATCCTTAGTCATTGTCTAGCTCTCAGATGCGAGAGCTTCCTATCAAACCAAGGAACCTAACATTTTCCTTATGTTTGTATTTGTCCTATATTTATCTCTACTCGGTTCAGGATTCTTTTAACGTGATCTAAAAAGGCCACCTGGTACCATGAACTTCTCTTCTCAGGGTCCCACATATGACCTGACATTTGGAAAGTGCAATTGCCTATTAACATTTTTATTAGGTGGTTTCGCATATGTTTCCATCTTAAGATGCTTGTAACTTATCATAATCATATCCCCAATTTAATCCCCCTCATTTATTCTTCATCTTGGTAAATGGTTACACTATCCATGCAAGTTTTCAAGCCAAAAGTTGAAGAAATATGCTCACATTTTCACTTTACTTTCTTCTTCCTCCCCTTGTACCATAATTTGGAAAGTCTGACTTATTCCACCTCAGAAATAAACATCAAATTGTCCTATGTCTTTCCATTATTGAGAGCCTTGCTGGTGGAGTGCATGAAGTGCCAGGCAGCTAACTGAAATGGTGGGGATATGAATCATCATAGGGAAGAAGTTAGGCAGGCTTCTTCTGTAAAGATTTACAACTTTGAAAACATGATGAAAAATCACCATGAGTTGGCACAGGCTAAAAGGCAATGAATACTTCCCTAGTCCAAGAAACTATCATCTCTCAGCTGGGCCATATATTAGTTCCCTAACATGTCTTCTTACTTTTACTTTCAAACTGATCTAATCCATTGTCCTGTTTTCTAAATAAACACCTGACTGGATTAATTTCTGTTTAACTTCTTAATGTCAATTATTTGCACTTAGCATAACAAAAGAATGTAAGATTCTACATGATCTGACAAGGATTTACATCTCGCCTTATTATAATTTAAATATCTTATTTACTGATAAGGACAATGTTTATTATATAATAGGATACTTGATAAATATCTGTTTACTAAATAAAACCAAAAACTCCTCAGATTTTATCTCCCTATTGCTTTCTGTAGGATTAAAGCATATGAAGTTACCATTTTTGTAGTATTAAAAACAACATTAAAAAATAAAACCATATCAATCTCATATAGCCGAATTTAGGAGTATATTCCATCCCCACTGCAGTATAGGTTTCTTAGCCCCTTCAAAGGCCTATAATCTTTCTTACCTTGGGGTCTTGACAAATCTTCTTACAAGCTTCAAATCTTTTCCATCTCACACAAATTTAATACATGTCCTTCTTCTGGCTAAATATTACCCATTGTTTAGTGCAATCCAATAATCCACTGCCTTCAAATTGATTCCAACTTATTATTACCCTCCACTGGCTTCTAAGATAATAAGTCATAGTGAAAACCAACTCCCTCATCTTTCTCCTGCACATCATTTGGTGGGTTCCAAGAGCCAACTCTGTGGTCAGCAGCCCAGCATGAGACACACTATGCCATCAGGGCTCCTCACTCACCATTTACTTCTCCTCTGAATAACACTGTCTTTAGGATTTTCATGACTTCTCAGACCACATAATGGGGTTGTATGTTTGTCTTAGAAGACTTATACAAAAAGAGGGGGGGTAATAGGGTGGTATTAATAAGTTCAGAATTCTCTATATAGGTATCAGTTATAAAACTATAGTTCTTTTAACAGATTAGAGGCGATATATGATTGAGTATTATGGTTAGTACAGGAGTCCATAACTAAGGTTGCATAGAGAAGTGTACTCGATGCGTGGGGGGGAGGGGAAGGGTTGGGGAATTATATACCAATGAAGGAAAAACAAACAAACGAAAAACCAAAAAAACCTATAGTTCTTTTTCTTCAGCCTGCAAAACTAGTTGCTTAGCCTCCGAATTCTCTGTTTCCTGTCTTTGGTCACATAGAGTAGTTTGATCTGTCTGTTTACGAGAAGAGGAAATGCATCTATCCTAGATCCTGGTGAAGCTGGTTTTCCAGTCATATGTACCTGCCTGTTGACCAGGAAGAAAACTGGGGCCTTCCTGAATTACTGATAGTTAAATGGGAACTGTCCTTTTCAGATGTAGAAATTACCTTTTTTTTTACTAACAAAAGTGCATTGTTAAATGAGCTGGAGTTTCACCCTAGTATATAAGGCCATGGCCACTCCCAGACGGGGAGGCAGTCTTTGAGGCCGGGACCCACTGTTCTCCACAGATCTGTAATAAATGCATTTATGGACATTGCAGTCCATTTGTCTCATTGGCAATTGACTACAAAAAGAACCCCTTGCGTTCAGTAACATATACACTATGAAATTCTTATTTTTTCTTTTTGTTTTACACCATGTACTTATCCTTACAACATCTGATATGTATGCAAACAAATAGGTCTGGAGAGGGTGAAGCCAAGTCTCTCCTTGGAGGCTAAGATTTTGAAGCTCCGTCTCACTTGCTTTGGGTACATGGCCAAGAGGGATCGGTCCTTGGAGAAGGACATCATGCTGACAAGGGTGGACAGACAGCGCAGGAGTGGGAGACCCCAGATGAGATGGATTGACACAGTGACTGGGGCAATGGGGGTTGGTGTGTCAGAATCAGTGAGATGACTGGCTTAGGACAGGGAAGGGTTCAGAACTACTGTACATCACAGGTGACTTAAGAGCACATAACAATAACATACTTTGACACTTCCTAAACAACATGCCTCTGGAAACTCTATGAACTTTGATAAATGACAATAGCTATAGAAGGGCTTCAGGCCTTTTGTTCATAGGGTCGCTATGAGTTGTGCTCGACTCAACAACAACGACAGGTACTTTAACTCTTGGTGATCTTATTTACTACTTCATTTATTTCAGAAACTCACTAAGTGTTTAATATGTGTTCTGTAAATAGTAATCCAGTGTACGACTTCATTAAATGCAGATAGTATATGAAGAAATGTGCTTAGATAAAAGAGAGATATTTCTTTGTTTTCAAGTGTGTGAAATATAAGTATGTTTACACTAAGATAAAAGAACACATACAGAGAAAGAGAAGATAAACAGTGGCCAAAGGTCCCTTTGCAATGAACGGATGGGAGCCAGAGATATTGAACAGATGCTGGTCTGTAAATCCTGTTACTGATAGGCTTTAGATGTTCTGGAAATGCTGAGAGACTCAATAAACTTAAAATTGGAGCTATCATTTCCTATAGTCAAGCAAGAGAAAAGTAAAAAATAAATAAAACAAAAATCCAACACACAAGTATGTTTCTAATGCAGTATGCTTCCTTCTTTCTCTCTAACTGAAAAATCCTGAAAGTGAGACGTAGAAGGAATAATGAGAATGAAAATTACATGGTAGGAATAGGAAAAGTGTGATTATATTGTGTATATTGCAATTAATGTTATAAAAAATGTGCATGAATAGTTGACTGGAAAACGAACCTTTATAAACTTTCACTCAAAGTACAATTTAAAATGGAGAGTTCACCTCTCCATTTTTATTGGTTTGCATACAATTAATCATCTACATCGTGTTTTATTCACATAAATTGTGTTTGATATAATCTTAACACTGTATTTTATATATAATGAATTACTTTTGATATAAGTCTATGATCACATCATCTTTTCAACTCCCTGTTTAATCTTCCCTATTTCTTCACCCTCTCCCCTACACAGTAACCGCTGTCAAATGTCCTTCATTAAATGAATGAATAACTATGATACATTCACACAATGGAATACTATGCAGCACTAACGAACAATTTTCTAGGATACTATATAACATAGGAGATTATGCTGAGTGAAAGAACTCAGACTTATAAGGACAAATACTACATAAAACTACTAATGTGAAAATAGGAATTAACTGAGCCAGCTATATATAAATGTTCAAAAAGAGACGGGAAGTTGAAGAGACAGAAAAAGGGGAATGGGAGGGGAATGGAGTTTTCAGTGCGGGTTGGTAAAGAACTGGTGACTTGTTTCCATAAATATTGCAGTCAAGAAAAAGTGACGGTTTTCCTACTGTCCATTCAGCTCTTGAATACAGGATTGCTATGGACCAGAACAAAATTGATGGAACCTAACAACAAACTTTTAAGGTTCAAACCCATACAGAAGTGCACTGGAAGAAAGGCCAGGTGATTTGCTTCCATATCCATTACAGGCAAGAAAACCCAATGGAGCAGTCTTCCCCTGTTAACACACATTGTCTCTAGGAGTTGGAAGTGATTTGATGGCAATGTGTTTGCCCTTCTTCTTTTCCATCTGAACCATCAGTAGGAATGGCACTGATTTTTGTGGCGCATGGTTGATTATGAAACTCTCAGAAACTTCTGGTTAAGCTATGCCATGACAGTTCTAATGGTATTTTTTAGAAATGGTCCTTCTGAGTAGTAATATGATCAATGCATATTTAATTTAATTCAAGTGCTGAAATACTGGCATTATGCTCTTTGGTCATTGAAATTAGTCACATTTCCAAGTGAAATATGTCCCATGTCACCTTGATAAATATGTAAGTCTCATCTCCCTGAGTAGGTTATACCTCTATAACAAAGGCAGTTCATCTCCCTATAGGTTCATTTTTTACTTCCAAACTCTGGAATGTAATGCAACTAGAATAGCAACAGCAACATAATCACACTATCACGCTTGGACCACTTGGGCAATTTTGGAAAATATGTCAAAATGGAAAGCATGTTATCATATGATGTGAATCATATGGAAAAACACACTGGCATTAAAAGAAGACATACCTATTTCAAATACTGAACTTTAAAAATGTACTAACTTTCTCCTGGCGCTTTGGTGGGAAAAAAATGAAATAGCCAATTCAAAATTCTCCCACATGATGCAAAGTCTTCTTATTTATTATTTTCTTTTCACTTTTTATATCCCATTCCTTCTCTTTTGTCCAAATAAAAGCCAAACCATGCAAGGGCAGCTCTGGTGACGTAGTGGTAAGGATTTATACCACTAACACGAAGGTACAGGATTCGAATCCAACAGATGTGCTGTGAGAGAAAGATGGGCAGTCCCCTCCTGCAGGATTTACTGCCTCTGAAAAGCCACTGATGGGTCAGGATAGGTCAGTTTAGACTCAACGGCACATGACAAAACCAATCGTCTCAACAGTCTTCAGAGGCAGTAAATGTTAGAAGAGGTTGGCCATCCTTCTCCAGTAGAGCAGCTGATGGATTTGAACTGCGTGCCTTTTAGGTTGCAGCACAGTTTAACATCACTATGCCACCAATGTTTGGTTTGTGATGGTTTTCATTTTTTTTAATTATCATTAAATTTTATTAGTTTTAATGAACATTTACAGAGATTTGGGGTTCTCATTCATTCATTCTTGCACTGTTTTCTCTACCCTCCTCTCCAGTTCGTTCTTCTCCCCACCCCCGAATGTCTGTTATAATTGTCCAATTGCCACAGTGCTTGTCAAAGCCAGTTCTGATTAATCTCCTTTGTCATTGTGTCCTTTGCCATTCCCTATCACTCCTCCCTGAGAGAGACTTCACCCTGATTCACAAGGAAAAGGGGATGGCATATTCTCTTAGCTACTTCCTGCTGAAAAGGGATGCTGTAGGTTTCAGGGTGAAGATCTTCTCTCACTACTCTAAAGGGCCCCTTTGGCAGTAGGAAACACATAGACTATTATGGAGATTGATTTTGGAATTTAGATGCACTGTTATCATTATTGCTTGTTAATTTTTGACTCATGTACTTTTAACTTGTTAGTTAAATTTGTGTCTTCTAGGTTGTAACACCTCCATGATACATCTTCAAGGATATGAACATGTACGGCTAAGCACAATTGACGGTTTGCATTTTTTTAAAATTTTTCTTTTAAAATCTCTTTCCTTCTCTTTTCCAAATAAGAGCAAGCCAATCAAATACCAATTTATTGATTGTTGCCAGGTTTGGGGTTTTTTTCCTCTCAAGTTCAATAGGCTTGAATATCAACAGATTACTTTTATATTCTAGGAAAGTCTAGCAGAAAAATTATTGAGACACTTTTCAGTGTTGTTCTTTGCTTAGATTGTTTGATTCCTCTCCTCCCAAAGTCTTCATGTGAAGCTGTACAGGCTCTTCAATGATATTTGTGTATTTATCAACTTCCATCTACACCCCACCCCATCTCATCCACATTCTCTGGAGCTCTGCGTGTTTAGAAGGACTCTAGCTACTATTTACACCATACTCCCCAACCCACTGTCCACTTCTCAGCTTTAGACATTTTCCTCATTTAATTTAGAATGAGTTTATTTACGAGTTCACAGGAGACAAATACTTTTAGATGTCTTGGATAGAACACGAGGCCCCAAAAAGTTGTATCATTTAGTATCATCCTTGTAATCTCTGAAACTATTCCTTCAATTGGAAAATGAGGATAATGATTCCAACCTCAATGAGCAGCTCAGAGGAATAAATTGCCTTGCATTTATTCCATCGGGCTGCTGTGCATCTGAAATGTTTGTGGAACAATTCTGGTGCATTGTCACTAAATATGTGTTATTTATCCCATTTTAAAGAGAAGAATCTGAATTACAAGGCTGAAGGAACTTGTTCAGGGATAGGAACTTTTTAAATTTGCAGATGTTAGATTCCAATAGAGATTTATCTGGCTATAAAAAGGGTGAAGTCTTTATCACCAGGGAGCTTTGAATGCTGAAAAAGGGAAACATCCCATTCTTTTTCAAGCTGTTGCTGTTAAGGGTCAGTTGAATAGACACTGATACTGATAACAATACTGGTATTGTTATCTCCACAATCTGCAGGGAAGAACGCTGCCCACACACTGTATCATTTGATCTAATAACAGCCTAACATCTTGGAACTCTGAGCGTGTGTCACAACCACGCCATAGAGGACCCTTCAGAGGGTTTTCAGAGACAGTAAATTGCTTGGGAGGAAACTGTCCATCTCCCTCCTGTGATGGCTTCAAACCATCTATCGGCCTTTGGGGAGACAGTGCAACTCCTACTTACCAAGCCATCAGAGCTCCCTGCGGGTACACAGAGATTAGGGATGCGGCCCAACATCTCGTAGCCAGTAAGTGATGAAGCTACGGTTCAAATCCAAGTGTGTTTGATTTCAGAAACCACACATTTGCCCCCTAGGTGTGCCTGATTCAGGCCACAGTTTATTAATTACTTGTTATGCATCTGAGAGAGCTGGACAGTGAATACAGATGACAGAAGAATCAATGCCTTTGAGTTATGGTGCTCAAGAAGAAGAATGAATACCCCATGGACTGCGAAAAGAACAAATAAGTATGTCCTGGAAAGGGTGCAGCCAGACTGCTCCAGGAAGGCAAGGATGGCGAAGCTTCAGCGGTCATACTTTGGACATGTTCCTAGGAGAAACAATTCCTCGGAGAAGGGCATCACGCTTGGAAGGGTGGAAGGTCAGCGAGAAAGAGGAAGATCCCCACAAGGGTGGATTGACATGGAGACTGTAGCAATGAGCTCAAGTGTGTCAGACAGGGCGCAGGATAGGACAGCGCTCAGACATGTTGCTCATAGGGTTGCTACTGAGCCCTACTCTACTCAACAGCGCCTAGCAACAGCAACAACATAATTCCTGCAGTCGTTACACTGCTCATTCCTGCCGCAAGCAATAATGAAACACCAGTATGTGCTCCCACAAATGCACCGGCCACATCTAGAGAGTATCTCACCATGCGACTTCAGGTTCTTACCTCACACGCATGTTCCTGATTCCGTTTCACACCAATATTGTATTTCTTGGTTTTCATTTGAGTCCGGCATCAGACTTAATGTTAAAAAGTGCAGTGAGAGACGACCTCAGGTCTATAGTTTACTTTGTTCACACTCCTATCAAAATAGAAGCAAAGGACTTACTGTTCCAAACTATTCTCTGTCAATAGCCCTTCCCACCTGTGTTGCTCTGCCTCTATGTATCGCTCTATATACAAATAGATGTATGTACACACACACACACACACACACACGGGAGGTCCTGAATGACAGAGACAGTTAAGTGATTGCTTCCTAACTGGAAAGCTGGCACTTTGAACCGACTTAATGCCATCTCAGAGGAAAGCTCTGCAAATCTACTTCCGGAGAAAAATATTACAACCTTGAAAAACCTGTGGAGCCGTTTTACCCTGTAAATTTTATGTCACTATGATTTGCATTGAACTCAATGCCAAATGCTTACATATATATTCATGTTGTTGCAAGCCGCCAGAGCTCATACATATAATATATATTATATATAAGGTGAATGTGTAAACATATCTCTTTGCAAATAAATATGCACCAGATAATGAGTCAAACAGATATTTAAGAGCACACTCTAGTGTGAAGGATACCAATAATTTCTAGCTACATGTTCTATATTTAAATCTGAGTACATTATACATAAACCTAGGCAAGGATTCTGGGACTTCGTCTGACATACTTTGGGCATGTTGCCAGGAGGGACAGGTCCTTGGAGAGGGACGTTATGCTTGGGAGGGTGGAGGAATGGCGCAGGAGGGGAAGACCCTCTATGAGGTGGATTGATTCGGTGACTGGGGTAATCGGAATGGCTGTGTCAGAGGCAATGAGATTGACACAGGATAGAGCAGGGTTTAGGGCTGTTGTGCATAGGGTCGCTATTGAGTCGCAAACAACTTGATGGCACATAACAACAATAACATATATCCATCTACACACACACACACACTCATTATCTTTTTCTTCTTTCCACAAATGTACCTCACACCTCGCTGGAGTACTAATTAGGAGCCCGGAATATTAGGCAGTCATTTTGCCAGCATGTGCTATGCCAGCAAGCAGTTGAGTTTGATAGAAGAAACCAGGCACCACATTTCATGGTGCTGTTACTACTTATTTGTATGGACAGCGAAAGGCTCTTCATGCTGCTCAAGAGATTTGGCAAGGGGATCTAAGCACGCCACGCCGCATTCGTGGATTAAGTAATCCCCATCACTACTGTCTTGACTTGAAGAAGCCAAATGTCTGGAGCCCTCAGGTGAAAATTGTATGTTCCTCGTTATCTGGCAATAGCGTGTCACTGCTGGAGTTAATTACTTAAACAGGACTGCACAGAATTCATGTAACTGTGTCATGCTTCTCTTCCAACAGAGAACAATAGAATTGTAACACATAAAAATAAGTCTTTGCATTTACGCTAATGAGCTTGTTTCTCAGCTTTGCTGGTGACATGAAAAACTAATAGTAGGGTCGATATAGTGTCTCCGTGGTAATTATCACACCACCTCTGCTCGCTTCCTATATTCTTCTCATGTTACATTTTAATGTGTTTCTGCTCAAGTCAACTCAATTTCGCAGCAGGCAAGAGGCATGAAACGGGACTGATTTGCTCTGAATCTACTAACAACGAAACTGGAAAACACAATTTTCAAGTTGGGGTTTCCATCAGATACACATGAGGAGAATAATAATTGATTTAAGGGAGACCACAGTTTACTGAGTTCATCTGATGTAAACACAAAACAAAATATTGAACATTAAAGGTGGTGCATATTTTGCAATTGCAAAGTGTATATGTTTCTTCTTTGTTTCTCCATTAAAAAGGGATTTTAGAAGTTTACAGTGAGAACACCTACAAATATTGCAAAAGTTTGTAATCTACAGTTAATCTAAAAGAGGGCTGAGATCACTCAATGACGTGGCGAAACAAAGGCCTGGTAATCTGCCTTTGCAAATATTACAGCCAAGCAAACTCTGTGTTTAGCTGTAATCTAAAGTACACTGGATTGTCATGGATTAAAATAGACTCAAGTTCAGCAGGGTTAGTTTTTCTTTCATGGGGGTGTTGAGGGTGGAGATAAATGGTTCCAGAGTTCTGGAAAGTGAAGAGATCCTCCACCGCAGTGATTTTTATACAGGAGAGGACACTTCCTGCGGTAGAGGTCCACAAAGACAACTGAAGAGGTACTCGGAAGTGGTTATGACTCAAACAGTCCATTTTAAGATCTCTCCCTTCTGAAATGAACCACCTGGGAACACTGGGGGTCTAGGTTTTGAGTAGGTTCTTCTTGCTCACCTCTCTTCTCACAACCATGCTTCTCACACTTGAAAAAGAAAAAAAAAGGGCTGTGTTCTCATTTTGAGCTTATGCTTTGAGGGAGTGAAACCTCCAAGGTATCAAAGACTGGTTCAATTCTAAACACGAATGGGTCTGCTGAGACTATCACTGGTAATACCACTGGCTGCACATCATTTCAAATGCATGTCTTTTCCATGATGCCTTTTAGAACACATTGTAGAAGGGCCAACTTCAGCTGTCAGTTGATAAATTACTGGCCCTGTCAGTTGATAAATTACTGGCCCAGAAATCAGAGGAGATTGAAGGCATGAAGGAGATTAGGGCAGTAAAATTCCTTTGGCATCTTGTTTCTAGGCCTATCATCTTTGTAAACAAGAATTCAAACAAAGAATAGAAGTAGTGACATGAAGTTAAAGATAGTGAAACAATATGGGTAGAAGCATTGAGAGTGGTGCCCCAACATGAAAAAAGTAATCAATATAACTGGATTGTATACACCACAAAGACTGATGATAAATTAGTGTTAAGTTCTTCTGTTTATATTATCATCAAAACTGACCAAATGTTGAACTTAACTCCAACATAAAAAAATACTTATCTATGAAGATATTGGTTGTTATGTGCTACCGATTATGACTCAAAGTGATCCTGTGTTCGATGGATCTGAGCCTGTCCTATCCTGTGCCATGGTCATCCTCTCTAACACACTTGAACCTATTGTTACAGTCACTCTGTCACTCCTTCTTGTTGAGAGTCTTTCTCTTTCAAAATGAATCTGCAGCTTTCCCAACACGATGTCCTTTTCCAAAGACTGGTGCCTCCTAACAACATTCCCAAAGTATGTGAGAAGAAACTTCACCACCCTTATCGACGAGGAACACCTTGGCTGCACTTTCTCCAAGACAGAATTGTTCATGGATATATCTCTCTATGGTCTTTTCAATTATTTCCTACACATAAGAGTGTCAGACAATGGATAACAGACAATTTGATGCCTTTGAGTTGTGGTGTTGGAGAAGTCTCCTAATAGCCCATGAACTGTCAAAACAGCAAAGAAATATGTCTTGGGCAGAGTGCAACCTGGTTACTCCTTAGAAGCAAGGATGGTAAAACTTTGGGTATGTTGTCAAGAGGGTCCAGTCATGGGAAGAGGACATCATGCTGGCAAAGATGAAGGATAATACAAAGATGGGTAGGCTCGCAACAAGACGGAGCAACATACAGATTATAACAATGGATTTGAGCATAGTGGAGGTTTTAGGATGGGGCATAATAGGGTGACGTTCATATCTGTTGTTCATTGGGTTGCTATGAGTGGCAGGCGACCCATAGCAACTAACAACATAGACATATGGCACCTAACAACAACACAGATACATAAATTAACTGGGGGGAAAGAATCTTATCCAACTCGCTAAAGAAAAAGATTTCTAAGAAACGTCTTCTTATATTATTTTCCAAATGAGTAATTTTTTCCTGTATTGATCTATTGTGCCTATTTACACCAAGGCCTAGAGCCTTTCCGGTACCCTTACCTGATGCTACCTTTGCCTCACCCAGGAAAATCTAAGCCCACCTGAGCTTAGGTCTGCCCTCTTTGCACATCCTTGCCTGGTACCACTACTGTTTCATGCAGGGAAATAGACATCTGCCTGCTGGCCTGGCCTGTGGACATTCTGGACCGAGAGTCACTATTGCACTAAGGGAGCCTCTGTCACCAACCCGATGATATCTGTATGTTTGCTCGTCCTTAGGGTTAGCTCGTAGGGCTATACTCATTTGTCTGTCCGTTTCTTGAATGGGAGGCCATTTGCATATGACTTCTCTTAATAGCTTAGATATGTAAATGTTTACTTATTTATCATCTGCTCTTATGGGTACTGAGCTTGCCTGTCAGAGGCTATCCAAAAGTGGAGTTCTCAAATGAAGACTGATTAGGAAGAGGGAATGGCCAAGCACTTCTGAAATACAATGAAGCACCAATAAAGCACCATTACACAGACCATTAGATACAGCAGCGGCAGTAGAGCCCTCAGAAGAAGCTGCATTGCAATCCCAAAGGCATGCAGTTCAAATCCACCAGCCGCTCCACAGGAGAAGGATGGGCCGTCTCCTCCCGTGTAATTAACTGCCTCTGAAAACCCGCCAGAGGGTCAGCTATGGCTCGGTTCTGATTTGATGGTATACCACACAAACCATAAGGAAGAACATCAGCTAACACAGGCAGTAATAATTTGAATGTGGACTATATGAAGTCTGAATACAGGAAAATTAGGCACTGCCAAAAATGAAAGGGAACACATAAAGACAGACATACTAGGCATTGGAGAGCCACTGGCCACTTGAAATCGGACAATCATGATTTACTATTCCAGGAATGAAAAGTTGTAAAAGAATGGTGTTGCATTCAAATTTAATGAGATAATTTCCAACTCTATCCTGAAGTATAATGCTGTGGGCAGCAGAACAGTATCCATACAGACACAAGAGAGACTTCTTAATGCCATTTTATCTAAATATATGCACCAATAGCTAAAGCCAAAGAGGGGGAAACAGCTTTTCTATCAACTTTCACAGCCTGAAATTCACACAACATGCAAACAAGATGCATTAGTAATAATTGGTAATGGGAATGGAAAAGTCGCAAACAATGAAGAAGGAATGGTAGTTGGAAAGGACAGACTTATTGACAGAAATGAGGCTGGAGAATTAATGGTATTTTCTTATGCTCCATGATTATATTAATCTCAAATACCTTTCTTAGAAAGCACAAATTGTAACTATGCACATGGACCTCACCAGGTGAGCTTCACAGGAATCAGATTGACTCCATATCTTGCAATAATACCTGGAGAAACTCAATATCAGCAGTCCAAACCAGGGCAGGTGATGACTGTGGAACAGACCAGCAAACACTCACGTGCAAGTTCAAACTGAAGCTGAAGAAGATTAGTACAAGTCCACAAGAACCAATACATGACCTTGAATCTATTATATTTAAATTTGAAAATAATCTCCAGAGTAAGTTTGAAACCTCAAACACTAGAACAAATGTGTTGCAGAAAGACATCAAGGATATGATCCAAGAAAAGAGCAAAGGTCATCCAAGAAGAGAACAAAGACAGAGGAGGAAGAAAGGACCGGATGTCAGAAGAGACCCTGAAAATTGCAGTAAAGCATTGAGAAGCCAAAACGAAGAGGAGAAATGCAGAGGTGAAAGAGATGAAAAAATTATTTCAAAGGGAAATTTTAGCTTGAGAATATAGAGCAAAGTAGGATAATGGACTGTGCAAGGAGCTGGAATTAGAGAATAAATAGGGAAGAACTCGCTCAGCATTTCTCAAGTCGAGAAAATTGCAAAATAAATCCAAGACCTGAGTTGCAATACTGAAAGATGCTATGGGCACAGCTTTAATGAAGACGACGAAAGGAATACAGAGTCATTCTATAAAAAAGAATTGATCAACACTAAAATATTTAGGAAGCAGCAATGCCAATGGTAATGAAGAAAGTTCAAAGTGTACTGAAGTATTGGTAAAAAATAAGGCCCCAGAAATCAATGGGATATCAACTGACATGTTGCAAATGACAGATGCAGCTCTGAACACACTCACCCAGCCTATGCCAGGAAATTTGGAAAACAACTGTTAGGGTGACTGACTGGAAGAGATTCACATGTATTCCCATTCTCAAGAAAGGCAATCCAACAGAATGTGGATATTATCGAATAACATATTAGTACCACATGTAAGCAAAATATTACTGAAGATCATCCTAAAATGGCTAGAACAGTACATGGACAGAGAACCACCAGAAGTTCAAGCTGAGTTTAAAAGAGTCTGTGGTAAAGGAAAGAGGAAAGTTCTGGTGTGAAAAACAATGCATATGAACTTTGTATGTAAACCAGTCTAAAATTATTACCTAACTTGAGAGGGACTGAGAGCATTATGCTGAGTGAACTAACT
>NW_006399766.1:25523333-25537442 GCF_000299155.1 Elephantulus edwardii
AACAACAACAACAACAACAAAGGCATTTGACTGTGTGGATCACGACAAACTATGACTACCATTGAGAAGAATTAAAATCTCAGAAGATTTAATTATGCTCATAAGAAAACCTACACCTAGACCAAGAAGCTGTTGTTAGAGTGGAGTTTGGGAACACTGTGTTTTACAATAAAGAGAGGTGTGTGTCTGGGCTGTATCCTTTCTTCATATCTATTCAATCTCTAAGGTGAGGAAAGAAGGCAAGAATCTGGACCCTATGAAGGAAAACTGGCAACAGGATCAGAGGAAGACTAATCAACAACCTGAGTTATGACACAAGTTTGCTTGCTGCAAGTGAAGAGGATTTGAAAGGCTTGCTGCACAAGACAAAGATTATTGCCTTAAATATAGATTGTGTTTCAGCATCAAGAAGACAAAAATCTTGCCAACTAGGCTGATAGAAAACATCATGATAGATAGGCGCTTGTATCTTACCTGAATTCACAATCAACACCCTTGGCACCAGCACTCAAGAAATCAAAAGAAGAACTGCAGTGGGAAAGTTTATTGTAAAGGAACTCTCAAAAGTACTGAGGAGTAATGATGTCAGTTTGGAAACAAAGGTGCTTCTGATTCAAGCCATAATTTTTTCAATCACTTGTTTTGCTTGAGAACTGGACAATGAAAAATATCACTGATGGATAAAGTGTATACATAATTATTTTGTTATACAGATTGTAATGGATATATTTAAAAGGATGTTGAAATACTTTTTTAAAAATCATTTAGTGTGTGTAACATCCTCTCAAATACACATTTGTGATGATCAGTTAAACATATAGTGAAAACTGTGAGCTTTTAACTTAAAAGAGTAGAGGGAAATACATATTTCAAAATTGTTGTAGGATTGAAGAAATGAAAAAAAAATGTTTGGTGAACGCTGTCACAATACAATAATTGTCAAACAATTTCCACAGCAGAAACCTTCCAAGAAATGAAATCTTAACAAGGAATGTCAATGTATAAAGCAGATCTACTTAGAGCAGGCATGCATCCTCTGTTAACCTACTCTGGTCTAACCTCACCGGCTGTCCCTAAAGAATTTTCTCCTAATCTAAAATAAAGCAGATTTCAAATCACTGATATCATGCAACCTGTGGGAGAGGATGCTATAGGATAAGACAAGGTTTCGATCTTTTGTTCATAGGGTCGCTATGGGACAACAACTTGAAATCATCAGCTGTATCTGTAGAATCCGCCATTAAGAATTTGTTTACTCGGCTTAGTGATGACCATCCAATTATTGCTCTTAGGGGTATTTTTGCAGATTCCCACTCCTACCAACCCTATGAACAAGAGAAAGACACACTGCCTAGTGCTGAGTCATCCTCACAACCCATCCTGCATCAAAGGACACACTGACAAAGGAGAGTCATCAGAACTGGCTTTGACAAGCACTGTGGCAATGGGACAATTAAAACAGACTCTCAAGGGGGGGGGAAAAGAGGAATGAACTTGGGGGGGAGGGTAGAGAAAATAGTGCAACAATGAATGAATGGAAACCCAAAATCTCTGTAAATGTTCATTAAAATTAATAAAACTTAATAAAAAAACTACTGCATTGGAGCACACTGTCGCTGCCACTGTGCTGATAAATCTCATTGAAGGGCTTCCGCTTTTTCACAGGCACTCTGCCTTTCCAAGCGTGATCGTCTTCTCCGAGGATGGTTCGTCCCTGCCACCTTGGCCTTATTACCACCAAACATACAATTTCTTTCTTTTCCATTCGTGTTCTGTCTCCCTCTCACTCAAATATAAATTCCACAATGACTACGGTGTTTTTGGTCTAAAGAAATAGATGAATCTTGACTTAATGGAGGAAAAAAAGTATAAAAATGATTTTTTTCTGAGTTTAAAGACATCAATCTATGAGTTTAGGGTTTTGGGGGTTTTTTCTACTCATGAAAGATATTAGATTAGAAAACAGTAATCTATAAAAATGGTAGAAATAATACTTTCATGCAGTAAAATATTAAGAAAGAGAATAAGAGAAAAAGAAAACTTGTATGAGTGCAAAAGAATTCTGGACAGTTTTCTAGAACTCATTTTGCAAAGTTAAGACTGAGAACAGAGTGTCTGCATGATCCATGCTGTGGCCAACTGAATTTTAGGATCTGTGGTGCTTACTGGCCTTCCGAAGTGGAAGTAAGTCTAGTGCTAATAGAAATACTCTCTTACAGGTGAAACATGAACATTACAGACAATAGAGAACTCGTGTTTCAAAACGTATTTGTGTATTATCAGCCTAGTAGCAGCATTAAAATTCAATTCACAAAACCACTTTAGATTAAGGCAGCATAAAAAAAGGGAACCTGTCAAAGTCAATGCCGAGAAGCAACCCAAATTAAATTTAACTGTGGCCCCAAATTTTAAGGTTGCTGGATTGCAGGGTAAGCTAACTATATAGACATAAGAACTTTTTGCATAAAGTTAATTACTTGCAAACATGCAAATCTTTGCCATTAGAACATTCACTTGTCCATTTTTTTTTGTTGTTGATTAATCCTGACTAAAATTTTCAAACACTAGTGGCATATGAGTCAGCTTAAAATGGCAAAGTTCTTTACCAAGGCAATCATGCTCACGTGTTATTTTGCTTTTCTAGTTCATTCTGAAAAGCACATTAAATTATATATATATAACTTGCTTTAAAGAATGATCCTGAACAAAATCAAAAGTAGCCCTTCCGAACACGGATGAGGTCATCACCAGGAGACAGAGAACGAGGAACCAGCAACAAATAGGAAAACTGCAAAATTCAGATCCAGCCATTTTTCCCCCGATGAAGAAAATGAACTGCTCTCAGACATAGACTCTATTTCATCTAACAGAAGGGTTGCCATTCTAATAATGTAAAAACATGGCACAGAGATTCACAAATAAAAAGTGATGCTTCAGAGAAATGCTATCAAATTAAAGGACCAATAAGCGTGCACCAGTTTGAAAGGCCAATAATGGAACAATTGAGCGGGGATGGCCCCAATTGGCTGTGAACAGGAAGAAGCTGAAAAGAAACTAGGAGTTGAATCCAAGTGAAACATTTATTCGATGCTACCAAGTGCCCAATGCTGCACTCACTTGAGATAACTCACTCATTCATGACTGTGGAATCAGAACCGATTCGTGGATGACCCTCCATTAAGTTTCCAAGCCTGTAATAGGAGTGGATATTGCCGATCTTTCTCCCAAGAAGCCACTTGCTGGTGAAGTTGAAACAGAAGAGAGCATTGCCTTTGAGCTAACTGCAGAGCTCTCTCCGGACCATACCAACACGGCTGCTTCACTTGAAGTCAGTTATATTTATAGTTACGTTTCCCTTTCACATTCACTCATCTCCTCTTTTATTTTTATATTGTTGTTTTTCAGAATATACAGAGGAGAACAGACCACCGATGAAACAGCTTCTTCACGAACTACTTAGTAACAGTATATTTTCTAGTAGTAAACCATTCTCACCTCCATTTTTCCAGTTGTTCATTCCCTAGTAACATAAATTCACTGTTCCCCAGATTCTTATCTAATGCTGTGAATCTGATTCAATTTAAATAGATCTTGAAAGAACACAGTGTTCAAGGCAGACATTGTTTATTATTTGAAATTCCTTTTAAGAGGACTTCAAGGGATATGTTTTGTGTAACCTTTAAAGATGTAGAATAACTGAATTTTAACAATGGAAAGGCAGTAGTTTTAGGGCTTCTTCCAAACTCTATGGTTCTACCACTTTTGGAATCCATGTTAACTTGACATTTCACTCTGTCTCTCCTTTTGACGAGTATCATTCAACAGAATTTTTAAACAAAATGTTCAGTAATGATAGCTACGTACAATACAGGTTTTCTGGTCGGTTGGCAAAGAAGATATTAATGAAGATAATTAGTTACAAAATTCCTGTGTCCCTTCTATTCCCATGTTTTTTCTTGTTCTCTTATTTCAGGAACGTGTAGACCAAGTGATGTACCTTCTATGTCTGCTTGCAAACTTTTAAGACCCCTGGCACTATACATGTAACTAGGAGGTAAACATTTTAAATCAATTAAATGACAACTCGCTTCATCAAGCCATTAAGGAGGCTCTAGAGAGAAAACATAATCAAGCAACAAGCAAACATTAACAGATACAGCCCTGGCCGCGCTCACCAGTCTATGGCAGGAAATTTGGAGGACAGCTGTCTGGCCAATGGATTGTAAGAGGTCGAAATTTGTTCTCATTCCCAAGAAAGGTGATCCAACTGAATGTAGGAAGTATCGAACAATGTCATTAGAATCGTACGCAAGCAAAATTCTACTACAGATCATGAAAAGGGCTGGAACAGTACATAGATAAGGAAGTACCAGAAGTACAAGGTTTAGAAGACACTGTGGCACCAGGGATATCACTGTTCAATGACACTTGACAACAACAACAGATATGTATCAGCCCCAACTCGACGGCATACAAATTATATATACATATGTTGTTGTTGTTATGTGCTGTCGAGTTGCCTGTGACTCATAGCGACCCTGTGTACAACAGCCCTAAACTCTGCTCTGTCCTGTGCCAATCGCACCGTCTCCGATCCCGATTACCTCAGTCACTGAATCAATCCACCTCATAGAGCGCCTTCCCCTCCTGTGCCATCCCTCCACCCTCCCAAGCATGATGTCCCTCTCCAAGGACCTGTCCCTCCTTACAACATGTCCAAAGTATGTTAGATGGAGCCTCAGAATCCTTGCTTTCAAGGAGCCGCCTGGTTTGACCCTCTCCAGGGTGAATCTGTTTGTTCTCTTAGCAGTCCATGGTACATTCAATACTCTTCTCCAGCACCACAGCTCAAAGGCATCAATTCTCCTTCTATCCTCCCTAGTCATTGTCCAACTCTCTGATGCATAACAAATGATACCAAAGACCACGGCCTGTATCAGACACACCTTAGTCTCCAGAGAGACACCATTGCTCTTCAGTACTTTGGAGAGGTCCCTACCAGCAGTCTTTCCCATTGCAATATGTCTTTTAATTTCCTGGCTACTGGTGCCGAGAGTGTTGACTATACATATATAAAACAAAAGAAATAAACTGGTCACCCAAACAAATGCTGACCTCGAAGACTGAACTGTAAATTACCATCACCGTGAAAGCACGCACACGTGTTACAGAGAGTTTCATGGGAAAGATCTTCACATACGCAGATCTCTAGGTCTCCTTTCTGCTTTATACGGCTTACTGATTGGGTTAAAATCACTGACCTTTAGGTTAATATCCATCCACTGTCAGGAAGTTGAGTTCAAATCCCACGTACCCTCCAGAGGGATGTCTGAAACTGTAAATCATTAAGGAAAAAGACTGCCCACCTTTCTTCCTCAGAGGAGCTGGTGGATTTGAACTGCCGACCTTTGTTTCCAAGCCCAGCACATGTCACCAAGGACCCTTAGAACAGAATTTCTTTCTGCCCCAGATACCATGTCTCAAACTCTAGAGTTTGCTTTCGAGTCAGAGAAACCTGAGCAAAAGAACAGCCTCCAGCTATGTCCAGGAAAAGCTCATTGACAATTAGGCGCCGTTTAGGGTCTGCAGCTGTCGAAATGTGTATCCTGGCTACAGTAGAAGGGGCAGGACAGTAGACCTGTGGTAGTAAACACTCAGTATGTTCTTTTAATAGGAAAGCAAACCTGATATTTGAAGAATGGGAGGACCTGGGAAGAAGACAGTCTACTGCTTGGGTTTCCATTTGTGCAATTATGTTTAAAAACTTGTTTAATGTGCCCCTTCAGGTAGCTATGAAAAGAATGATTCTGAAATCATCCAAAATAAACTTTAGAAAACTCTAGCAGCCTGAAACCCAGAGTCAGACCAAGACAGGTTATAAGAAAGTCACCCCTTAGATCTGAGAATTAAACGTGGCCGCACTGCACTCTGATTTCATTTACACTTGACTTTCTTGAAACAAAATGGTATTGAGGGAAAGAATATAAAAAAAAATTGTCATCTGTTTGGAATTTAATTTTCTATGATGATTAAAGAGAAATCTTGGAACTGGTATTAATACGATCCCTCTAATTATAATTTGTTGGAAAGCACTAAAGTAAAAGGGATTTCTTCACTGAGCCCATACGACATAGAACTTATACAGAAGGACTGAGCTCAGGAGATGATGACTAGTTTGTTCTGAGGAGGGCAAGTTGGAAAATGTAGCCTTTGACCGGGATTGAGTTTATAATTCTATCAGGCACATGCCTGAAAATCCAATGCCATTTTCCAAATAATGAACAGAATTGGAACATCTCAAATATTAGAAACATAATAACAATGTTTGCATTACATTCACAAGTATATGGCATAGTACAAGTAACATTTATCAGTATATTACTTTATACAGCCGTGCTGAAATCCCTAAGGCACACAGTTCAACTCCTCCAGATGCTCCTTGGGAGAAGGATGGGCAATCTCCTATGTGTTTAACTGCCTCTGAAAACCAGCCAGAGGGTCAGCTATGAGTCTGGTTTAGACTCGACAGTACACAAGAACATAATTCTTGCATCCAACTTCCCCAGCTGGTATGACATGCTAGTCTCTTGTTTTATGTTGGGTAGGAAAGGTGTATATTCATTTGACAAACGAGAAAACTGAAGACCAGAGAAGACTGGAGATACATATTTAGTGGTTGTCTCCAAGTTGAAACCAACACACAGCTGACCCTCCAGCAGGTTTTCAGAGGCAGCTCATTTTACAAGAGGAGATGGCCTATTCTTCTCCAGTACAGCAGCTGGTTAATCCAAAGCACATGCCTTCAGGATTGCAATGCAGCTTCTTACCACTAGGCCCCCAGAACTCTCGTTCGTGTGTGTGTGTGTGTGTGTGTGTGTGTGTAAAATTAATAGCAAGTATTGTGAAGTGAGCCAGCTTCTTACCATTCTTACCACTAGGCCACCAGAACTCCCGTGTGTGTGTGTGTGTGTGTGTGTGTGTGTGTGTGTAAAATTAGTAGTAAGTATTATAAAGTGAACCGCCAAAAAAACCTACTAGTGGTTTCAAACCATAGCTCTTTTATTACATTTTACAGATTCTGTGGTTCAGGAATTAGAGCTGGGCTCAGTTGGGTGACTCTTCTGCTTCTCCTGACATTGAATGAGGTCATTTGGTGGTACTCATCTTGTGGACGAGATCTTGGATAGGATGGAAGACCAGTCAACTCACATACCTCTAACTTTGACAGGAAGTACCCCCCCCCCAAAAAAAAAACCCACAACCCAACCAAACACAACTATCTAAGATCATCTGAGACTTTTGAACAAGTTGTCTGCATGTAGACTTTCCAACCTGGTGATCTCAGGAATATTAGAAACTTTATATGTTGGCTTAGCATCTTCCAATTCCATTAAAGCATATCCTAAGAGAACAAAATTGAAAAACTCACTGAGCATTTTTGTTTTCAGCCATGGATGTCAGATAAGTTATTCTTTGTATTTGGTTGAAAGCAAGTTTACATTGCCTACCTAATTTTGAAGAAAAGGAAGTAGACTCTACTTCTGTTTGGTTATTTGGTTTAACAAAAAAATATTTTCTGTGTTTGCATACAAAATTCATATATATTGTATTTCACGCTTTCCTTCATTCACATTGTGTTTCATACAATCATTCATTCCCACATTGTGCTTTATAAAATTTATCACCATTGAACTATGCCCCCCATTAACATTGGTTTTCTTCAGCTTGACTTGTGCTTGTACATGAGAATTGATGGTCTGTTCCAGCCAGTCCCTTGTCTGGTTTTGACTGCTGATATTTAAATTGTCCATAAAACATCTGGATAAAGAATGACAATGACAGAAGAATGCTTAATGTGTTTGAATCGTGGTGCTGGAGAAGAACGTTGACTATCTCAAGGACTGCTGAAGAACAAACAGCTATGTCTTGGAAAAGGTAGAGCTGGAGTGTTCCTTGCAGGCAAAACTTTGTCTCTCATGCTTTGGGTCAGCTAAAGAGAGGAAAACCCACAACAAGATGTGTGTATTAATACAGTGACTACAGCAATGGGCCCAAGTGTGTGTGTCAGAGATGATGAGAATGGCACAGGATAGGACAGGGTTCTGGTCTGTTATCCGTAGAGTCACTATGCTTTGTCCTCAACTTGATGTCACCTAACAACAAGAAGATTCTGCTAGTTATCTCTGCTTCATATAACTATATATGCAAATGTGTATCTACACAGACATATATACACGTGTTGTTGTTATGCACCATTCAATCTGCCCACGACCCATAGCGACCCTATGTATAGAAGCTCTGAACTTTGCCCTCTCCTGAGCCAGGCTCACTAATTCTGATACACCAACCCCCATTACCACAGGTACTGTATCAATCCATCTCATCCAGGGTCATCCTCTCCTGTGCTGTCCTGTCACTCTTCTAAGCATGGTGTCTTTCTCCAAGGACCGGTCTCTCCTGGCCATGAACTCAAAATTTGTGAGATAGAGCTTCAAAACCCTTGCCTCCAAGGAGTAACTTGGTTTCACCCTCTCCAAGACAGACCTATTTGTTTTCTTGGCAGTCAATGGTATGTTCAAGACTCTCCCCCAGCACCGCAATTCAAAGGCAAAAGTTCTTTTTCTGTCATCCTTAATCATTGTCCCACTCTCTGATGCATCGCAAGTAATAGTGAATATCATGGCCTGGATTAGGCACACTTTAGTCTGTAGACTGACATTGTTGCTCTTCAGTACTCCGGAGAGGTTCCTCACAGCAGATTTACCCAATGCAATTAATCTTGATTTCCTGGCTGCTGGTGTTAGGAGTGTTGATTGTAACTGTTAACTTCAATCTCTTCTCCATCCATCATGGTGCTGCCAAATGGCCCAGTAGTGACAATCTTTTTCTTCCTGATGTTGATCAATCCATAGATTACAGTCCTTGACCCCCTGCAACAAGTGCTTCAGGTCTTTCTCAGTTTCACCAAGCAAGGTTGCGCCATCTGCATAACGTAGGTTGCTGATGAGTCTTCCATCCTGATGCCACAATCCTCCTCATAATCCCCAGCTTCCCGGATGATCTGTACTATGTATAGTTTGAAAAGTTATGGAGACAGGATACATCTCTGTCCACTCCTTTCCTGATTTTGAACTATGCAGTCTTTCCCTGCTCTGTTCTGAGGACTGCTTCCTGGTCCAAGTATAGGTTTCGCATAAGCACAATCAAGTGTTCTGGGATTCTCACTTTCCTCAAGGTGAGCCACAATTTGTTGTGATTCACACAGTCAAATGCCTTCGCATAGTCAGTAAAACACAGACAGACATTCCTCTGTTACTATTTGCTCTCTGCTAAGATCCATCTGACATTGGCAATAATGTCTCTAGTGCCACAACCACTTCTAAAGCTAGCTTGTATTTCTGGTAGTTCTCTGTCAATGGACTGTTCCAGTCATTTCTGGATCATCATCAGCAAGATTTTGCTCGTGTGTGATATTATTGACATTGTTCAATAATTACATACACATATGTGTGCAAAAACAGCTAGTAATAAAATCGAAGAATGTGAGTTTCATGGGGACTCTACATTGTCGTTTGGTTGCCATTATCTTTGTTACAGAAAAATACAAACAGTCACAACATGTTTAAAAACAGCATAGCAACACTAAAGACATATCAATCATGGGGGGACAGATCTGTTGGAAAACAAAAATAGATGGCATATTATATTTACATAAAGATATATAGTATCTGTGAAGTGAGCTAGTGAAGAATATTGAAAGTAGAGATAAAGGACTCATGGTACATCATTTCTATTTTCTGTCTAGACCTCTACAGGAGTTTTCCGTCTGATCAATTTAATTCTAGGCACTTTCAGTTGCATTTTAGAAATTAGTTCGGCTAGTCTAGATTGATCTTTCATACAATAATAAAGAGGAATAAATTGCAATTTTAGAAAGTGGAAAATAATTTAGTCCTCTATTGAAATTGTACAAAGACTGCATCTGGGCAGCAGTACATTTATAAGGTAGAGTTCTGATGAAGAAACTCTAAGACCTTGTATAAGTTAATGGTTCACAGATTTTCCTCAAAAGTACATTATTGTTCCATCTTTGCAATAAAGCCCTTGATGTATGCCTGAAGTTGTTGTCAACTATTTTATCTCTTTGGATGGGTTTGTGTGTTGTAATTTCACAATAAGTGGTGCTTTGCTTTAGAGAGGTTTTAAAATCGACTCTTAAACTAGAGGAAAAATACCTGAAAATATCAAAAGAACTTATTCTCATTGAGTCGATTCTGACTGATGGCGACCCCTTGTGTTCCAGGGCAGAACTGCACTCTGTAACATTCGCAGTGACCTTAAACTTCTCACAGGGAGACCTAGTGGCTTAGTCAGGAGGGAGTTAAACTGGTGATCTAAAGTCCCTACACCTCCCTGGTGGTTCAAATCCATCAGCTCCTCCAGTGTGATTTACTGTGTCTGAGAAAACAGCTGGAGGGTCAATTAATTCTGACTTGATGACAGTGAGTTTTGGAATTTTTTAAAAAATTTTTAATAACTCAAGTTTGGTAGTTGTTAAGAGGTTTTGTGTTTGGTTTAGACTTTGTGCTGTTATTTTGGGTTATGGTTTTTGTTTATGTAACCTTACAGATACATTTTCAGGTCTGTCTTTCATTGAATCACTGGGGAATTCAAACTGTGAAACTTTTGGTTAGCAGCTTCCTGCAAATTGTTCATGCCACCTAAAAAACCCTTGAGAGGAAACAGAAACAAGAAACTAAGCTTAATTCATTTTGAGAAGAAAAATACATATCCTCTCTTCACAGAGTATTTTCAACTTCTTGTTATTATGTGTCATCAAGTCACCTATGAGCCATAGTGATGCTATGAACAATCCATCTGAACCTTGCCCTATCCTGAGTCAACCTCACTGCACACACCTCTCCTCATTACCACAGTCACTGTGTCAATCCATGTCATCATGAAGAGTCTTCCTCTTTTGAGCATGATGTCCTTCTCCAGGGACTGGTCCCTCCTAGCCACATGCCCAAAATATGTGACACAGCTTCACAATCCTTGTCTCAAAGAAGCAACCTGGTTTCACCCTCTCTGGGACAGACTTGTTTGTTCTCTTAACAGACCATGGTATGTTCAAGACTCCTCTCCAGCACCACAAGTCAAATGTGTCAACTGAGGACATTATTGAAACAATCTGCAAGCAGCAAGTGTGTGAATATGGCTACTTCTTTTAAGAGAGAATATGTCACTTGTGATGAAGGGCATGTTTTCTAGGAGAAAAAAAAAGAGCAGGACAAAGACTAAAGATGATAGAAGGAAAATTGATGCCTTTGAGTTGTGGTTCTGGAGAAGAGTCCAAGGAGAAGTCACAGTTGACGATAAAACGGCCAGGCTGTAGAATAAGTAGAACTTCAATTGCCAAATCCATGCTGGGCTTACCCTGAACCCATCACAACAGTTAATAAATCTTCACAGGAAGTAAAAAAAACCCAAAACTCAAGTTAATAGAAAGAGTTCACTCAGAATCATATGGACTTTAGACATTTTGTGTCAAAAAAAGTATCACATTGCAAAGTACAACATATACCATTGTTTCCTAGGCTTAGCATAAAATTGTGACCGAGGTTTCTCACTATTAATACTGAATGATTCAATGCATGATATTGGTGATCTAGTTAGAGGGAGAGGGAGGGAGGGAGGGAGGGAGGAAGGGAGGGAAAGAGAGATAGATGGAGGGAGGGAGAGAGGGGGAAGGGGGAGAGGGGGAGAGAGAGAGAACAAGGGGGGGGAGAGAGAGAGAGAGAGAGAAGCAACTGCAAAGGACAGATGATAAGAATTGTTAAACTACCATATTAGAGGAGTCATGCAAAAGAGAATGATGGGCTGGAGTTTTTGGCTTGTTTGGGGTTTATACTCATACTAGGTGACTTTCAAGAATTTCATCTCTTTACCTCCAAGTCACATATAACTGCATGGTAAATCACCTCACCATGGGCCTAGAATAACAGGAAACCTTTCATTTTCAACATGACCACTTTGAATAGTTATCAGCATCTATTCTAGTTTCTTGTTCACATGTACTTTAAGAGAATAAAGACACAGTCAAAGATTTTCATAACAAGATTATTCTAGGCAATTCTGTGCTGTATCTCTGCCTGTGGAAGAACTGTTGCCAGCTGTCATCAAAACATCCTCACGGAAACAATGCCACACCATCCCTATCATTTTCGCTCTGCTTGATCCCACTGTTGACCACTACTTCACTCCATGGCACTGAGGATCTGCTCCCCCCCCCTTTTTTTTTACTGACCCTCTTCTACCCCAGATATGTTGTCTTTCTCAACCTGCTAATCTGTCTCCTGAAACATGAGAAGAAATCTCATGGTCCTTGCTTCAAATATGATGATCCTGGATGCACTTCTTCTAAGATATTTGTTTATTCTTTCTACAGTTCATAGCATAGTCAATATCTTTTACCACCACCACAGTCCAAAGGTGCTGATTCTTCTTCTGCCTTTCTTACTCCCTGTCCACATTTTCAATGTATATGCCAAGAGTCCCCAGCCACTGAGTAACTGCTAAGTCCTAACGACCCTCCCATTTTACTAACAGATGAGCTAATTACAGCCCGTTTGAAACCTGATTTTGTCATGGCAAAAACAGAGGCTTCTTTCAAACACAGTTAATCACACAATTTACAGTGAAAAGAATGTCTAGAAATATCATGAAGTCCTAGAAACTTTTGTTGCTGCGTTGAATGTAGATTTCCTCACATCGTCTTTAGCTAGAAGGTATATACTTACTTGCTTTGCAAATAGGATACACTTACTCATCAAGTTTGTCTTACCTGCTCCTGACAAAGCTACAACCTAGAAAACTGTATGAGGCAGTAATTCTCGGGATTCTGCTTAAATACAAAGGAATCTATAACACCTAACAGCAACAGCAAGAAAGATATTCTTTCTCAAGCATCCAAAGAAGGGAAAGTAGTACTATGCATCACGTGTGCAGTGGAAAGGCTTTTAGGGGTGTGTGTGTGTGTGTATGTATATATGTTGTTAAGCGACATCAAGTCATAGACGACTCATAATGACCCTATGAATGAAAGACCTGAACACCTGTATAGTTTTCATCGTTTCTCCAAGTTCATCGAGTTTCCGGAGGCAAGCTATTTAGGAAGTGGATGCCACTGCTGCTTCCAAGCTTGTTTTAATTGGGGAGCTCCACCAAACTCTGTCCACCATGGGTCACCATCATCACATTTGACTCATCAGTGTCACAGTTTATCTCCTCAGCAACCACCAGTTACCTCTGTACAGCAAGTGGACAGACCAATGCTATATCACTTAGAAGAATGTTTGACCAAACACAATTAAAATCAGGCCTGATATGTCTGTGTGTGTGTGTGTGTGTGTACACATTTATCCTTAGAACCCCCATAAAAAGTAAGGAATCTCAGCATATTATCAGCAGAGAAGTAAAGATTTTAAAGTAAGTCCATGCAGCTAGTAAGTAACAGGATTTGTCAGACTTCCCAAGTTGAGTTTAGTTCCTGAACTCCAAGATACGTCTAAGTCTCTAAAGGTAGTTTTTCTTTTCAACTGTCAAGTCCTGATCTCTGGCTGCTTCTGAAGCAGAACAAGAGGGATTCCACCCTTGTCCCACCATCCACTTCTCCTTTGCTGCCCATCAACCAAGTGAGTCTCTTCAAAGTGGCATACCCTTTAGCCGATCCTCTTCTCAGCCTCAGAGAGGATTTCAAACAGGCCAGAAAAGTGGGTATAGTGTACCATACATAGCACTGAGGATACGGATGACTTCAAATGAGCTTTTCTTACGTACATTTTCCCAGGCCGATGCTGTTAGGCACAGGATAAGGATGGAAAATAATGTAGCTTTATTGTATACTCTTAATATACATTTCGCTTATAGATAGTCATAGAGCAGTATCACAATCTCCCTAAATAAAAGCCAGTGAAGTTTCTTGAGGGACCTTCTAAGACTCAAATCCCTATGCACATCCAAAAACTTTTCCAGTAGGGTAAAAAGGGAAGCCACTGACTGGGAAAAAGTATTCGGTAATATCATATCAGATAAGGGACTTATATCCAG
>NW_006399766.1:25538682-25589001 GCF_000299155.1 Elephantulus edwardii
AAACTGGGAGGAGGGTAGAGAGAATAGTGCAACAATGAATGAATGGAAACCCAAAATCTCTGTAAATGTTTATGAAAATTAATAAAATATAGAAAAAAAATAAGTAAAAACAAACGGACGAAGTGCTAAGAGAGCTGTACAGAAGATTTCTTAGATCAAGGGTGGATGACCGTGTAAAATACAGTGTATATGAAGGCATCTATGGGACACACTTGGACAGAGGAGTGTATAGAACACAATGGACATGAACAAAATATGAGGGAAACAAACTACTGCATGAAAACACAGACACACAAAAAACCCCAAAAGAGTGAGGGAGGGGTAGAAAAGGAGGAAGGAGAGATAATCACTGGGGACTTGGAGGTTTGGGGGAAGATAGAGAGGGACAATACCAGTGGGGTTTTGGGTGGACAGTGAGATACAAGTCATGCATAGGTGGTGGTTAACTGTATGAAGTACAGTGATAATGAAGGATCATGTGGGGTACAATGTACATGAATAAGGTGCAGTGTGGAAAGGTGGTTATATGTAGATCAATTTTTTTCAAAGTGGATGGGGATGGAAAAAAGGTATATAAATGACCACTATATTATACATATAGAAAGCATGTAATTCCGCTTTTGGGCAATTCTTAATTTGGAGTACTAAAAAAATGAAGATATGCTGGTGAGATAAGCTTGTTAAAGGCAGAGTCTGGTAGTTGAGATTAGGGCATGGTTAAGGGAAAAGATTGAGTCCCACCCAGTACTCTCAGGACTTTTGTATTTCAGTTGATTTGAGGACCCACATTGGACTTTGGACTGAAGAGATTCACATTTGGAAAAAAGGGCAAACAAGAAAGAGTCGTCGATATTTTTTAACTGCAACAAACTGTTTGGCTTCTGAGACAGGATAAACTTGGTGCCCATCAGACCCCACTTCCAAGACCTGAAGTTGGAGTATCCTCAATCATAGTGATCACTTGGATTCACAGATGTGGAAGTGGGAGGAATCCAGCAACGGAGAAACGGGCTGACCCTGGACATGTTTCTTCAGTGCGGCGCACCCAGCATGCACAGATGTGTGGATGAGCAGAGAAGGGCTGTTGGCTTGAGGAGCAGAGAGACATGAGGACTCCTGGTCTACTGACTTGGCTTGGCCTATGTGGCAGTTAGGGTTGAGGGGGGAGACCAACAGGTCTGGAGTGCAGGGAGAAAAGTAGACACCTGAGTTTGTGGCTGAGGCTCATTTAAACCTCTCCATGGATGACTGGGGATGAGGTGACCAGAACCCAACTAGATGAAGATCCATGTTGTGAGCTAGAGTTAAATAAGGCAACCCGCTGGCTTGCTCTGGACTGGACTTTACATGTGGATGTCGATGCTAAAAGTTTCCAGTTGATCAGAGGATCCTTCAAAAAAGGGACCCGTGTTTCCTCAGAGTGATGGTTTGATACAGATGGGCAAATCAACAATTAGCTATCTAAAAGTGGACATTAGCCACCAGGTTACACACTTTCAGGAAAGTAGTTGTTGGTGAGATGATTATAAGGGAGGAAAAAACCCCTATATAATATAAATGAATGAAATATAATGTAAATGAAGCGTTGTATGGAACACAATGTTCATGCAAGAAACACATTATATATGAATAATAAAAATATTAATAAGAAAAAAACAGCTCAAGAAGATAAAACAAAGTATTATAGTGAAACGTGCAAGAAGCTGGAGTCAGAAAACCCAAAGGGAAGAAGATGTTTGACATTTCTCCAACAGCAAAGATTACACCCTTGGAAATTCTACGGAGCAGTTCTACTCTGCCCTATAGAATCACTGTGAGTCAGAACAGAACCAAGGGCAATGGGTGCAGGGAGCTCCGGTGGCCTAAAGGTAAGAGGCTGCGCTGCAATCCCGAAGGCATGCAGTTCAAATCCAACAGGTTGCTCTGCTGGAAAAGGAGAGGCAATCTCCTCCTGTGACAGTCAGATCCGACTCAAAGCAGGGGGAGGGGGAGGCACTGGATATAAGTGTTGACCAAACACCACTGCGAATATAAAGATTAAAAAGGCATGGACACTGATATTCTGGAGCAGAAGTCTAATTGGGGACTTGGAGATACCTAAATAACTTTAAAGGAAATGCTTGTGAGTGCACATGTTTAGGCAGTGTGCTGTCGGATATGGAGCTGTTGTACAGAGGGCCCCTATGTCGACGAGATGGCACAGAACAACATGTACAATTGACTTAGGTTTCTTGATATGCATTGGATTTCATATGCTTTTGCAAAGAAAACCAGTAATTATTGCTTAAAGACTAGGGAGAAAGTATTGAAGACACATTAATAGGTTCAACCTACTAGTTTTTAAAACTCTTTGGGGGTCAAGGTCACCAATCTGTGAATGGGTAAATATGGCCAAAGACCTTTATGTTGATGGGGGGAAACTTCGACTTATGCAAAGCCAAGAGAAAAGGCAAACTTACTGGAGAAGGAAAGCACTGAAGACTGGTGTTTGATAAAGCCAACACAGAAGCCAGACTAAAGACACAGGCGCATAAAGATGTCATCCAGAATCACAGAGAAACTGATTTCTTAGGTAAGAAGTGTTGGAGGACTGGGAAATTGATGTAAAATATATCACTTAAACAATTAAAGACTTTTTTATCCTATCTCTTGTCCTAAATTATGATTTTCACAGTAGCCAAGAACTTCGCCATTATGTAAAAAAAGAAAGCAAAATGGAGAAAAAAGAGAGGGAAGGGAAGGGAAGGGAAGAGGAGAACGAACGAACAGGTGCAGAGTTCATTCTAAATATATAAATTGAAAGACCCAAGAGCAAATATCTCCTTGTCTCTAGCACTGATTTTTTTCTCTCTCCTGGTTTAATAGCTACTATTCATCAAGCCACCCTGCCTAAATGTAGAATGAGACTAGGTCAAAGTCTGCATAAGAAAAAGAGACCCTCAATTTTCAACAGTTATTTGGCTCCCAGAATTCATCAGCCAAGCACATCTCCTGAGGCAATTGTTAACTGTTTTGACTTGACCATGTCAATAAACCTTCTGAAACTTTATTTCCTATCTTTACAACAGCAAAGAAAGTATATGACGTGTCCATTAGTAAGGGTACATTCTGATTCTTGTCTCCATGGGCAAAGCACACAAGCTGCTAACCAAAAGGTCAGTAGTTCAAAACCACCAGCTGCTCCAAGGAAAACTTTGTGGCAGTCTACCTCTGAAAAGGGAGCTCTGGTGGCCTACTGGTAAGGAACTGCACTGCCAACTTAATGGCACATAGTTCGAACCCTCAAGGTGCTCTACAGGAGAAAGATTGGTGATCCCTTCCTGAGATTTATAGCCTCTGAAAACCCACTGGAGGGTCACCTATGAGTTGATTCCGAATTAACGGTACACAAACAACACCACCAGCTCGGTAAAGATTAAAACTTTGGCAGATTTTGTGGCAGTTCCTACAGAGTCACTTCAAGACACAGTAGACCTGAAAGGAGTGAGTTAAGTTTTTCTTGTTTGTTTGCTTAAGTAATTGACTTAACTGCAATGTGACAAATATTTTTGAAAATATATTGTATGCTGCTATAAAATGCTGGGGGCTGTGTGAAATAGATTCAGAGTCTCTCCACAGAAGGAATCTTACATATTATTTCAAGAAAGTGATATGCTGACTATCAAAACATGGTATATAATTACACAATTCTTTGAGTTGACATGTTTCTTCATAGGTTAGAGGTGACTAGGATTTGAACTTGCCCTTAAAGCTGGGTATAAGGGAGCTCTGGTGGCCTAGTGGCAAGAAGCTGCACTGCAAACCTGAAGGCACATGGTTTGAATCCACCAGATGCTCTGCTGGAGAAGGAGGGACAATCTCCTCCTGTGCCAGTCGGATCCGGTTTGACAGTACAAACACACACAAATACTAAAAAAAATAATTAAAATAAAACGGGGGGAAAACTGGGTATAGGATCTGAGGGAGGGGAGAAAGTCATGTATTACAATCAAATGGAGAGACAGAAATAGCCACGCACATTTGGGAATCAGTCTGAATGGAGAAGAGGCTTCAGAAGCAAGTAAATCATTTGGAATCAGGTGAAAATGATGTGTGAGTGAAGGAGAGTCCACAGCCTACTGACATTCAGATGAAAACATATTTTTGCCACATTTTCAAAGTCTGTGGCTGATGTTTAAGGGAGGCTGTGAAGCAGGAGAAGCGTACACTGGTGCTACATCAGCCACCGCAATGAACCAGCCTGCCCGAGGTCCAGAACCGGCAATGAGTGATTTCCTTACCTGCTTGATTATAGTCACACGAATCGTAACAGCCAGGCCTCCAAGTGAAGGGGCCATACTCCGAAGCCCAGACTTTCCACTTCACCAGCCTGTCTCTCCCTCTGGGATCTTCTTCATCTTGTCCTAGGGGTGACCCAATGCAGTCATTCCATCTGCATCTCTTATGACATGATGTCCAGTGTGCGTCTTGTAATGCTTGCTCTCCCCTGGCTGTCATCCACTATGACAATGACATTTCGTAATGCACTGCTGTTAAGAAGCTGTGCTGCAATCCCAAAGGCACATGGTTCAGTTCCACCAGCTGCTCCATGGGAAAAGGATGGGCAACCTCCTCCTGTGGGATTAGTGTCTCTGGAAGCTCACTGGAGGCTCAGCAATGGGTTGGTTATGACTTGATGGTACACAACAACAACAACAACAACGCACATGGAGGCAGATGTGTCTCTTCCCTGAAGTACACCCCAAGTGGGTTCCAAGATTAATATCAGCAATGGCATTCACCAGCAAAACTGCAGCTTATCTAAGGGACAGAGAGGTAATGTGGGTCTCTGAGTAAATAGAGAAAACTCGAATTTAAGTATCATTCCCTGTAAGGTTGCAATGATGGCTGTGCTTTGGAATCCATGTAAAGCAAAGCAAATGAATAACATGCACGGAGCTTCAAAGCCATTGAGCCAAAATGTGCAGTAAATGAAGAAGGTATCGATGAAAACATGGTGAAGGAGGTGCTTTTCCTTAGAAGCTGATCATTTGCTGCTAACCACTGCAGGAAGAAGCTGTTGCTTTGTTGATTCGTCGTTTCTATTTATTTTTCAAACTATTTATGGAGAATTGCAAGAACGTAAATAAAAATGCAATACAGAGACATCCAGGAGCATCTTTGAACCTCCAATCCAAAAGAGAGCTCCGAAGACAAGTACCGATTCTGTCTCCCAGCGACACCCATTGGGACTAAGCCTCTTTGGAAATGTTGCCATATCTCCCAGTACAGATTACAGCCTATGAAAGAAGGGCAGGGAAAGAGGCTGCCTGATAAGGGCAGGCTGAACGCATGTTTCAGAATCTTCCCAACACAGAGAGGAAGAGAAATGGGGAAAAGAAATCACACTGTCTAACCAAACACGGCCAAAAATCTAGGCTGCCTCTCGCCTGTAACAGCAGAACAAGGGTTTGAGGCTGTATTTTGCTTGATAATACTACTTTATGATCGAGACAGAAATCAAAACAATCTGATGATGTAGTTGAGAGGAAGACAACAGTTTAGTACAGACCACACGAAACAAGGTTCTTCTCTGAAGAAGGCGTTTTATGAAGAGAAGGGCTTTTTTAAAAGTACACTTGATAGAAAAGGCTGGCTCCATCTAGCATTGTTTGAAGAGCAGAGCAGAGCAGCAACTTGAAATCTAATTTAAAACCACCGGCTCTGGTTTGATATTATTAAAGGTTACAAAATGTGATTTATAAATATTTCATATGATTCCTGTCCTTGGGTTAGTGGTAGATTTGTTTATTTTTACTGCTTTTTTACACGACAGCATATTGTTTCTGAAACTGTATTTTCTCCCCCTTAAATTCGATAAAATGTATCTGCATAATAAGTGCATGAGAGTTCATGGAGAAGGTGGACTTGTTCTCGACTATATTTAATATTGTCCCTGAAATGCACAGTATATGAATTAATGCCACTGTGGCCGTTGGTTTTTCAGTGTTTACCTTTTAACATTTAACATTCAGCTGATGATTTCTCATTACAAAACAATATATGCTTTCTCCAAAAAGACAGAATCCATTTTCATAAACAGTGAAAGCGCTAGGTGCCAGAACTTGAGAGGACTGTCTCGTTCTTTCTGGCTCTCGCGAGTTTCCACCTTTGGCACTTCTCTATCCCTAGCTTTAATGGAGAACATTTGAGCTTTCCTTCTCTGACAGTTTCCCACTTTACAAAGAATCTCAATGATTCCAATATCAAAAAGGAAAGCCGTTAACAGAAATACAATCTACATGAAGCCTATTATAAGTCAACATTGAGAGTTCTGAGTAAGAGTGCTTGACTTCTGTATTACTGTTCAAATAACTGGACCTCACAGCCTTACTGGAAAGTCATTCACGACAATTTTAGGACCAAGTAGAAGTCACGAAATTTTCCAAATTGGGAAAATCTTAAACTCGCTGGGTATCCGTCTTCTCATCTTTGTTGTTGTTATGTGCCGAGTTATGTACGGGTTCACCACCAACTCATAGTGACTCACAGTGACGAGGAACGGAACTGTCCCCCGCCCTCTCCTGTGCCATCCTCACCATCTCAGACACACCTGAGCCCATTGTTACAGTCACTGTGTCAGTCCATCTCATCAAGGGTCATTCTCTCTTAGGCTGACCCTCTACCTTTCCAAGCAAGATGTCCTTCTTCAAGCACTCATCCCTCCTGGCGCATGCCCAAAGTATCAGCTCAAAGAATCAATAATTATAGGGCTTACCCAAGACAACTATTAAAAAGCAATTTGCTATGAGATGCATATCAGTGACAGAACAAAACCTAAAAGTCAAAGGGAGTAAATGAAAAGTATCCAGAGATAAAAAGACAGATGACTTACTAAGGACCTAAAACTGGCTTACAGAACTTTTAAGAGCAGCAGTATCTGTTAGAATGAAACAGAATTAAAGTAGGATGATAACACCAAAATACTGAAAGAAGAAAGAAAAAAAGTCCAAACAACCCTATCAAGAGTATGTCAGACATTATGTTGAGATGTGCACTAATTATTTAAATTTTGCAATGACCTGATAGATAATATTCATCTGCCCAAGATGAACTAGGGAAACAAACACTCATTTTTTGCTCAGGTACGAGTTGGAGCTCCTACTGGAGATGGTCACGAAGCTGGGGCCGTCTTCACCCCATCTTCTTCCTTTTAGTGCAACACCGATTCCTGTTACATAGATGGAGAATAGTTTTGAGTAAATTCCAGCTCTAGTTTAAGATAACACAGCACTCGAGGCTGTGCTTGTTGCTGTTAGGTGCCCTCAAGTTGCGTATGAATCAGAGCGAGCCAAAAAAAAGCCCAAAGCTGAAGCCTGCCCTGCCCTGTGCCAACCTCATCATCTCTGGCATGCTTGACTCCATTGGTGCCACCCCTGGCAGTCCACCTGGCTGAGTGTCTTCCTCTCTGTTGCTGACCCTCCATCTTCCAATGGTTATTCATTCCCCCCACCAAAGTTGCCAGTTGGAAGGCTCTCTGGTGCTTTCTCAAAAATCTGGCAGTAGAAATACCACTGGACCCAGCTATCACACTACTGGGAATATTCTCTAAAGAAACCAGGGCAGAGATGCAAACAAATGTATGCACATCCAGGTCTACTGAGGCATTCTTAATAGTAATAAAGACATGGAAACATCCCAAGTACCTGTAAAAAAACAAATGGATAGCAAAACCTGTGATACATGAACACAATGAAATATTACACAGCACTGAAAAACCAATAAACTCATAAAACACTACACAACACGTAAGCCTGGAAGACATTATGCTAAGCAAAATATCTCAGTCACAAAAGGACAAATATTGCATGTTGTTCTTGTGTACCACGAGTTGTAACCGAATCATAGCTTCAGCAGGTTTTCAGAGGCAGTATGTCACACGGGAGGAGATGGTGCACCACTCCCTCATGGAGCAGCGAATAGATTTGAACCATGTGCCTTTGAGATTGCAGTGCATAAGACCACTGATATAAAAACAGAATGGACATGGAGGAGAGATCAGGGAAAGGATAGATAGATAATGAAAACTACACTGGACTGGGAGAAGAGATGAAGGGAATGGAATGGATGATTAGACATTGTGATTGTGTGTATGGCAACTGGAAATCTGGAACAAGACTCATTACAAAGTGTATTGGGGTTGGAGGAAGGAAAGTGAGTATCTATCAATCAATCAATCAATCAATCAGTGAAACCCCATCCTTTCTAGCAACTTTCACTATAATCACAATGAAAATAAAGGGGGGAAACACGGTCTATGAGCATTGTGGAGGCACAGAAGTGAACAAAACTATAGTATGATGGAGAAAAGGGCATTTTCATAAAGAGCAATACTATTTACAATACCGAAAAGGAAGAGAAATTATTAGTTCTGTAAGAGGAACTGAGGTAAGAGGTTATGGGTATTCAGAAAAGGCGAAGACACAAGCAAGATGGCAGGTAGGAAATATAATGGGGAATTTTTAACAAACGAAGCAACTAATAAGGGATGTCACCCAAATTTTCAAAGGCAAACGTGATTTAGTTAAGTGGTAATGGGAGAAAAGACTATCTTTTCCGGAGACAATGAATTCAGATGCAGAGATAAGAAAACATCAGGATCCATGGTTTACTTTTGTTGATGTGAGTACTATGAAAAGAGGAAGTGCCAGAGAGCAATCCAGAAAGGGAAACTGGTAGAGGCTGTGGGTAGATAGCCTTGAATGAGGAACCACTGGAGGACTATGAAAAGGGAAGAGCCAGGGCTTAAAAGTATATTGCTGTTGAATTCATAGGAAGAAGGTTGGGGGAAATGCAAGGTTACCACCATGAAAACTTTCTATAGATGACATAGACTACATTTCCAGTGATGGATGGACAGATGGATAGATAGAAAGATAAACTGGATGGAAGGGAGGGAGGGAGAAAGAAAGAAGAGAGAGAGAGAGAGAGAACACAAAAAAGATACTATTGACTTTCTACAAATTCCAAAGCAAAGCTCTTGTCATCAACAGACGAATTTAAACCTTTTCTATGGACATATATTTTGTTAATTTCTGTAGTAAGAGTGATACTTGTTTTCTGTCTGTATACAACAAGGAAAACAAGAGGAGTTACCCTTCTTTTAAAAGAAATGATAGATCACGGGGTCACACAATTTGATGGGTGGAGGGAGGGGATCAAGGGACTGGGAAAGATTGGGTGGAATCTGACAAGGTGAGGTAATAATGTTAGGCATAGTTCGATGGTGATTAAGTTTAAAAACACATCTATGGGAATGATCATATGAAACACAATGTGAATGAATGAAAGTGTGAAACACAATGTATATGAATTTTATATGCAAACCAATGTAATAGTTTAAAAATCTCCAAACACCTGGTGGTAGATACTGAAGGAAATTCTTTCTTAGGATCTCAATAACCTGTGGCCTTCCTCAAGTCAGTTCCCAAACTGCTGGGAAGACAGCTCAGAGCAGATCATGTCCAAGAGCTCCCTGCCCAGGGATCTAAGAAAGCTTTTTACCATTCTGTTCCTGAATCCCTCTCATCCCTAGTCAAATGTCCTTGGGTCATTTATAGTAGGAGAAGGAATTCATTACAAGGGATCTTTACAGCAGCAAAATGCAAAAACAAACAAACAAAAAAACCACCCCAAAACAAAACAACAACAAAAAAAACCCCCAACCTATAGCAAACAAACAAAACCAAGCACCAAAAACCAAAACCCTAACAGGCATAATTCTAATAAAAGTATAATACAACACTAAAATAATATCATTAAGTACATTTTAAGTGGAGGGGGGAACTCCTTCCCAAACCAGTTAAACTAATTGTACCATGGAACAGGGAGATAGATTGCAGCATTGGCAGGGATAAAACAAGACTACCTTGAAACAACCAAACATTTAATCCACCTAGACACTTCAAAGAATGAAGGCAAGTTATCCAATTCCAATTATTTCTTTTATTCGTTTTGAAAAATATTTTTGACACATGAGCATCAAAATACAGGAGGGATATTGAATAATTATGAGAAACTGGAGATAAGAGAATGTGGATAATTTTAGCAGCTGCCCTTACATAAACATAAAAGTTATGGGTAACTTACAGGGACCAATTTTTGTTTAATTCTCTGCTATAATCTTTAAATCAACATTTGTCTTGAAGACAAGGGAGAACGATTTAGCTCAAGATTGCAGAGTCTTATAATTGGACTAGATTTGAATATAAAGTAACAGTTTAGTATTCATACAGTCCAAACCTCACTGTGGAATTTAATAAGACGATATTTTAGGGGAGAAATCTATGTTGCTTTGTTGCTGAAATGATAAAAAAAAAACCAACCAAACAACATGATTTGTCTTATTTGCTTTGGGGGACAGGAAAATATCCATCAAATTCTTGACTTCCTTGTGTAGGTAAAAATATAACCCTGTCTTCATTAGGAAAACAACAACAAATACAGCATAAAGAGAATTTATCTCCCAGATGTTGGGGTGGATTTAATATTTTAATATTCTTTGAAAGCAACATTAATTTCCTAGGGATATTTTTATGCACTCACCTTTTTGTGGGTTGAAATCTCCAATGTTTAATTATTTCTTGCTTTTTCAACCAAGATAATACATTGTAAGCTACTTTTACTTTGTTTCTAATAACAATGCAAAATGGGGTGTGTGAATACATGTTCCATTTTATTGATACTGCTTAGAAAATTGTGACTATTATTATGAAATGACTCACCCTCGTGGTTGGAGTTAAATAGTTTCTTTGGGAAAGAAGGAATCTACTATTTTAATTATACTACCTTTCCCCAGAACTTAAAACTCCAAAGGTCAATTGGAGGGAGAGCCCATTCTGGTGGTTTTTGAATGAGCTGAACATTTCTGCTAGGAGCATGTCTAGTTACATTCAAATTCTCTGAATACACATTCTGTCCTAGACATTCTTGTTGCTCCATCCTTTTGAAGATGCTAAAAAAAAAAAAATTAAATTAAAAAAGAAGTTGCTCCTTGTTTGTGGTTGTGTACTGTCCAGTTTTGGAAACTGACCCAGAAGTGACCCTCCTGCAGGTTTTCTAATTCAGTTAATCACAAAAGAGAAAGGGTCCCCATCATTCTCCCACAGCACAATGCCTTTCAGTTGGCTGTGCAATTTCTTATCACTAAGCCACCAGTATCACTGGCAAATAACTAGTAAGAGTCAGGAGACAATACTTAGTTTGGCTTCTACTGAGAGCTCCCTTTCCACTTCCATTTCTTTCCTAAGATGTGATTTTTGATGACAACAAACATGGCTTATCTGCTTTTCCCAATGGCTTAAATTAGCCCAGAATGGATTTCAGTAAATGAACATTAAAGGGAGAAATTAATCCTTGTTGTTGAGGCTTTATAGCTCTCCCTCAGAACACTGTAGAAAAGATCAGATTCCTTTTATCTCATACATACTCAGATTTAATTTGTTATCCACCTAATTGAATTAACCCGTTTGTCAAAGAGATGAATGTGTGTGGTTAATCTACTATCAATCATGAAGGAGAAAAGATATGCATATCTAATATTGTTAGGAGGAACACAACTCTCACTATACCATACAAACATGGCCTCTTGCCTACGGTTTAGATACTCTTAAGAGCACCCTTTGTTCTTATGTCCTGAATAAGTATTTCTAGTACATTCTCCGAAAGATGTGACCAATTGTTTCTAATTGTCTACTAGGTATTTCTGCCCAAAAATGTGGAGAGAATTTCCTTGGAAGATGCACACAACCAGTATCTATTTGACTTATCTTGTCCACTTCAATTCTTCTTAAATTATAAAGAATTTTAAAACTAAGATGAACTCCCTTTCTCTCTCAATTATCTTGGGTTTGTTTGGTTTTTTCTAATTTTTCACTAAACCTCATCCGTTATTCCTTTTAACAGCCATGATGCTTCCCACTTTCTCCACTTTTCCATTACCAGCCCCAGACTCGGACTCTCGTATGGATGACTGATAGACCTGTTTCTATGTGGCCCACCTGACTTAGCCTCTTCCTTCTCAAATCGTTAGCAGTGTTTTATTGTGGATAGGATCTGTGTTCATGACATTGTCTCTGCCAGCCGTTGATTCTTCACATTGATAGTCTTTGTTATTGAAGATTAAACATCAAGTGTAATTTTTTCAACATAGTCTGTCCTTTTCATCACTGGCATAAGGATATTTCTGTGTTGGAAAGTTCTAGGACTCTTGATCTGAACCATTAAAATAGGTGTTTCTTTGCTTTGTGGCTGATGCTATAAACACCCCCTTTCTTAATTGATAACACCATAACCAAGGTCACGGTCCTAAATGTGCAGGTAATGATGAACAGTGGTAATGTCTTTTTAAAAACACAGTTGAACGGATGTTGCTTCATTTGTCAGTATCAAGAGAAGTCTTGTGAATGAATATTTTTAAAAGGCTGAGAGAACATGACACTTAAAAGAACAATTATGGAGTGCTCTCTTCCAAATCCACGAATACACCACACACAACCAGTCCTGAAAACAGCACAGAACGGGCATTAAGAAACCTGAAGAAGGCATGGGCCAACAACTCCAAGGTGCTGAGATGCAAGTGCTGAGGCACTCAAGCCTATCTCACAGTTGAAGGAGGTCAAGCACATAATTCGAAGGGGTGTCAACACCACGGTCAGCCAAACCACCTGCTTTTCTGACTCAAGCTCAGGAAATATCCTCAGGCCTGCATCATGAGGGGCTTCAGACTTTGGTGGTCCGAGCCCAAAGCATTAGTTACGCTTCATCTAAGGCTGCCACAAGTTCTGGCTTCTAAAGGTTTGCAGGTCTCTGCAAAGGACCCACGGTAGAGTTACTCACTTGAGGGCAAAAGAACTGCTATGAACTCCTGGTAGCCAGTGTCCTGTGGGTTTTTGTAAATAAAAATAGGCAACAGGGTAGAACAGGGTTCATTCAGATCTATTGTTCTTAGGGTTACTATGAGTTGTACTCCACTCAAGGGCACCAAACAATAACAATGTAATGGAGATAAATTTTAAAGTTCAGTGATATAATGCTGGTTAATTAATGCTCAATTCACTGTCAATTTGGAAGCATTAACAGCTGACATTCCATCGTGTTGCTGAGGCTGTAAATAGCCCTAGAGGAGATTATGTTTCCTTTTCCCAAGAAGGCAGTGATGAATTTGAACCACTAAAAAAGCCTGGTCTTTGGGGTCACAGGGCAACTTCTATAAACTATACCACCCAATGGTTGGTAAAACTGTTGTTGTTTTTAAGTGCCGTTGAGCCGAATGTGACTCACAGCGACCCTATGAACAAAAGACCTAAACCCTATTCTATAACTATCATCATTTCTCTAAGTTCATAGAGTTTCGAGAAGTATGTTGTTTAGGAAGTGGATGCCACTCCTGCTTCCAAGCCTGTCCAAATCTGGGAGCTCTACCAAACACTATCTACCATAGGTAAGCTTTATAGCATTTGACATACCAGTGGCCCAGAGTTCAGCATCACAGCAACCCCAAGTTACCTCAGTACAGTAAATTGATAGACTAGTGCCAAACCACTTAGAAGAATGTTAGCTCCAAACACAATTAGCACCAGGCCTGAGGGCAGCAGGCCCAGGGTTCCCAAACAAATTTTAAATACCAACGCCCTCTACCAGGTCCTGTTGACATTTATCAAGCAGCTTCTAGCTCACAGCTCATTGGTAATGAAATCCAGCAAATCCAGTCAGCTCACACACAATGTGAAAAAAAAAAAACAAAACAAACAACTAAACAGTCCACACCCGACCCTCAGCCAAAAGAAAACATGCCACCTTCCAGAATCCAACCACTTCATACATCGGCCTCCAAACTGGAGACCTAGAGCCCAACCAACTTTTAAATACCAAGGCCCTCTGTGGCTGGTGGGAATATAAAAATAAAATAAAAAAGTCTAACCTTTGTTGAACACTTATTATATCAGATACTAAGCAAACTATTTTCATTTTCTTATTTAAACAACAAAAAGGATACAGTGGTTCTGAACTGACAGCACACAAGAACACCAAGATAGAGATGCTTTCACTGTTACTACTACCTATTTGAGTCTTCCATCTTTCTTAGGCTTGGTTCTCTAAAGAAGGGAAACGCGCACAAGAGAGAGAAACTTAGCCCAAGAAAATAGTTGGCCATCAGGCTGTCTCATAATAATTGCAGGAGGGCCTGACGAATCCAATATTGGCAGGTAAGATGACTGTTGGCACGGACTAATGAACCCCAAGATTGGCAGATAATACAGCACACCACTAAATCAAGTTCAACCACCTGGCGGTCAGGCGAGGCAGAGCCAGGTGCAGGATGCAGATCAAGAAAAAGCTAGAAGTCTTTGCCAGAACATCGATCTCTAATAGAAGTTCCTAAATTGCCAGAGGATCCAGATTTGATACAACCCCAGGTCCTGAGGAGATGCCCTTTCACAAGGCTGACCTCTCACAACAGAGCTCGCCATGCAACCAATCACATGATATTTCATCTCATCACAGGAGGATGACAGCGGCCGTGAAACCAGAGCATCATGGTCAAGTGCACACATGACTTCAACTATCACCCTACGCCCACCTTCCGCACACAATTAAGGAGAAATCCATGGAGTGAAAGGTGCTGGGTAAAACTAAAGGCTTACTCTTGGCGACTAACCTGTGATTAGGAGTTTGGATCTACCTAGTGCCGAGGAAGAAAGGCCTAGAGGAGTCCAGGAAGCAACCCTGCTCATCACCAACACAACTGGATACCAACTGACTAAATGACCCTGAACTTGAACCACGCACGCAGAGAGACAGGAGGATGTGAGATGTCAAGTGTCTATAAGGACCAGGGCCAGAGCTCAAATCGAGGATATCAAATGTCTAAGCCATGCTATTGCAATCTAGATTGTGTTCGGTTCTCACTTTAAGTCTATTGCTACCCAAAGTATATTGAGAATATTGTACTTCGAGTATATTGTACTGCTTTGCTTGGTTTCATTCATGATGTGCTCGACAGAGTGCTGACATTGTATCACAAACAAAATTTAGGGAGCGATAGAAAACAGCCTTTCCCCTCCACATGGACAAGATATATTTGTTGCAGAAATAAATTCTGTAGTCACGCTAAATAATTAATGACGCAGTGGTTGGAAATTTTAACCAGCTTATTCATTGAACTAATCAAAAGGTCAGTGTTCTGAATCAACCAGCGGTCCTTGGGACACAGGAGGAAGCTGTTTACTCTTGTAGTGATTTATGGCCTCAGGAACATTCTTGGGGTGGGGTGGGGTGGGGTGGGGTGGGGGTCAGTATGGGTCAGAATTGACTCAATAGCAGTAAGTTAGATTTGGTTTAAGAAAGTGTCTCCCCCTCTCTTTCTCTCTCTATAATACACAACACAAGAAAGGAAGACCCAGGATGAGATGGATTGACACAGTAACTTGGGTAAAGGGGTTAGGCGTGTCAGAGACAGTGAGATTGGCTCAGGACAGACCATGGTTCAGAGCTATTATTCATAGCGTCACTATGAGTCTCAAGTGACTCGAAGGCACCTGACAAAAGCATTTATCTATATAGATACATATATAATTCCATTTTGTTGAAAGGAAATCTCTAAAAGCACACTGTCAGAGACTGACTAAGGCAAACTAAAGGAACAGAATTACACTTTTCAAAAGATCTCCTCATGCACGAAGTACCTCCATATTTCCATTTAAGACTACACACAGTCACTATGTCTGCTTCCACAAAAGCAGTTTCATGTCTGTTGTCTGCTTCCCAACATGACAGTTAACCAATGAAACAGATTACTTGCTTTGTCTGGGTCAATGGTATTCACATCCTAATGGATGAGGGCTGTCCTCTTTCAGGAATCTTTTTGCCAATTTCAGTTGCAGAGGATATTGTCAGAAAGATTCTGAACTGAATCCAGCAATTATATAGTCGGTGTAACTGACAGGCCTTTTTCTTCTTTGAGTAGGACCTGTTGACAGTTCAGAATCCTTTAGACAATGTTTGAGGGTCCAGTGAGAAAAATCAAGATTCATTTCAAATCTTTGACCAGGAGAGGTGACTTATGGGGGAATGCGCTGGTCAGCAGGCTATCTTTGATGTACTTTTGACTCTCAGACATAATATATATGGATTAGCACAAAGGCAAATACTGATAAGTATACATGTGACCAAGCTTGGATTAGGAATGCAAATAGATTCAAGGGACAAAATGAACATAAATTATTTCCAGTCCTCCTTTAATCATCTCCTCTGTGATTTACAGCCATGGAAATCCAAGAAGGGTAAGATACATGTTGATTGCAATTTAACAGAGTTTTCCAAAGACAATAGTCAAAATCTTCTTTCTCTATCTTTTATAATAATGAAATTCTATATGGCCAAAAATCAGCCCTAGAAAACGAAGTACATCATTTAAATTACTAATCTTTGACAATGTCAAAAGAACAAAAAAGACCCTTTCCACTGGCAATATACGCAACATCATAATGGATGGAGAAAATATTGAAACTGTCAACAACTTTATCATACTTGGATCCATAATTAATACCCTTGGTATGAGCAGTCAGGAAATCAGGACATGTATTGCACTGGGAAAGTCTGCAGTTAGGGACCTCTCCAAATTATTGAGGAGTAATGATGTCACTTTGAGGCTAAAATGTGTCTGATCCAGGCCAAGGTCTTTGCAAACACTTGTTATGCATCTGAAAGATAAACAGTGAATAAGAATGACAGAAGAATTGATGCCTTTGAGCTGTGATGTTGGAGTAGACTCCTCAACACCCCACAGACTGACAAAAGCACAAGTGAGTATGTCTTGGAGAGGGTGAAGTCAGAGTGCTGCTCTGAGGCAAGGATGATGAGGCTTTGCCTAACATCCTTCGGGCATGTTACTAGGAGGGGCTATTCCTTGGAGAAGGACATGATGCTGCAGAGGGTGGAGGGTCGGCGAAGGAGAGGAAGACCCTCAATCAGGTGGACTGACACGGTGACTGCTGCAATGGGCTCTAATGTGTCAGGATAGCACAGGATATATAACAGGGTTCAGATCTGTTGTTCATGAGGTGGCTAGGAGTCAAACTCCACTTGACCTCACCTAACAGAAACAACATGACCTGACCTGGTGGTAGCTGCATAGGCTGGAAATAGAAGAGGGGCCTCCTGAATGGCAGGCAAGAATTCAACCACTGAACCACTGGTCCACGCTTCCTGGAGGCCACGATGGCAAAGCTTCAGCTCTCATACTTCGGACATGTAGCTAGGTGAGGCCATTGCTTGTAAAACGTATCATGATGAAAAGATGGTCAGCAAAGGAGAGGAAGATCTCTAACACCATGGACTGACACAGTGACCACAGAACTGAGCTCTACTGTGTCAGAGAGGATAAGGTGAGGCAGGGCTCTCTCTGTTGTTCATAGGGTCTCTATGAGTCCTACTCGACTCAATGACGCCGAACAACAACATGCTCAGGTGGCCTAGTGGTAAGAAGGTGCACGGCCAGCCCAAGTGCACTCACTGGAAATCTACCAGATGCTCCATGGCAGAAAGGTGGGCGGTTTCTTCCTGTGCAATTTACTGCCTCTAAAGACCCACCGGAGCGTCAGCTATATCTCACTTGACAGTATGTAACACCAACAAAGTATGTCCCACTGGTCAATAAATAACAGGCTGTATGTAGCTTTGACTTCCCCCCCTCCCAAATTAATGCTTTCATTTCAGAACTTTCACTCTTTTAAATTTTTCCATGCCATCAAATAATCCAGATGGCAGAATGATTATTTTTTTAAAAAGTGTGTGTGTGTGTGTGTGTGTGTGTGTACCATCAAATTGGATCTCACTGGTCTAGGAGGAGATTGCTGCTCCTTCTCTAGCAGAGCACCTGGTGGATTCAAACCACGTACCTTTGGGATTGCAGTGCAGCTTCTCGCCACTAGGCCACCAGAGCTCCCTGACAGAATGATTTCTTTACACCAGCCCATAGTCCCACAGTTTGCGATGATACTCTTACTAGATGTGAAACAGTCTCCCTAAGAAGAAACTTCTCAATTTCACATTTCCAAGAACTTAGCATTTCCTGTGTCTTTTGTTATCTGTTTTATTTTCCAGGATGTGGCATAAAATAATATTGATGCTTTTGACCCTCTTTCTATCTGGGGATTTGGAGCAAAGGCAGAGAAGTAAAAGAGAGAGGGGAAAGAGGCACAAAAGGCTAGAGACTCTGAATTAAAAAAAAAGGAGGGGGAAATTGCTATTCTGTTCTTTTAAATAGATATATAAGTACGCATATGGGTGTCCTTATCTTTTACTTTTCACAGCATCTCAATTCACAGACTTAGCTTTCACTGTATATTCTGTTTAGATGAATTAGAAAGCACGGAGCTTGTCTGTATATATTAAAAAGGTATTTATTGAGAACCTAAGTGTATTTCAGGAGTTAGGGGAATGCAATTGCAGTAAATTACATGGTTCCTGCTCTAAGTAAACTAAAAACAATTAAAAGGAAAAAAATAAAGAAAAAAAACCTATTGATAAAACAATTGACATATACAACCAAGACCAATTATTATATAAACAAAACCCACTGCCGTATAGGCAAACCCAACTTATACAAATGTTCCATCAGATTTGCTCATGTTTTTCCCTGGAAGCAGCAAGTGTAATTTTAAACATCGTTCTTACATTTCCTAGCCCAGCAAACAGTGACCATTCCCCCAGAGCTCCTCAACTCGTACACACTCCAGCAAAAATGACATCTAGCTAGAAGTCTTCCACAACTACTACAGTGGAATATGTTTTTGAAAGAGGCTTGTTGATTAATATTGTATGCCCACATGGCCATGATCCCCTGTATGCTGTGGCTATTCTATTAGGTGCTGTAAATGCTAACTTCTATGATGTTAATAAGGGAGCTCTGGTGGCCTAGAGGTAAGGACCTGTGCTACCAACTCAAAGGCACGGGGTTGGAATCTACCAGCTGCTCCACATGACACACAGCTGCTGAAAAGCCACTGGAGGGTCATCACGAGACGGTTCCAATAGAACAGCACGGAATAACAACAAAGTTAATAAGGCAGGTCGAGAGCTAACATAATTAGCCTTAACTGATTAAAGTGAGCTCTGGTGTCATAGTCAGCAGGCAGTTGTACTGTTAACCCAAAGAATGTGCCTTTCTGGCAGTTCAAATGCATGAAAAGCTCCAAGGGAGGAGAATGGGCAAACTCCTCCTGCACAACCATCTAGAGGGTCAGCTATGGGTTGGTTGTGACTCTGTGGCAATAAATTTGAGATTTTAGTCTTATCTGAGTAAGGGCAGGTCTCCTCAGGGATGTGGCCTACATGATATTTCTTTTTTTGTGCTTTAGAAAGAAAAAAATTGAAGAAAAAAAAGCTTTTTGTCAGATCTACACAACTTGGACTTGACATAAAAAGTCCTTAAGTTTAGATAGATAGAGAGATAGATAGAGAGATATATATATGTATGTATGTATACATGTATATGTATATGTATGTATATGCATGCCTATATGTGTATGCATGTGTGTATATATGTGTGCATATACAGATGTATGTTGTTATGTGTAATCGAGTTAAGTATGACTCATAGTGACCCTATAAACAAAAGATCTGAACTCAGTCCTGTCCTGCACCATCCTCACACTTCTGGACACACAAGAGCCCACTGCAGTAATCACCGTGTCAATCCACCTGTTTGAGGGTCATTCTCTCCTTTGCCGACCCTCCACCCTTCTCAACACCATGTCCCTCTCCAAGGAATAGCACCTCCTAGCAATATGCCCAGTGCACCCTCTCAAAGACATATCTACTCATTTTCTTGGCTGTCCATGGGATGTTCAGTGATTTTCTGCAACAGCATAGCTCTAAGGCTTTTTCTTTTTCTGTCATCCTTATTCATTGTCCAGGTCTCGGATGCATAGCTAGTAATTGGAAAGATGCACCTTAGTCCTGACACTGACATAACTACTCCTCAATAATTTGGAAAGATCCCTAACTGCAGATTTTCCCAGTGCAATAAATCTCTTTAGTTCCTGACTGCTCTTACCAAGGGTGTTAATTGTGAATCCAAGTAAGATGAAGGTGTTGACAGTTTCAAGTTCCTCTCCATTCATCATAACACTGCTTATTGGTACAGGGGTAAGAAACTTTGTTTTCTTGATGCTGAGACTCAATTTGTACTGACAGTCACATTACTTGATCTGCAACAGATTCTTCAAACCCTCCTCACTTTCAGCAAGTAAGGTTGTGTCACCTGCATAAGGCAGGTTATTGATGAGTCTCCCCCCAATCCTGATGCCACACTCCAATGTCTTGGAAGAGGACATATTTGTTCCTATTGCCAAAAAAGGGTGATGCAAATGAATGTGGAAATGATCAAACAATATCATTGATATCACATGTAAGCAAAATACTGTTGAAGATCAGTTTTTAAAAATGGCTGGAACAGTACATAGATAGGGAATTGCTATATACTTAAGAAAACGGAAAGGCAGAAATTTTAGGTGACTTATCTGAAGACACATATCCCATAAACAAGGGCTTAAGTATGGAATAAAAATATATGCAACATCAACGTCTGTGCTACACCTTTTCTTTTTCCAGTGTCTGCTCTAATTCTTCAATCGACATTGCTTGTTATCATGGTTAAGGACATACTTGGCCATGGGAGAGTATACTCAGAAATTGGTTAGCCTGTCCACTAAAGAGGGAGAGGGAAAAATCTGTGATGTCTAAACTCAGACATATTAATTACCAGTCATGGTGGGCCAAAGTTCTTTCCTTTCCTGCGCCATGACAGGCTGTATGATGGAATGGTTAGGCAGAGTTGGTGCCTTGTAGCTTACCATAAAATCTCCAATAGATACATTTACTACAGTTAAACAGATTACATGTGTTCAACTTGGATTGAGGTGCACTTGAAGGTATACGATGAAAATGTTTTCAAGTTTAAAGCATATTAATATGTAACATTGGTTGAGTTTCCCTTCAGAAACAAATTTACAAAAATCACTGGTAAATCATAATAGAGAAAATGGCAAGGTGCTGGTGCTAAGAACAAGTGGAACAGTGAACATATGTATAAACTGTCATAACAGGGGGCGAATCTGTAGCTGTGATGAACTCTGTAAGTCCGAGCCTGCAAACCCTTTTTATTAGCTGCCATTGCAGTATCCAGAAGGGTAATTAGGGATTTTCGCAGCATAACACAGGGTAATAGAAGGGGCTAGGGAGAATTTCAGCTGAGCACAATAACATGTGCCAGTCACAGACCGAGTGTGCATTCAGTCTGAAAAATCAATGAAAGGAAGAAAATGCTATTAGTGCCTGCGATTGTTGGTAGACTGACTTCAAGGTGATAGGGGAAGCTGCATCCAGTTTCTTTGAACCAAAGACAGACTCTCAAAAGCTCAGTTCCTTGAATAAAAATCCCAATATGAAACAGACCAAAACAAAACAAACCCCAATGCATAGCGGCCCTGATATTCAGATATTCAAAATTTCAAAACAACTATGAACTGCATAGAAAGCTAGTTTTTTAAAAATGGGTTGTGTCCCCCCCCCAAATTGGCATCCCATAAATGATTTGGTGTAGCCTTTGGAGCAGTGTGCCCATATCAGGTCATATAGTGTATCTTTAAAATCCAAACTCAAAACTGTCAAGTAAAAATGCCTGAGCGTTGACCCACCATGGGGTTTCCAAGGCTGTAAATCATACAAAAGGTAATCACATATCTGTCTTACACAGATCTGCTGCTCAATTCAAATTGCCAGAGATGTACAATCTTTAACCTAGGAAGGCAACTCTCTACGGACTATGTCATTAGAGCTCAAAGCAAAGGAACGGATATTCAGGAGTTTGTATAAAACTATTAAACAATAGCTAACAAGAAAACTAAGACTCTTAAGATTTCACTCATCCTTTTACTTCTCAACCAGGCATTTACTAAATACTTAACTTCATAGAGAGACCTGGTAAGCACTGTGTGAGAGATACCAAGAACCCGGATATATTTTCTTTCTCCAAAGACACAGAAACAAAAAATAATTTTGTTGAAGTAAATATGTTTAAACACATAATAAATAATCACATAAATAAACATATCATGAATGAATATGCCTTTCTGTGTATAAATATTTTCTGGTGGTTACCATGATATGACAAAGGAAGGCAATGAATACCCATAGAAGCAGCAGTCAAGAAATCAAAGGACATATTGCATTGGGCAAATGAGCTGTAAATGTGGCACTTGTATAGTGACAGGCACATAGGCCAATAGAATAGAATTGAAAACCGAGAAATCAGCTCATCTGTCTATTATCAACTGATTTTTTATAAGGAGACAAAAATCAGTTAAGTGGGGAAACATCAGCCTCTTTAACAAATGGTATTGGAAAACCATCTTTACAAAATTCAGGCAAGACCCACACCCCATGCCATACACTAAAACCAACTCAAGGTGGATCATGGACTTAATAGTTAAACCAAAGAATATAAATGTCAACAGAGAAACCTTGGAAGAACTCTAGAAGCCTTTATGCCCCATTATGAACAGTCCTCCAAGTATCTTGAAACACCTACAACCAGGAAAGAATAAAATAGATGAATGGGACCTTCTAAGAATCAAATCCCTATGCACATCAAACACCTTCAACAGGTAAAAAAAAAATTGATACACTGGAAAAAAATATTTGGCAGTGACATATCTGATAAGGGACTCATATATAAAATTTATAGAATACTCAAGCACCTCAACAAGAACAAAAGTAAACAACCCAGTTGAAAAATGGGCACAGGACGAGAATAGAAACGTCACCAAAGACGACATTCAGGTGGCACACAACCACATGAGGGACTGTTCAAAATCCCTAGCAATCAGAGAGATACAAATCAAAACAAATATGAGATATCATTTCACACCAGCAACAAAGTTCAACAGAGCAGCAAACAGCAAATGCTGGTGAGGTTGTGGAGAGATTGGAAGCCTTTTTTGCTGCTGGTGGAAATGTAAAATGGTGCAACCACTATGAAAGGTCATACGACGCTTCCTCAAAAGTTGGAAATAGAAATACCATTTGACCCAGCAATTCTACTAGTGGAATATACCCCAAAGAAACAAGAATTGCCACCCAAATGGATATGTTTATTGATGCGTTATTCACAATAGCAATGAGATAAAGAGATGGAAGCAACCCAAGTGCCCATCAACAAATGAATGAATATAAATGTACAGTCACACGATCGAATACTATGCAACACTGAAAACCAAGAAACTCCTAAAACATTACACAACATGGGTGACCCTTAAGAATATTTTGCTGAGTAAAATATCTCAGTCACAAAAGGAAAAATACTGCATAATCTCACTGTTATAAAATGGGACTGACATGAGCGGTTTGGGGGAAACTAGGAAAAAAGGGATAGATAGACATTGAACACTGTGTTGGAAAAGATGAAGGAAGGAACTGTCTAAGAGGAATATATGATTAGGCATTATTTGTATGATAACAGTCGAGAATAAGAGATGCTTCGCAAGTGGACTGGGGATAGGAGGAAATTATAAAACAATAATTTTTTTTTTAAATGAACTGGAGGATGGTAAAGGGAGGGAGGAAAATGTGCAACAATGTGAATGAAAAGCCAACTTTTTGCTAAGTTTTCCTTAAAAAAATCAAATGTAAGGACTTCATTAAAGTACTTAAGAGCAAGGACACTGATTTAAAGACTAAGGTGTGCCTGATCCAAGTGATGGCATTTTCAATTGCACCATAAGCATGTGCAAGTTCGACACTAAGTAAGAAAGAATGATGAATGGATGACATTCAATTGTGAAGTTGATGAAGTGTATTGAACCTGGAAAGAACAAATCTGTCTTAAAAGTACAAGCAACATGCTCTTAAGAGGCAATGATGGTTAAGCAAGGTTAGAGAGATTTGTGCTCACATATTTTGGGCATGTTTTCAGAAGAATTAGTCTGGAGAGAAAGATACCACACTTGGAACAATAGCGTGTCAGTGAAAGAGAGGCAGGCTCTCAACAAGATGGACTGACAGAATGTCTACAACAGCAGAATTGCAAGACCGACTCAGGAACTTTGTTGCTGTTATGTGTTGTTAAATCATTTGTGACTAATAGCAATCCTATGTACAATAGCTCTGAACCTTGCTCTATCTTGAGCCAATCTCATTGTCTCTTGACAGAATGACTGCAACAGCAGAAATGGCAAGACCAACTCAGGAACTTTGTTGTTGTTGTGTTGTTAAGTCATTTGTGACTAATAGCAACCCTACGTACAATAGCTCTGAACCTTGCTCTATCTTGAGCCAATCTCATTGTCTCTGACAGACCTACCTCCATTACCCTAGTCACTGAGTCAATCCATCTCATTAAGGGTTGTCCTTTCTTATGAGGTCCCTCTACAAGGACTGGTCTCTCCTTGCAACATGCCCAAAGTATGACAGACGAAGCCTCAGAATCCTTGCCTCCAAGGAGCAGCCTGGTTTCACCCCCTCTAGGATAAACTTGTTTGTTCAGCCATAAGTCCATTCAATACTCTTCTCCAGCACCAAACTCAAAAGCATCAACTCGGAACTAGCAGGGCTTTATTTTGTTGTACATTGGGTTAACCTAAGTTACACTTGACTCAATGGCACTTAACAACAACATTAAGGTAAAGATGGTGTAACAGTGTCCAGTTTTTTTACTCTATAATGCATGCAGTTTCTATGAGTTAGAACCAAATAGGCAAAAACATAATGAAGGTGAATACTACACAGTAGTCAAATATGTTGTGCACAATCTATCTAGCAATAACATTGGTGAAAATAGGATCATAATTTGTAAAATATCTCACATAGATGATTACCTAATTATCATCCCCAAAGTCTTTGTAACTTTTGATGTAGCCTTATGTGTTTTTAAAGAAATAGCTGACAGAGACCACTTGGCCAGAAAACTTATAATGGGAAGGATAAAAAAAAAAATCAATTGCCATGTATAAAATACAAATAATGAAAATATTTTATTTCTTATTATATTGCAAATGAGTAACAGAAAATTGATACAAATTATGTTGTGCAAATTCTTCCTCAAATTAATGTTGTAAGTCACAAATTATGAAGACAGAATTGCCAATTAAGAAAAATCTTCAATTAATTCAGGTAAATTGTCTGTGTGGGGGGGGAGAGACAGAGAGGGACAGAGAGAGAGAGACACCGTAGAAAAAAGGATTAAGTAAGGTATAAACAGTTCTTGGCAGACAAAACAGGACAAAGAGTAGTACTGTCTCATCTACCATGTATTGGTACGAGTGTAAAATATTAAAAAAATGAGTATGGGAATGTGTAACTCAAATTTTGAAAAAAATTCTATTGATTATTGCAGTTATACTATAAATTACAACAAACTTTAACTTCTCTTCAAAGAGCCTGGTGGAGCATGAGGTAAATGCTGGCTTGCTAACCTAAAGGCTAGTGGTTCAAATTCCAGGAGCACTGTGGGAGAAAGACCCCGTGATTGCTCTTGTAAAGATTACCGCCTATAAATCCTATGGGGTGATTCTACTCTGCCACATGGATCACTACGTATATAAATCATCTCTATGGCACACACTAGTGACATTCCTTGTGCTTTGTGATGGTTTTTGCATTGAAATGTATTTTATTAGAGATTAATATTGCTACTCCTGCTTTTTTCTGGTCGCCATTTTCTTGGTATAGTTTTTCCAAACCTTTTCTTTGTAGTCTTTCTACATCTTCATTTTTTCAGGTGTGTGTCTTATAGGCAGCATATGGACATATTTTGGGTTTTTTATCCAATCTGCTACTCTTTTTCTCCTCAGTGGTGCATTCAAACCATTCACATTTAGTGTGATTATTAAGAGGCAGGGTTTTATTGCTATCATTTTTTTTTTTTTTGCTATCATTTTCTTGAGTTCTTTTTGGTGTTGTTGCGAGTTACTTTGGTCCAGCCTGCTTTCTGTGGCACCTCTGTAAGAAGGACATTTCTCAGTGTTTCCTGAAATGCTGGTCTTGTTTTTACAAACTCCCTTAGGTTCTGTTTTTCTGGGAATATCTTGATCTCTCCTTCATATTTGATGGACAATTTTGCTGGTTACAGTATTCTTGGTTGACAGTTGTACTCTTTTGAGTGTTTGGTATTTGTCATTCCACTGTCTTCTTCCTTGCATGGTTTCTGCTGAGAAATCGTCATTTAATCTAATCTGCTCTCCCTTATAGGTTATTCTTTGTTTCTCCCTCGCTGCTTTCAGAATTCACTCCTTATCTTTGATTCTGGCAAATTTGACGATGATATGTCTTGGTGTTTTTCTTTTGGGATCTATTCTATATAGTGTTCTCTTAGCTTCTTGAATGTATATTCTCTCATTCTTCATTATGCCTGGGAAGTTTTCCTCTAGTAATTCTTCAACAACTTTTTCAGTGCCTTTACTTGCTTCTTTCTGTTCTAGGACTCCAATGAGGCACATGTTATTTCTCTTGATGGTGTCCCACATTATTCTTAGGTTTTCTTCTATTTCCTTCCTTTTTTATTCTGCTCTTTGATCTAGCAGATCAGTGGTGACAATTCTATCTTCTATTTCATTGGTTCTGTATTCCATCCCTTCACCTCTGTTCATGTGTCCCTCCATCATGTTGACAGCATCCGAAACATTAGACCTCATATTTTGGATCATGGTTTCTTGTTTTTCCAGTGCCACTAATGCTTTGCTTGTTTTATCTGCACTGTTTTGGATTTTTTTTTTAAGCTCCTCCTGGTTTTTGCTTGCAGTGTCCTGTAATCCTTCAAGTTTGTCTTTCACTTATTGAAAATATTTAATCATGGTTCTTTTAAATTATGCATCAGTTAATTCCTTCAGACTTTCTGGTTTCAGGAAATCCATTGATACTGTGTCACCTTTGGGGGGTGACATCTTACTTTGCACTTGTGTAGGGTGTGAGATAGCCTGCTTCTTTCATGACATATCTGTGGTAGAGGTTTTCATGCCTGAGGCAAAGATAGGTTATTGATCTGAAGACACTGCTCTAGAAATTGGTGGGATAGCTACCCTGCCTGTGTTTCTCTCTGAACTTCTGTCTCAAGGGAAGGTTCAGGTCAGGGCCTATGAGAGCAGCCTCTTGTAGCTAAGTCAGATCAAGGTGCTCCAGATTAAAGGTGAGTTGATTAACTGGATGTGTAGGCCCAGGCATGGAGCTAACTGGGGAGCAGGGCAGGCGGGGGTAGGAGAGGAGGGATGGGGCAGGCATGGGAGCAGAGACCTCACCCAGATCTCAGCTAAGTGTGCTCATGTGTGGGGTCCCTACTCAAATTTCAGCTGTCCATCTCCCACCCAGAGGCTCTCACTCAGCAACCCTTGCCAGTGGCCGTCACCCAGGGCCCCTCGCCCAGCAGCCCCTGCCCCAGTGGGGCCCTAGGTCCATTGGGACTTAAGAAAACTCAAATTCCCAACGACCTGCTCACTCCTGGTGAGTTGGTGGGGTCCAAGAAAAATCAGCCAAATTCCCCTTGACGGGCTCACTCCTAGTGGGTCAGGAGGGCCCAAGAAAACTCATTCAAATTCCCACCGACCTGCTTGCTACTGGCAGGTCGGCAGGTCCCAAGAAAACTCGGTCATATTCCAACTGACCTGATTGCTCCTGGGGCCTAAGAAAAATCAGCCAAATTCCACTGACCTGCTTGCTCCTAGTGGGTCAGTGGGGCTTAAGAAAACTCAGTCAATTTCCCACTGACCTGCTTGCTCCTGGTGGTGGGTCCCATAGCTGCTCGGCTGGCAGCTTCTGCCAGGGCCTATGGCTTGCTGTGCCTATGGCTCCCAAACTAACTATTTTAATAAAAGTTCAGAATCCAATTCCTGCTGTCCACATCGTGCTGCATTGGTCTCTGCATGCTGTGTCGGTTACTCTGGTGGCCCATTTCTATGTAGCTTTCTGCTCCTCCAGCTCCTTATGCTGTTTGCTCCACTGCCGCCATCTTGGTTCAGCCCTGAATGCCTCTTTCCTCTATGACACCCACTAAACAACAAGAATATCTGTTCATGCTCACAATCTCATACATCAGGGAAGTAGTCAATGTGCAGCTGTTCCTCCAAGAAGCTCTTAATTTTTAAATCAATACTTGTACAGCTTGATCTAGGAAAACCTAATCAATAAGGGTAGAAGAGCCCAGAGGAGCAGTCCTACCTTCAGTACATGGTCAGCAAGTTACCTTGTGCAAAGATCAGTAGTTGATAGTTAAGATCAAGAGGAAAAAAAATCTTTACTGAGATGAAATACTTTTTACATCTATTGACATTTGAAACTAGCTTCCTTTCTGACCTTTCATGACAGAATGAGTCCAACAAGTAAATAGGAGAAATGACATATTCCATCCATGCAAGAGAATGAGCTTAAGAAAAGGGGGAAGGAAGTAAGTGCCCTCACAAATACCAATACTAACAGGAATGGCATTAATATTCCGGGCATGCTCAAGGAGGCACAAGACGATGGATAAACTCCAAGACAAGTTGTTGGTTTCCATATTTTTGGTAAAGTGGTTCAATTTTAGGTGTTTGGTGTAAAAAAATAATATTTTTTTAATTTGCAGTCTTATAATCAATTCCTGTTGTTGTTGTTGTTGTGTGCCATCTATTTGAATCCTAAGGCAGGCTTTCAGAGGCAGTAAATTGCATGATAGGAGATTGCCCATCCTTTCTCCATGGTGAAGCTGGTAGGTTTGAACCAAGAGTCTTGGGAATTTAAGGGCAGTTTCTTCCCATTAGGTCACAAGAGCACTCAATAAAAAACTGTTGTTGCTGTTGCTAGGTGCCACTGAGTTGAATAGTACTCATAACGACTCTCTGAACAACTGATCTGAACACTGTCCTGTCCCATGCCATCCTCAAAATTTCTGACACACTGTGACCTATTTCCATAGTCACAGTGTCATCCCACCTGGTTTTGGGTCTTCCTCTCTTTCCCTGCCTATCCACTTTCCCAAGCATGATGTCTCTCTCCAAAGAATAATCTCTCCTAGCAACATGCTCTAAGTGCTTAAGGGTAAGATTATCTTTGCCTCCAAGGAGCACTCTGGCTTCACTTTGTCCAAGATATGTTTGTTCTTTTGGAAGTCCATGAAATCTTCAGTACTCTTCTTCAACATCACAGTTCAAAGACAAATTCTTCTGGCCAGCTTTCAGCAGCCTTGGAAGTGATTAAATGACCATGGCCTGAAACAGGACCACATTAAAAGGCATTGATTAACAGACATTATTAACTCTCAATAATTTGGAGATATCCCTGACCACAGAGTTTCCCAATGAAATATGTCTCTTAATCTCCTGATTGCTGGCTCCAAGACTTACTTCGGATCCAAGTAAGATGAAGTCGTTGATAGTTTCAATCCTTTCTCCATCTACCATGTTGCTGCCTATTAGTCCAGTGGTGAGAATCTTTGTTTTATTGATACTGAGATGCAATCCATATTGATTACTATAGTCTTTGACCTTCTGCAGCAAGCAATTCAAGTCTTCCTCACTTACAGCACTAATGGTTGTGTCATCTCCATAACAAATATTACTGATGAGTCTTCCTCCAATCCCTATCTTACTTTTTTTCCACAGAGTCTAGCTTCCAGAATAATTTGCTTAGCATACAGATTAAATGGAAGAAAGGATAAAACTCTGACAACTTCTTTTCCTAAATTTAAGTCAAGCAATGTTCCCTTGCTCGGTTCACACTTGGTATGGGTATAGGTTTCACATGAGAACAATGGTCTGGAATTCCCACTGCTCTCAATATTAGCCATAATTTGTTATAATCCACACAAATGCCTTTGAATAGTCAATAAATCACAGATACTGGTATTCTAGAATTCCCAATATTTGTACCTATGCACCACCATATATAATTTCTTTTACAGCTACTAATTAATGTATTTTCACATCTTTCTCTTCCTCATCTTATTCTAGAAAGAATTGGCTATAAGGAATAGTAGATAATTCATTCTTGTAAGCTGCCCAATAGTTGGGCCCTAACTCTTGGGGTCTTCAATGCCAGCAGAGATAACTTCTCCCAGGTCCTGGATTACCCTATGACTCATTGTGGATGGGGCTGTTATGATACTTATGGCTTTAACTGGTTGATTTTCTGTATTTTATTGTGAGGTTTTTCCTCAAATTGTCTCAGTCTAGAAGTTCTACTCCAACACAACAACTCAAAGGCATCGATTCTTCTATCATCCTCATTCATTTTCCCCCTCTTAGAGTCATGGTATTAAAGAAGAAAACTGAAAATCCCATGGACTGCCAAATGAACAAAGAAACATAATTTGAAGAAAATGCAACCAGAGCACTCCCTGGAGACAAGAATGATAAAGCTTTGTCTCACATAATTTGAGCATTTTGCTAGGAGAGTTTAATCTTTGGAGAGGGACATCATGCTTTTAAAGGTCGAGGGATGTTGAAGGAGAGGAAGACATTCAAGCAGGTGGTTTGATACAGTGACTACAGCAATGGACTCAACTGTGTCAGAGATGGTGAGGACGACACAAGATAAGAGAGGGTTCAGGTCTGTTGTTTACATGGTCACTGTGAGATATATTCAGCTCAATAGAATCTAATGACAATAACAACAGAAGCACCACTAAAAGAGCGGTTTAATAGCATAACAAAATACAAGCACCTGTAGATAGACAGGTGGTGTTTGCACACATCGAGCAATGGATGAGAATAAATCCACATCTCCTTAAAAGAATTCTCCAACCAAGCAATGAATGTCCTGAGGATACTTAGCCAAATACCCCCAAAACAAAACCAAAACCCAAACAAACCACCCCCAAGAACCAATTGCTATCAAGTCAGAACCAGCTCATAGCTGATCCCCCAGCAGGGGGTTGTTCTTGTTAGGAGCCATTGAGTCAGCTGGGACTCATACTGACAATAGCTCTGAACCCTACTGTATCCAGAGCCAGCCTCAGTGTCTCTAACATAGGGGGGTTTTGGAAGCTTTAGCTCCATTCCAGACTCACTGAATAAGAAACTGTTGTGGTAAGGTCCAAGAACCTGGATAATAGCAAGATCTCTTGATGATCATGAAGCATAATCAAGTTGGAGAAGTGTTTATTTACTTACTAGTCTATGTCCAAACAATAACATCTCATCTCTTTTTGTTCTCTTTCACCCACTAATCGGCCCCATTTGTACTCATGCTGACCACTTCCAGGTCTAGCTCCCTTAAGGATGAAAGATGGCATGGAATAACAGCAAGTGGTTACAGCATTTCCAGTCCAGTCCAGATGCAAATGAGCCACTGCCCAAGTGAAGCCCTGTAAGAAACGCACGCATAAGCATAAGATATAACAACACACACATAGTTTTGAAATCCTGAAATTCCAGGGTGGTTACCAGTATAGCTAAATTAAACTAGAGTCAAACAATACTCTAAAGAATATGAGAGCGCCATTCATATTACTTTAAGAATGTGAGAAATAGGACAAAATTTTTACTTTTAAACAAACACTTTAGTCACATTGTAGAGAACGTGTTGCACGAAAACCTTGCAAATGAATAAAATCAAACGAAATATAACTGGTCCTAAACCACGGCTACTGATATAATTTAATTTAGATTTTACCAGATAATTTTTTTGAAAATATCTTATGCCTGTCAGTTTGTTGTACTACTGTGACTTATATGTTTCTGGGATGCTTGAAGCCTGTAACCAATAGGGTAAATACCAGCAGGTCCATTGGTGGAGGAAAGGTTCCTGTGGAAAGACCACACTAAGACAGACTCAGTCTAGGTAGAAAGCCCTCGCCTTCTGAAACACTGGGCCCTTGCAGACATGGACTGAAAGCAGCCCAAGCTACACTGAAAGAAGTGGCAATAAGAAAACTCCCAGAACTGATGCAATAGAGGTATTTCAGCAAACAGATGCAGCCACAGACATGGTCACACATCCGTGCCAAGAAAATTGGGAGACTCGGCCAAGTTATTAAGAGAGATTTCTATTTGTGATTATTACAAAAAAGGTGATCCAACTGAATGTAGGAGCTATCCAGCAGTATACTTATTATAACATGCAAGTGGAATCTTGTTCAGTATTATTAAAAAATTACTAGAGCAGTGCGTTCACAGTGAACTGGAAAAATTGAAAGCTGGGTTCAGAAGAGGCTGTGGAAGGAGTGATGTCGTAGATGATGTCAGATGGATCTTGACTGAAAACAAGGATCAGACTCTGTTCTGTGTTGTTCTACATAGAGTCCCAACAAAGGAGGCATTCACTATATGGCACCTCATAACAAAGCAAAGGCATCATACTGCGCAAGGGGGAGGGTGAGCTGAAGAGAGGAAGACCCTCAATGAGATGGACTGACACTGTGACAACAGGTTCAAATGTGTTGAAGATGATGAGGACGACACAGTAAGGCAAAGTTCAGATCCATTGTTAATAGGGTTGCTAGCAGTCATTGTTGGCTTGACTACAGAGCATAAACAGCAAATTGATACTATAAACCAACTCGATTTAACACTCAAGAAAACCCTATGCAGCAGGCAGGAGCAATGAGTTTTTAAAATCACTACCTAACTTCGGAGGAACTGGAGAACATTATGCTAAGTGAACTAACTCAGCCGTGTAAGAACAAACACTGTAGAAGACCATTACCGTAGAAATAGAAAAATAACTAGTAAGGTGTGTAGGAGGATCTAAGTGGGGGGGGGGTAAGAGGGAAGAAGATGGGTAGGGAGGTAATCATAGGGTCACACAATTTGATGGGTGGAGGGAGGGATGGGTAAAGAAAATGGGAAAGATTCGGTGTGAAAAGCAATGTATATGAACTTTTTAAGTAAACCAGTACAAAAATGAAAAATTTTATTTAAAAATAAACACCCAACAAACCAAATATCTTGAAGAAAGTGCAATCAGACTGCTGCTTAGAGGCAAGGAGGGTCAAATTCTCTCTCTCTTACTTTGGGCATGCTTCCCAGGAGAAACCAGCCCTTAGAGAGGGCCATCATGCTGGCTCAGAAGGGTCAGTGCGGTCAGAAGGGCAGTGAGGGAGAGGAAGACCAGCAACAAGATGGATTGATACAGTGAGGCCCACTACGGGCTTGACAGGATAGAGGTCATGAGCATGACAACAGGTTACGGTCACATCCAGCTCTGTGGTTCAGAGTCACTAGGAGTCGTACTTGTCCTACTAACAATAACAAAAATCCCAAACACCACAGTACGTATTCTCAGATGGACCACACTTAAGAACTACAGGTAACTACATATATGGGAGTTACTATGATGTAGCATGTGAACATTGCATGGTTTAAAATCATGCAAAGTGTGTCTCAGGGCTGTATCCTTTCTCCATAACTCTCCAATATATGTTGTTGTTGTTGTTGATTGCCTTCAAGTCGAGCACGACTCGTAGTGACCCTATGAACAAAAGGCCTAAAGCCTTTCTAGAACTACTGACATTTATCAAAGTTCATAGAGTTTCCGGAGGCATATTGTTTAGGAAGTGGAGGCCACTCCTATACACCGAGCAAATTATTAGAGAAGCTGAACTTTATGAAGTGGAATGTAGCATCACAACTGGAAAAAGACTAACAATTTGCATCGTAGAGATGACAGAACCTTGCTTGCAAAAAAATGACGAGGACATGAAACGCTTGCTGCAAAAGATCAAAGACTACAACCTTCAAAATAGATTACATATCAACATCCAGACAAAAATCTTCACTACCCTGCCAATGAACACCGTAGATGGAGAAAAGCTTGAAATCATCAGTTATTCCATCTCACTGGGATTCACAATCAACATTCTTGGTACCAGTGGTCAAAAATTCAAAAGGTGTATCACGTTGGACAAGTCTGCGGTCAAAGAAATCGCTGAGGTATTAAGGAACAAGGATGTCAGTTTAAACACTGAGGTGCACCGGACTCAAGCCATGGTCTTTTTTGTTTCTCTATTGTGCATCTGAAAGTTGGAAAATGACTAAGGATTACAGAAGCAGCATCTGTGCCTCTGAGTTGTGGTGTCGAGGAACTGAGCAAAGAACAATGTGTGCGTATTTAACATACTTCTGGAAATATATGCCTTTCTTAAAACTGTTAACATAACCATGCATTCAATACTGTGGCCTACCTGTAGAATTGAATATTTTGGTTTTATAATTTTGAGTTTCACACACACACACACACACTATATTTTTCTCTCACTCTACAGTCTACTGTGATCCTATTGAAAGGATTTAGGAGTGGGATTCTGGTATCATCTAAGTCTTTTGGTAGTTGTCAGGGTTATAGGAGTGGAAGTTCACATAGTGCAGTAATCTCTTTTACTAATTATTTCAGTACAACTTCACTTCTCTCTTTTCTGTTCTGGAAAGCACTCCTCACAAGGTTTTCGGATCCCAGCTGCTACTCACCAAACTAGGAGGCAGAACATTTTATGTGAGGCCTGTTATGACAATTTGTACCACTGGCCTTTCATTGTGAAACCTGCTGCTTTAAAGTCTGTATTGGCATCACAAGGGGTCCTTTGAACAAAGCCAAGATTCTGAAATTCCCAAACCCAGTTTGAATTACAGGTGTGCATTTAAAAGATAATGTGGCAAAGTTGAGTCATGTTCAAGTATGCACTCCTCCTTATGTGGGATAGGGTAATACTGAGATAAAATACTATAAAGTACCCTAGCATATGCCTGGGAAATATTCAGAGTCTAGGAAATGGCATTTAACATTAAGAACTCTCTCTTAATGTTTGGCATTGTATAAGCCGTTTCTCCATTTGGAGCCTTAATTATTCTATATGTAAAGTAATGACTTTACAACCCTGCAGGCATTCTTGCTTTAAGAATTCAAGAATATTCCTATATTCAGTCATTTTCTAAACTTTCTTTCTTCCAAGGGAGAGTGCAGTACTTTCCCTTACAGTGATTAGCCATGGGAATAAAAAGGGAAAGGCAGAAACAACAATAATTGCCACATTTCTTTGAAAGCATTTTAAAATACATTTTTTAAAAAATTGTATAAGGCGTTTGATGCTTTACAAAATTTTTACTGTTAACTGTGTCTCAGGACTGTGGATTTTTGGTTTTGTTTGGATTTTTTAATTTGTTTTTGTTGTTGTTGTTAGGTGCCATCGAATCAAGTACGACTCATAGCGACCCTATGAACAAAACATCTGAACCCTGTTCCCTCCTGCACCATCCTCACACTTCCTGATACACAAGAGCCCATTGCAGCTGCCACTATGTCAATTCACCTGGTTGAGGGTCTTCCTCTCCTTTGCCGACCCTCCACCGTTTCCAGTAGCATGTCTTTCCCCAAGGAATAGTCCCTCCTAGCAACATGCCCAAAGTATGTGAGGTGAAGCCTCATCATTCTTGCCTCCAAAGAGCACTCCGGCTGACCCTCTCCAAGACATTTCTGTTCATTCTCTTGGTTATCCATGGGACGTTGAATGCTCTTCTCCAACACCACAGCTCAAAGGCATCAATTCTTTCTCTGTCATCCTTACTCACTGTCATCCTTATTAATTTTTATGTGTATGTGTGGTTTTTGGTGGGATTTTTTTGGTTGGGGTTTCTGTGGGTGGGTTTTTTTTTTCTCTCTTTGTTTCAAGAACCCTTTTGTGTTAGATGTGACACGGAAAATATGGTAGCAAATCTCGAAAGTTTCAATCAATGATGAATTCTCCCGTCATTTTCTTTATCTACCCTGTTGTCCAAGTCAGATGCCTAATTGACACTTTCTAGATTCCATCTTTGTTACTGTTGTTAGGTACTTTCCAGTAAAATACCTCTCTAAGTAACCTCTGCATACAACAGATCTGAACTCTGTCCTATCCCGTGCCCTCCTCATCATCTCTGCCCACTTAAACCCACTGCTGCAGTCGCTGTGAAAATCCATTTCATTGAGGGTCTTCCTTCCTCTGGCTAGCTGACATTTCAACATTCCCACCATGATTTCCCTTTCCAATGAGTGGCTTTTCCTAGCAATATGCCCAAAGTATGTACGACAAAGCTTTAGCATCCTTACCTCCAAGGAGTACCCTGGTGGCACTTTCTTCAAAGCACATTTATTTCTTTTCATGGCATTCCATGGAATATTCAGTACTTTTCTCCAACAACACAACTCAAAGGCATCAATTCTTCTCCTATCCTTATTAATTGTCTATCTCTGATGCATAACAAGTGATTGAACAAAGACCATGGCCAGAATCAGGTGAACCTTAACCTTCAGACATCATTGCTCCTCAGGAACTTGGAGAGGCCCCTGATGACAGACTTTCCCAAATAAATACATATCTTTATCTTCTGACTGTTGTTACAGATGGTGCTGATTGTGGATCCAAGAAGGTGAAAGTATTGATTATTTCAATCTTTCCTCTATCATCCAGCATCTTTAAAATGGCACAGTACTTCAAGATCAGGATGGGAGGGAGACTATTTAGCAATCCATGATAAGCAAATGACTAAATGGGTTTTTTTCTGAAAATTAAGAAAAATTGAAGTGCTGAAGAAGATAAAATACGTTTAGTATGGATCTGACCTTGTCTTTGACATGAAGAAAAATCCTCATAACTGGATCCAGTCTGCTACATCATGATAATGTGGAAATGGTTGACATTTTCAAGGAATTTTCTTTATGTGGATTCTGAGTCAACATCCATGGAAACAGAAGTAAAAAAAAATCAAATAGCATATTGCATTCAGGAAAATCCAAAGTCAAAGACCTTTTTAATGGGCTCAAGTGCAAGAGTGTCAGTTTAAAGACTAAGATATGTTTTATCCAGCCCATGACATTTTCAGTTGTTTATATTCATATGAAATCTAGAATATAAATAAAGAAGATAGGAAAAAATGATTTCTCTGAGTTGTAGTATTAGAAAACAATATTGGATACATCACCAAAAAACAATGAAGAGATATTAAGATGTATATATGTTAAAATCACAATTAAGAGAAATAATTTTAAAAATCACCAAAGACTGCCATCTTCAATATAGACTACATCTCAACTTCAAGAAAACACCAAAATAAAAAAAAACACAAAAATTCTCACCATTGGAGTGACAAGCAACATTATGATAGGTGGAACAATGATTGAAATGGTCAACAATTTCCTCTGACTTGGATCCACACTCAACACCAATCGTACCAGCAGTCAGGAGGTCAGCAGATGAGACATACAGTATTGGAAAGTCTATAGTCAAGAACATCTCCAAATTACTGAGGAACAATGTCACTTTGAAAACTAAAGGGCAGCTTAGTTAGTCCAAGGACTCTTCCTCGACTTGCTACACATGTAAGAGCTGGACAATGAATGAGAATGACAGAAAAAGAATTGATGTGTTTGAACTGTGGTTTTGGAGAAAAGTACTGAATATCCCATTTGGCTTTCAAAAGAACAAATAAATATGATCTGGAAAAAAGTGCAACCAGAGTGCTCCTTGGAAGCAAAGATGACAAAGCTTTGTCTCACATACTTTGGTCATATTGCTAGGAGAAGCTATTACTTGGAGAAGGACAACATGCTTGGAAAGATTAGGTCAGCAAAGAGAAGTCCCTCAATGGGAAGCATTGACACAGTGACTGTAGCAATGAGTTCAAGTGTGTCAGAGATGATGAAGATGGCACAGGATAGGACAGCATTCCGATATGTTGTTCATGGGGTTGCTATGAGCCATCTACTTGATGGCAACTAACAACAACAAAATTAACAACACAGAAATTTAACCTACTCTCCAGCGTATACAGTGTTCAATATCTTGGAATTTCCCCTGCTTTTCTGCTTTCCTCATCATTACCCTAGGAAACTAAGCTCACCAACATACTTCTCTACAATGGCCCTTGTAACAATCAACTAAAATTACATTTCTACTTTAATGTGAGTGACTTTATGTTATCTTGTCACTACCATCACAGGCAATAGCTAATGAAGAAATAAAAATTTTAAACATAAATTATTCATTAATTCTTCATAAATGTTGTATCAAACAGAATTAAGGACCATATTGGAACTAATATAGGACTAGTAAACTAATTGTTGATGAAGAATAAGGCTATTGTGAATACAATTGCAGAGATATGGTCACAAGGCTGAAGCTGGGAAAAGATTCGGAAACCCATGTTTCATGAGTTCAGGTTCAATGTTAAGCATTAGGTACGGTAAAGTTGGCATCTTCGATTGGATGAGAAAAGGCGACAGAAAGAAGGAAAAAGTTGGATAAAAAGTCAACTGAGATGGAAATGGAAATGGGTGTTATGAAAAATCTCACTAAAACTACAATTAAAATGACAGACCAAAGGACATCACAGTAAAAAAAAAATCTTATGGGTAGCGAAAAAGAATAGAAAAAATCAGATGCATGATATGGGACAATTTTCCAAAAATTGTACCAAGTATGAAAACATAGAAAAATTAAGACTAATAATTTGATAACCATTTAAGATAGAGAATGGCAACTCAAGCAATACCCATGTGTTACTGAGAAGGAAAACACAGCAGACATATTAGGATTAATTAGCCAAAAGGAAATTAAATTACATATTTATTTAAGAGAAATGAAATATTCAAAATAAACATCTCCCTGCTTTTCCGGTAAATTTAGTGAAAATAATTCTATTGGTAGACATTGACACATTTTTTTAAATAAGGGTATTTTAAAAGTCCTATAGTGGTAAGGTAAGCACTGCCAAACCAAATGAAGTTCAAGTCCACCAGCTACTCAGCAGCAGAGAAATGGGCAGTCTCCTCCCTCGTGATTATACGGCCTCTGAAAACGCACTGGATATGAGAAGGTTCCAACTCAAAGGCCCACAACATCAACACACACACACACTATCTATCTATCTATCTCATATCTATCATCTATCAATATGTTGTTGTTGTTAAGTGCCAGTGAGTTATAGACAACTCATAGCAACCCTATGAACGAAAGACCTGAACACTTGTATAGCTTTCATCCTTTCTCCAAGTTCATATCGTTTCTGGAGGCAAGCTATTTCAGAAGTGGATGCCACTCTTGCTTCCAAGCTTGTTTTAATCAGGGAGCTCCACCAAACACTGTCCACCCCGGGTAACCATTATCACATTTGGCGTATCAGTGACACAGTGTTTAGCATCACAGCAACCATGAGTAACCTCTGTACAGCAATTGGACAGACCAGTGCTATACCACTTAGAAGAATGTTTGACCAAAAACAATTAAAACCAGCCTGAGGACTGCACTGCAGACTAAAATCACCCACCTTTGGCTTGGTAGCATCACTTTCAGATCTCTTTGTTGTTGTTGTTGTTAAGTGCCATCAAGTTGTAGATGACTCATAGTGACCGTATGAATGAAAGACCTGAACACTTGTATATCTTTCATCGTTCCTCCAAGTTCATAGAGTTTCCAGAGGAAAGCGATTTCAGAAGTGGATGCCACTCCTGCACACACTATAAATATATATACACTCTATCTATCTCTCTATCTGCAAACATACACATACAAACCTATCATGTCCTACAACTTCCTACAACTCTGATTCTTCCCTGTTCCTTCAACTTTTACCACTGTAAAACCTGAGAGACTAGTTTTATCTAGGACTTAACTCATTATAATAAGGATATAAAGCTTGTCTAAATTGATTCATAAAGTTAATTTAATCCAAAATAAAAATGTAATAGAATTAGGCTCTCATTCTTTTTATCCATGAAATGATCTTATATTCACATGAAGGAAAAAACCGAGGTGAGTAGCCAATAAAATATTTGAATAGAAGAGTACTTACCCTATAAGTATTTTAAATTCCTTGCATATGACAATAATGAAAATAGTTGTAAGATGGTAATATATGATTTATACATGATAATGATAGAATTACAAACAGTAAGAGAAAAATAGAACTTTAACAGTATAGGAAAAAACTAAGGCTTGGAATTAAAAAATATATATATAAAGTAAGACAACTAAAGCTCCTTAGTTGTGGACATTGAAAGACTTTGGCTCATTTACTTTGGACATGTTATTAGCAAAGACTAATTATTAGATAAGGACATCTTGTTTGATCAAGAAAAATGAGATGGATTGACACAAGAATTTATAAAATGGATTTCAATGTCCCAGTGATCCTTAAGATGATGTGAGACTGGCTACTTTCATTCTGTTACACATAGGTCACAAGGAGCAGGAATTTACTGTATTGCATCACATCAGCATGACTTTATTAATGGGCAGTGGCTCACTGAGATATCATGCCAACAGTCCATGAGAGGATCCATGAACTAAGAATTTGAGGAACATTCGTATACAGATTGTGGAGTTGCCAAATGTAGTTCCTTTCTTCATGTGACTTCACACTTAATTTCTAGAAACTCTGGTACAATTAATTCTGACTTCTTACAATTCAGGCATTAAAATGCCTCTTTGCACATGAACTGTTTCCCTATTAGAATAGAAATTGTTTCCCTATTAGAAACCTAGTTAATCTATATGCTGACCAAATGATTTGAGGACCTGGACTCACGTGGCATCAAGATTAGAAGGCAGCTCATCAATGTACTTCCCTATGCAGATGACACAACTTTGCTTGGTGAAAGTGAGGAGAACTTGAAGCACTTGCTACAGAAGATCAAAAACTGCAGCCTTAAGTATGGATTACATCTCAATACCAAGAAAACAACAATCCTTGCCACAGGACAATAGCTTCTGGTCTAGGTATAGATTCCATATTAGCACAATTAAGTGTTCTTTGATTTCCACTCTCCTCAATGTCAGCCATAATGTCTTATGACCCACACAGTCAAAAGCCTTTGCACAGTCAATGAAACATTCTTCTGGTATTCTCTTTTCAGTCAGTATCCATCTGACATCAGAAATGATATGTCTGGTGACAAGGCCTCTTTTAAAGCCAGCTTGAATTTCTAGTGGTACCCTATCAATGTACTGTTCTATTTTTATAATGATTTTCAACAATTTTTTGCTTTCATGAGATATTAATATTATTGTTCCATAATTTCTGTATTCTTTTGCATCCCCATTCTTGGAGATGGGGACAAATAAGTCAGTTGGCTAGGTAGCTGTCCTCCAAATTTCCTAGCATAAACTGGTGAGCACATCCAGGGTGACACATGTTAGTTGAAATGTGTAAATTGGTATGTATTCCTTCAATTCCTGGGATCTTATTTTTTGCTAATGTCTTCAGTGTAGCTTGAAATTCAACTATCCTTATCAATGGTTCTTGTTAATTAGGAACTTTCTGAAGTTTTTCAGTGTTAACCAATACTTTTTGGTACGATTCTGTGTATTCCTTCCATCTTCTTTTAATGCTTCCTAAATAATTCAAGATTGTTCCTACAGCATCTCTCAGTACTGCAACTTGAGGCTTGAATTTTTTTCTTCACTTCTTTCAGCTTGAGAAATGCAGAGCGAGTTCTTCCTTTTATATTCTCTGACTCCAGCTCTCTGAACGTTCAGTTATAATATTTGGCTTTGTCTTCTCGAGCTACTCTCTCTGAAATCCGTTCTGTTCTTTTCATCATCTCTTCCTTTTGTTTTGCCTTCTTGATGATTAAATGCAATATTCATAGTCTCTTCTTACATAAGTTTGGTTTTATCTTCTTCCTCCTTCTTTGTAATGACCTTCTGCTCTATTCATGGATGATATCCTTGATGTCCTCCCGCAGTTCCTCTGGTCTTTTGCACACTGGTATTCACAGCCTTAAACTTATTTTTGAGACAACTATTAAATTTAACTGGGATAGAGTCAAGGTTGTATTTTAATTCCTGTGGACCACTTTTCACTTTTCTTCAGCTTTAATTTAAACTTGCACAAAAGTAATTAATGGTCTCTTCTATAATCAGCACCCAGTTTGGTTTTGACTTAGAGATACTGCACTTTGTCAATGATTCCTTCCACAAATAGTCAGTTAGATTCCTGTGCAAACCATCAGCTGAGAGGTCCGTATGTAAAGTGGCTATTTTTGTGTTTTATAAAAAAGGTATTTGCTATGAAGAAATCATGGGTGCACAAAACTAAAAAAAAAATCATTTAAATTCCAGCCTCATTTCTGTCACTAAGTCCATGCTTAAACCAATGGTAGATCCTTCTTCATTGTTTCCACTTTTGCATTTCAGTCACCAAAATAATTAATGCATTCTTTTTTATGCTGAGTGAAGTGTCTCAGTTGCAAAGGGACAAATACTGCATGATGCCACTGTTATAAAACAGGACTGACATGGGGGTTGGTGAAAAACTAGGAAAAGAGGGGATAAATAATATACACTGCATTGAAACAGATGAGGGAATGAACTGCTTAAAAGGAATCTATGATCAGGTGTTATTGTCGTGACAACCGTATAGAACAAAGGCAAAATGGACGGGGGAAGGGAGGGGGGAAACTGTACAACAATATAAGAATTTTTTTTAAAGAGAAATGTGAACTTGGGGCGAGGTAGGGAGGAAAATGTGCAAAAAAATGAATGAATGTAAATCCAAGTTCTTGGTAAACTTTCGCTAAAATCGCAAAAAAAAATTTTTTTAAATAACGAATGCATCTTGATTGCGTATTTCGTTAATTGTGAACTGGAAAAGTTGAAAGAAATCCTCACTCTTCTCCCTTTTGGCATAGCTGTTGGTACATATATTTGAATAATAGTCATGTTAACTGGTCTTTCTTGTAGATAACAGTCTAGCACTCATAGCATTGTGATCACTTCGGGAAGGATCTTGAAATTGTCTTTTTAACCATGAAACAAACACCATTTTTCTTCGTTTTTCATTTCCAGCATAGCAGACCATGTGATTGTCTGATCCACAACGGCCATGCTTATCCATCTCATTTCACTGATACCTAGAATGTCAATTGTCATGCATTCCATTTCATTTATCACTTCCACTTTTCCTACCTTCATTTGTTTTAGCTTACAATAATAGATTAGATACACAAATAACATAAAAAGAGAAAACAGAAAAACTTCCAAAATATGTTCTTTGATACTTTTGCAAAAAAAAAGGGTTGATATTGTTAACTGATAAAGGCATGTGAGTCTTCAAGAACAATTTGAAGTATAAGTGAGAAGAACACAGAGCTGAGAACATAAGAAATGAAAAAAAATAGCAGCAGCTGAGTCATATAAAAAGAAATGAAAACACTGAACACCTACCCACTTACATAAGTTAGTGTATTATTCTTAGCTGGCATCCAGGGGACAACTCAGTAACCCTCAGAACAACGGATCCGAACCATGTCCTACCTTGTGTTATCTTCAATATCTCTACCATAACCTACTGCTGAAGCTATTGGATCAATTCACCTTGTGGATGGTCTTTCTGTCTTAAATGGACCTTCTACCTTTGCAAGCATGATATCCTTTTCCAAGGACTGACTCCTTCTGACAACATGTCCAAAATACGTGAGACATCCTTGCCTAAAGAGCAATTTGGCATCACTTTCTCCAGATAGGCCTGTTTGTTCTTACTGCAGCCCAGGGGACAATCAGTACCTTTTGCCAACACCACAATTGAAAGACATTGAATAAAATGGCTTTTATAAATACTAAATTAAATACGAATGTAATTTTGCTATTAAAACAGAAAGTAAAATATTTTCGTAAAGGTACAGTTACAAATTGCACTCAAATCAAACAAATGATAATTTAAATTTTAATAGGTTTATCAATAGTACCTTTACACACTTAATTTCTGTGCACATCCTATTATTAGTCATACAATCAGACTAGAAACATGAAGCGTTTTTGATAATCATGAAGTGGGTTCTACCTGACTTTGGCACAAAACTCCCACAATATTCCAATGTCACCCTAGGTGTTCATCTGTAACCTGCTGAGTTTTCTGGTAACTGCTTTGAAAAACTCTAACAGAGTGTCTTTTAAAATTTTTACTCATATAATTTATTTTAGTAACTTAACTACCCCTCCAAAGAAATACTAAGATTTATCAGTCATTAAGTTTTAGATCCATGATGCTTAAAACCCTTTTCTAATTACATTTTTTAGTATTTGCTCAAACTTCTCATTACATATTTAAACTGAAGACATTCTAACATTCAGCACTATGTGGGGTACTGGCGGAATCAGGATGTCCTCACTGGCCATTTTTCAAATGTTTTGAACCAGTTAAAGACCTATTTAGAAGATTTTTATGCCTGTTTGGTTATTTTTTTTTACATGATAACACATTCCTCCAGGGTGACACTCTGACCTGTTCAAGGTCTATTATATTGGACTCTGAAGAGTCTTGCTGGGAGAGTTAACCCTCACCAGAGCAAATGACACTGTTGGCGCTACACAGAGCCTCTGTTTCTACCACATTTCAAGGTTTGGACTGGGAAGAACTTTCTTGGAAACTCAGCAATCTACTCTCTTATGTACATGTATGCATGTAGCTGGAAGGTCTAAGTTGTAAGAGCTACTGTAGTTGTACAAAATGAAGAAACTGAGGCAAATGGAGGTGAAAAATCCTAAGAGGCAATTTTTCTTCGTTCTCGCAGTGGCTCAGTGGGGAATCGTATGTGCCTCCATTTCCCTGGCTCCACAGACACCCTGCTCCTAGCTGAACTGAGGTTTCAGAGAGGAACTAAAAAAGACCACAGGCCAGAACAGGAAGAGCGGAAAGCAGGAGCCAATACTGTTCTGCCTCCAGTTACCTTTCAGGGTTTTCTGTTTCATGTACAAGTTATATCTTATTTAAATGACTTTCAAAACTTAGGTAAATGCAGCAAGTGATTAGGCCTCCCAGCTGCTTTTCTGCATTTCAGAAGAATCCACAACCACTAATTACTCACCTACATCCCAGAGGCCAGGCAAGAGTGATCTCCTCCGCTGAACTAAAGGGACCCAAGAGGTCAAGTAGCTCCCTGTGGTCGCCACAGAGCCCAAGTGATGGAGCGAGTCAAGAACTGGAAAGCTTACTTGGTCATTTCAGCCCCATATTTAGACAGTGACGTTGACTTTTTTTTTTTCCTGGTGAGAGAAGGGTAGTGCTGCTAACGATGGTGTTATGATTCTGCTGATCACTCCAAAGAAGATGTGTTTATTAGAGATAGGAGAGAGGAAGAGAGCGGGAAAGTGTTAACAGTCAAGAGGCAGAAAAGCAGCTTGCAGCACAAGGAAGGAGCTGTCAGGAGCCTGGAGGGCGGCCTCTGGGACTCTCACCAGGAAGGGAGAACTCAAGCTGGACAGCAGAAGGCCCAGGCCCACCCCCGAATCTTCTTCCCATCACAGGCTCACGCTGCATCAGACTAAAGGGGGAAATAAACGGGGGAAGGGAGATGATATAAAAACGGCACAGAGGAGGAGTTCTCATCTCTGGCTTAAGTGACTCTTTGCTCTGTACCTCTAGAGTGTTCCTTGAGTCTCTTGAGGAACTGAAAAGGAAAAAAAAAATAAGCACAAATGAAAAAGAAACAACATCATTGGAAAAGGAAGAGGAATCTGAAGGTCTATTGAGTCGGGAAAACAAACCTGACCACAGTTGCCTAATATGAAATTAGAAAACACAGAGAGAGATTGTAACCCTCTTCGGTTTAAGGGCTCATTTCAAGATGGAATTATGGACTTGGGATTCCTTTTAATGCAAAGCAGTTATTTCATATCAGAAGCTACCTGGTGCCCGAGTGGCACATAATATGTGCCCATTAAATGGTTTTTGAAAAGAAAAATGCCTGAAATGTTGAAGGAAAGAATTATTATTCTTGTGGCCAAATGCACCAGCTCCCTGACATAATGGCCTTGGTTCTCAACTATTTCTCACCTTATTTGCATCGAGAAAGTTGTCATAAAATGAAACTTCAATTGCATAAGTCCCTGACTGATTAAATAAGTGACAATACAGAACATTGTGTAGACACTAAACAATCTTCCTCAATCTGTATGTCTTGCGGGGGGGGGGGGAGTCTAAAACACATTAATTTAAAAATCACTTGCAAAACAAAGTGATTCATTAGCACAAACCCATTTGTATGCTCAGACAAAGTATATTCAAAGCTACACATGTGTATATACGCAGCAGCACGCGGACATAACTCAAGGGACCAGCAAACACTGCTTACATTCCTACTCCCTCCAGGATTCCTTTTCTGAGTCTCCTAAGAACTTTTCAACACATCTTTTCCTCAAATATCTTCTAACACCTCACACAGCCAATGAATGGCACAGCTGCATACGCAACACATGGTGTGGGGGGAAGGAACCCATGGATGAGAATTATCCCCTCACCCCCACAAACTCACTCAACACTCTCTCTCTCTCTCTGCTCCCGATTGCATTTTTTTTATTTCCTTCTGCTTTTTTAGTCACCAAGTAAAAAACAACTCTATTTCCTCCTATCAAGGCCCAATCTGTATCACTGTGCATGGAGTCCACCCTCTCAAGGCTCAGTGGTCAGTCTCTCTCTTCCCTCTCTTTCTCTTCTTTACATTATAATTTTTGGCCCTTGCATAGATTATTACCATTAGCAGTCTGAAGCTAGCTTGTTCTTTACACTTTGATTATAAATACCTGTAACATTACCACAAAAGTAGCAACACGAATAGCACTCCTTCGAGTTCACAATCCTTTGCAGTCATTGCCCCATTTTTCGGCTTCATTTCACAATAAATAATATCTCTGAGAGCTGTCTGTAATCTCTTGCCCCTATTTCTTCAGCTCTGATTCTTTCTTTGATCCTCCACACATGGGTTTATATTTCTACTCCACTGATTTTGCTTCTGTCAGGTCCCCAGCAGCTCAGGTTTCTATATTGTCAAAATGCTGTGGTCACTTCTCTGTCCTTGGTATATTCAATGTCTCAGCACCATCTGGCAGTTCATCTCATCATCCTTTGAAAATGCTTTTTCTTTGACTTTTGGAGGGTGACAAAACGTTTTCCTCCTAATAGTTCTCCGTTCTTTTGCCAGCTCCTATTTATTTTCCTGAACTCTAAATGTTGGGGACACCAAGTTCTGTCCTGGACCTTCTAGCTAGATCTTCTAGCGAGATGACTTCATTCAATCCCTTTAAAAACTGGTTATTAGCCAAGGCCTTCCCAAGTGTCAGCTTCAAATAGTCTCTGTGAACCAAAGAGCCAATAAAATATCTTTCCATCTCTAATCATCAGCCTGCGTGGCCGAGCCCCTCATCCCAGCTACTTCCTTAATGTAGCCACGTAACTTTTAATATGTGTCATAAACATTAAGTGCTTGACAAAAACCTTCTGCTTTCAGCAAATCTACTTTTCACGGACTCTTCCTCACTACATTAAGTTATACTTCCAAATACTTTTGCTACAAACAAAACCCTGGGCCTGATCCTCTCCTCTCAGTAGCTCACATGGATTGAATTGTGTTCCCCCAGCAATATATGCCAACGTGGCTTTGCCACAATCCTCAGGACAAGAGAATTGTCTGATGCATTTCAAACTTTAACCTGTCTGATGCTAAGGGATCATTTCAAGAGGGGAGATCTCGTAAGAAGTGGTAAGAAGCTGGGCTGGATTTCCAGAAGCACACGGAGCTGCACTGGAACCCCAAAGGTATAAATCCACCAGCTGCTCCATGAGTGAAGGATGAACAATCTCCTCCAATGTGACTTACTGCCTCTGCAAACCGGCTAGAGAGTCAACTAAGAGGTGGTTCCAACTCAATGGCTCACAACAATCACAACAGGGGCTTTCCAGGTTTCTGGGCATAGACTGGGAAGCATATCCAGGACTGCATTTAGTTGCTTAAATACCGTAATTGTTATTCCATCAATTGCAGGAATGAATGAATGTATTTATTTGTTTGTTGATTTTCAGTGCACGTTGGACTTTTTCCTGAACCACAATTGGTTCTTGATCATTAGGACTTTATAGGCTAATTGTGTTCACACAACCTGTATATAGATCAGAAAGCAATCATTCAGAGAGAAAAAGGGGATGCTACATGGTTTAAAATCAGGAAAATGTGTGTCGGAGTTTTATCCTTTCTCTATAACTATTTAATCTGTATGCTTGCCAAAACTGAGGAAGACCTGAAGCATTTGTGGCAGAAAGTCAAGGACTGCAGCCTTCAATATGGATTGAAGCTCAACATCAAGAAAACAAAGATTCTCACCACTGGGCCAACTGGCAACATTATGACAGATGATGAAGGGACTGGTAATTGTTAATAATTTCAGCTTGCTAGGTTCCACAATTAGCATTCTTGGTACTAGCAGTCAAGAAATCAAAAGACAAAGTGCCTTGGGAAAATGTGCTGTCAAGGACCTTTCCCAAGTACTGAAGAGCAACAATGTCAGTCTGGAGACTAAGGTGTACCTGACTAGGACCGTGGTCTTCACAATTACTTGCTATGCATTAGAAAGCTGGACAATTACTAAAGTTGATAGGGGGAGAATTGATACCTTTGAGCTGTGATGCTGGAGAAAAGTATGTATTGAATATACCATGGATCACTAGGAGAACAAACAGGTTCATCCTGCACAGGGTGAAATCAGACTGTTCGTTAGAGGCATGGATTCTCAAGCTCCGTCTCATATACTTTGGGTATTTTGCAAGAAGGGACTAGTCCTTGGAGAGGAACATGATGCTGGGAAGGGTGGAAGGTCAGCGGAAGAGAGGAAGAGCTTCAAACTCAGCCTTCAATCTTCAACCCTGTGTAAGATGGACTCATCAGTGACTGCGGTGATGGAGGCAGATGTGGAAGAAATAATGAGGTCGGCCCAAGATAGAGCAGGATTCAGAGGTGTACATAAGGTCACTAGGAGTTCCAGGTGACTCAACAGCACATAACAACAACTACCACCACTGATAGCCTAGTATTAAGGAGCTGCACGGCCATGCAGAAGGCACAAGGTTTGGATCCACTAGCAGAAAGATAGGTAATTTCCTTCCATAAAGATTTGGAATTTGGAGACCCAGTGACAGGGAATCATAAGCAGCAATTCATTGGAAGTTCATTCCGTTGATTTGAGCTGTGCATCTGATTCAGGCCATGGTCTTTCCAATCACTTGCTATGCATCTGAGAGCTAGACAATGAATAAGGATGGCAGAAGAATTGAGGTCTCTGAGCTGTGGTGTTGGAGAAGAGCACTGAACATCCCATGGGCGGCCAAAAGAACAAACAAATCCATCTTGGAGAAGGTGCAGCTTGAGTGCTCTTTGGAGGCAAGGATGATGAGGCTTCACCTCACATACTTTGGGCAACTTGCTAGGAGGGGCTATTCCTTGGAGAAGGACATCTGCTGGAAAGGGTGGAGGTTCAGCAAAGGAGAGGAAGACCCTCAACCAGGTGGAGTGGATTGGTGTGATAACTGCCACAGTGGGCTCTTGGGTGTCTGTAAAGGTGAGGATGGCACAGGCTAGAACAGGGTTTAGATCTTTTGTTCATAAAGTCACTATGAGTCCTATGCAACCCGATGGCAAATTACAGCAATACCGATAACTAGAAGTCAGTGATGCTAGAAGGTTTGATTTTTGTTCTTGCTATACCAAAAATACATTTCTCTGCAGACTAATTTTTAAAAAAATATTAAAGTGAGTTATTGATCTTCTTCAACTAATTTTCCTAAGATGAAAACATTAATTACTATGGGACCAATTTCATTCTTTTTAAGTAAGCTCAGCTAAAATTAGCAAAACTCAGGTAGGAGAGATTCAACTGGTTATTGTCAAATATATTCACTCCAATAAATTTAAAGATAGAATTTGGTTATTGTTAAAACTTCCTTTTGCAAACATCTGTGTGTCATTTCAGCAATTCTCACCCCTCTACCACACAGCTGAAGCCTATTTACTCCTGGTTCTGTAGGACTAGTTATAGGTTTTGCTCTGAAATTATAACATATTTATTTCACCACGTACATTTCTGAAAAACATCCTTAAACACTTTTGTTTCCTCCATTTTGCTGAGAGCCCACATACAAAGTCAAGTGAACATGTCTTTTTTTTTTTTTTTTAATAAAGTTGAATGGACAACCTCATGGTTTTGTTCTTCTTAGGAACTCCTAGTAGGAGATATTCTAAACTAGGGCTGACATTTTAAAAATCTACTATTTCATTGTATAAAACCATCATTGTAGAATGAGTATAAGGATCCAAGAGGGGTGGGAGAGGTTGGAAGCAGAGGGATGAGGATGTGCGGGGGGTGGGGGGATTAATCATGGGCTTGTACAATGTGATGGGGGTGGGGTGAGGGAAATTGAAAGAACTTGTTCTTGAAAACAATGTACTCAAATTTTGTAAATAAACTAGTAGAAAAATGTAAAAAAAAATAAAGGGAATATTCACTTAAAATATCTATTTCTC
>NW_006399766.1:25589101-25604424 GCF_000299155.1 Elephantulus edwardii
ATAATAAGTGCATTAAAACTAATAATTAATTTTAAATGTATTTAATGAAAGCTGACTAACTGTCCATTACTAGGTAAAGCAAAGGGAAGACAAAGATAAACATTTGTGGTCCCTGATCACAGAACTATCATACGATACAGAGGTCAAGGGAAAACCTGATATGAATACAAACCTCTGTCAGAGAGCTAATCCAAGGTTATCATTTTGTTACAAATGGAGGAAATATAACCTTCTTTGAGTCTGAAAGGTCACTTGGGAGCGTATGTATGTATTGAATACTTTTTGATAGAATATCTGACAAATTTGAATAAGTTGCTCATATACTAGACTTGTGATTTTTAAACTGATCTCCTCAGAAGCTAATTACAACTGGGCCATATCTCTCCCAAAACCCAGTGTAAAGAACAGGGGTGAACAACACGCCAGTGTGTTGTGTCCCATGATCTGGGACTCCCCCTTTCATCAGTTCATTTTTAGGGGAGTTAGGATATACAAGAACACTACTGACATTTCATTTCCTTTCAAAATGTGTGCCCTTGAAGTGTCAATCTACTGACATAAAGATGAACACAGCTCATTTCAGATAAATTCAAGAAGCACTTGATTCTATTCCAAACACTGTCTATGAGGCCAGAAAGCTAGCAAAAGTCCATCCTTAAAAAGATTCCCCACCTAGTGGGAAGAGTTCTGCTCCAAAGCCAGTTTAAAGGAACCAGAGAGCTTATCAATGGAGCCCAGAAGTTGCAATGGAGATGACACCACCCAAGCAATCTTCTGGGGAAGCGGGCAAAGCAAACCTTACAAGTTCATAACCTTTTCGTTTACTGAACAACTTGGCAACAGCTGCCACTGTGATAACTGTACTGTACAGTCTCTTTCGGTGTCTGGGTTGCACATTCCCCTGGCTCTCATCTAATCGCCACTGGTCTCTTCTATGGGCTCCTTCTCTCACAGCCACTCTCTCTCGAGGTCCTATCTGTTCTGCTTCACTCCCTTCATCTTACACGAATCCCCTGGGGAACCTCAGTCAGTCCATGAGCCGCATTCACACAGCTATCACTTCTTCGTCTCTCGAGGGGATCTGGAGGAATGTTTCATTGCATTTCATACACTGTATTCATCCGATCATTTGTTTAGGTGTCTGATAATCAGAGATCTTCAATATCTACTGTGAACCTGGCACTGTTTTAAGCAGGAAGTAATCCAGTGATGAATAAAGATAGACAACACATGGATTCACAAAAGTATAAAAATCTCAGGTGTCCTAAACATAAACAACTGCATTAATGGTCCCTGCCATAGCTGATAACATCTATAGGGTTCACCCTGAGGGTCACAATTTTAAATATTGTATATATTTTTGCTTATTTATTGTTAATAGATGTTCATCTTCTGGTCCTTCTTACTATTTTCCTTGTATTTTATTGACTATGCAAAGGCATTTAATGGTGTACATTATAACAAATTATGGCTAACACTGAGAATGAGAATTCCAGAACATTTAATGTACTCATATTGAATCTATACCTAGACCAAGAAATTTTTTTGTCAGAACAGAGCAAGAGAAGTCTATATGAGTTAAATCAAGACAGGTACACTGGATCCCTCTGAAATACCAGTATTTATGCCGAACAAATCACTGGAGAAACTAGACTTTATGAAGAAAAATGTGGCATCAGGATAGGAAGAAAATTCATCAACAACCTGTGTTATGCACAACTTTGCTTGCTGAAAAGAAGACAAATGTGAAACACTTACTGTAAGGAGATCAAGAACTACAGCTTGCTTTTTTTTTTTCTCTCTATTAAATTTGTTAATATTGTAAGTCAGTTTGCCCAAACAAGAGTTAGCATTTTTTTTTATTAATTTAGTTTATTTTTCATTTCAATGAACATCTACAGAGATTTTGGAATTCCATTCATTCATTGTTGCACCCTTCTCCCCGCACAAACCCTTCCCCCCTTCCCCACCCCCGGTTGCTCCTCTCCTTGAAAAGCAAAAGAAAAACTCCCTCATTGGTACACAATCCCCCCGCACCTCCCCAAACCCCACGCCCTACCCCCAAATATAATCCACTCTGCAACCCTCATTGCATACTCCTACGATAAAAATAATGCCCTAAAATATAATACTTTTAGACTATTCTCTACAGCTTTCAATATGGATTACATCTCAAAATAAAAAAAAAAACAAAACCAAAAACCAAACCAAACCCATGTAAATCTTCACCACTGGCCCCAAAGGAAAGATCGTAACAGTTATGGGCGGTGGGGGTAGGGGGAGAAATTGTCAATGATTGCATCTTATTAGGATCCAGAATTAAAGATCTTGATATCAGCAGCCAGGAAATCAAAACAGAAGTTACAGTGGAAAAATCTACAGTCAGGTACTTCTCCAAATAACCGAGGAGCAAGAATGTCAGTTTAAAGACCATGGTATGTTCTGATTCAAGTCATAGGATTTTCAATTACTTGCTATGCAGCTGAGAGTAGGACAGTAAATAAAAGCCAGACCAAGAATTGATGCCTTTGAGTTGTGGTGCTGAAGAGGAACACTGATAATTTCATGGACTGCCAAGATAACAAACATATCTTGGAGAAGGTTTAGTCAAGGGTGCTCGCTCCTCAGAAGGAAAGGCAGTGAAACCTTGTCTCATACACTTTGAGCATGTTGTTAGGTGAGGTATGTACTTGGAGAAAGACACCATGCTTGCAAAGGTCAGTGAAAGTGGTGGTGGGGGGGGACTCTTAACGAAATGGAATGGCACAGTGCACCACCGGGCTCAGAACTGGCAGAGGTGACGAGGATGGTCCATGACAGGGCAGAGTTCAGATCTGGTGTTCATAAGGCTGCTCTGAGTCCTAGTTGACTCAATGGCACCTAACAATAGCATTAATAGCAAAGTTATGAAGCAGTTGCAATTCCTTTATCTATATTTTACAGTATAGTTGTTAATACTATTCATATTCAAATATACTCATCAAACACTAATGCAAAAGAAAGAAATTTGGCATTTACACCAACTTCTGCAGTCTAAAATTGATCAAACATGCAATTAAGATGTCTTAACAACAATGCTGTTGTTGTTAAGTGCCATCGAGTTGCTTGTGACTCATAGCAACCCTATGGACAACAGCCCTAAACTCTGCTCTGTCCTGTGCCAATAGCACTGCCACCAATACACCCATCCCAATTACCTCAGTCACCGAATCAATCCACCTCCCAAAGGGCCTTCCCCTCCTTCGCCTGCCCTCCACCCTCCCAAGCATGGTGTCCCTCTCCAAGGACTGGTCCCGCCTTACAACATGTCCAAAGTATGTTAGACGGAGCCTCAGAATCCTTGCCTCCAAGGAGCCGCCCAGTTTAACCCTTTCCAGGATGAATCTGTTTGTTTTCCTAGCAGTTCATGGTACCCTCAATACTCTTCTCCAGCACCACAGCTCAAAGGCATCAATTCTCCTTCTATCCTCCTTAGTCATTGTCCAACTCTCTGATGCATAATAGATAACTGAAATGCAAAAGTTGGAAACAAGGACTCATAGTTGGACTACATGGCCTTGGTGAAAGAAATCAAGCTGGAGATGGAACAATGGGATTTTTGTACAATCAGCACTTCTTAAGAAAAAAAAATAACAAAAACAAAAAAGATAAAGTATAACTGTTACATGGACCTTACCTGAAGAACTCTGCAGGAATCAGATTGACTATATCTGTGGAAAGAGCTGATGGAGAAGTTCAATATTTACAACCAAAATAAGGCCAGGGACTGAGGGTGGAACTGACTATCACTCCTGTGCAAGTTCAAACTGAAGCTCAGGAAAATGAAAACAAATTCCTGGGAACCAAATATACCGCTGTGAGTCTATCCCATCTTAAATGAAAAACCCTCTAAAGCAGAGATTTGATGTCTTGAACAACAAAGACCTAATCAGAAATGAGTTGTGGGACATCAAGGCTATAATCGATGACAAAAGAAAAAGGCCATTACAAAGAGAAGACAAAGAAAGGGGGGCCAGGAAATGATGTTACAAAGAGCCTCAGAAACTTGTACTAAAACAGTGAGAGGCCAAAACAAGGAGAAGGAATGCTGGGGTAAGAGAGCTGAACAGAAGATTCCAAAGGGCAGATTGAAAAGACAAAGCAAATGATACCGAAAAGTGAATAGAGCTACAGTTAGAAAACCAAAAAGGACGGCTACGCACGGCATCTCTCAAATTGAAAGAGTGAACAACAAAATCAAACTTTGACTTTCAATAGTGAGTGATTCTATGGGTAAAATACTGAATGATTCAGAAAGCGTTAAAAGAAGATGGAGAGGACATACACAGGATAACTATACCGGAAAGAATTCACCTACACTGAACCACTTTGGGAAACAGCATAAAATCAAGAATTAATGAAAATGAAGTTTCATTGTAACATTTGTACAGTGTACCATTTAAGTTACATTGAAAGAATTGACAAAAAAGAAGTCCGGAGGAATTGATGGGATACCAACCTAGATGTTTAAATGAACAGAGGCTTGGACTAGTCTAATAAAAAAATTTAGAAGACAGCTACCTGCCTTAAAGAGATTCATATTTTAAAAAAAGATTCAAATTTGTCTTCACTACAAATAAAATGACTCTACAGAATGCATAAAATATTGAACAATAACATTAATATGTTGTTGTTGTTGTTTGTTGTTATGCATCATCAAGTTACTTGATTAATATTATAGGCAAGTAAAATATTCCTGAAAATTGTTCCAAAATGGCTAGAACCTAACAACCATGAAAACAGTTAACTTACAAATGAAGAAATAGAGGTGAACTTTAAATGACTTGCCAAAGACTTGGCCTGTTAGCCAAGATAGTCTCTTTCCAAGATCTGAGTTTTTATCCAATTATTTTCTACTTCCCCCGGAACTACCCCCCATATTTTTCAGGGATACCACAAGCCACTCTGTCAGTCTTTCATTCTTCCTTTCACTCTCCACTTTCACCTCCATGTCGATTTCTATCTCCATCTCTACTAAGCAAGCAAGAATCACCAAATCTTGTAAACTGGACCTCTTCCAATATGTCATGTCATCAAGTGACTCTTTTGTGATGCACTGTGTGACTTCCTCTCAACAGAGTCTTCTCTCATCTTCATTCATATACATTTCCCTTTGATAACTCAGAAACAGTGACACCTGACACCTACCTCCACACTTTTGCCCATGCTCTTCCATCTTTCTGAATTGGCTTTCTCCGATTCTAATTTATTTTGATCCATCACTTCCTTTGATAGCCTTCTTCGAGCAAAAGGCAATATGGTATCTTTCCTCCCCAAGTCGACAGTAACTCATGTACTGCAGCTCTAAGTCAAGAGCATTATGTCTCTCATTTGTATGTTGATTTGTTGTGGATTATTAGCTCCTGAAGGCCAGAGATCTCATCTCATTTCTTTTCCATCTCTAACATTTTTGCCTCTTAGTACCCATCAATAAATCAATTTGTGGGATCACTTGATTGATATCTATCTCCCTACTGGAATGTGATGGGAAGAGTTAGACTTCCTTTGCTCATCACTGTATTTCAGGTACTAAATACAGTGTCTAGAAGAGAATGGATAAAGAATGCAATTGAGGCTTCACTTGAATGCCAACTGTTTGCCAGAGAGCTCAGCACTTGAAACTTAAAGGAAGCAGAAGTCATGGTCCATGCTTGGTGAGAACTTAAAACACTGAGAAACATAAAACTAGTAAAAAAGTATGACAGCAGAGCTAATGTCCAAATGGTAAAATAATAATAATAATAATAATCATATGTCCAATACTGTGAGACAGTTCATATACTTCTCATTATAGGTGTGAGGAGGGGAGAATAAAAAGTAGAAGTGATACAAATATGACAACAGGGAAGAGGTATCTAAAGAGCTGAGGCCTTGAAGGGAGCTCATTAAAACATCTTGATGGTGAAATTACATGAAAAGTTAAGATACTGTGATGAGAAATAAAAAAAAATATATTCAACCTGTTAATACCAGATAAAGTATACATTTTCTAAAAAAACCCCGATATTGTGATCACTACATTTTACAGCCTCTTATACCAAAGAAGAATGCACTCCCTCTTTGCGCCCTCTGCTTTCTGACAACCATTCTATCCAAGAGTCACGTCTCTAAGACCAAATGAAATCACGCTCCGAGGACATTAAAGATTTGCTATTCAAACACGTTCAGCATTTCAACAGTCTTCCAAGATTCAGCGTCTCCGCCCCACATGGTTTCTTCTTCAATGTTTAGTGTGACTTCTACATTCCTGATTATACTCTTTCAGAAAGATGGCCTATTATTTTTCCCCCCAACCTCTTTATCCAGGCTTCTGTGATGCTGAGACTGGCTCATTCAAGAGGCCCCCCATCAGAAACAGTGCTCCAGGGACATCAAGTTCATTGTCCAGGATCACAAAGGTAGTAAGTAGCAGAGTTCTGGCTCAAAGAATGTAAAGATTAATGATATTATGTAGAAAATGCCTGGCACACAGTAGGCACTCCATACTTTATAGCTATTACCCTAATTAAGCCTGCCTTCGGATAAAAGGCTGAACAATACAACCCTGTGAGGTCTGCTGTGCTTTGAAAAGTGATCTTTTCACAAATAACAAAGGGTATTATAAGGCTCATGGTTTATCTCTCTAAATAGTCTATTATGAAGGATGAGCCATCCATGTGTTAAAACTCTCTTTTAAAAAATTTAGTGTAAAGCATTTACTGTGACACAAAGTCTGCATAATTTTTACTTTTTTATGATTTAATTAGCCCCAGTCTCTTTCTGTCCTTTGTTTTGGTGGTTGCCATCTCAATCTCTGAAGCTTCTATTATTATTATTATGAACACTTAGTAATAGACACTCCATATTCATAGGGCTGCCAAGCTTTGACTTAGGATATTTAAACTTGTTATTCTTTTCTTGTACAGTCTAAATAACAAAAGGAAACTTTTTAAATATTGGATTGTCTTGGGTTTTTGGATTCCATATCTGAGCACATATGTTGTTGTTGTTGTTTAATGCCGTCGAGTCGTAGACGACTCATAGCGACCCTATGAACGAACAGCCTGAGCACTGTTCATACATAGAGTTTCCGGAGACAAGCCATTTTGGAAGTGGATGCCGCTCCTGCTTCCAGGCTTGATTTAGTCGGGAAGCTCCAGCCAACACTGTCCACCATGGGTGCCCATTACTACGACTGGCACATCACTGTCACAGGCTTCAGCATCACAGCAATCACGAGTTACCTCTGTACAGCAACACACAGACCAGTGCTATACCACCTAGAAGAATGCTTGACAGGAAGACAATTTGAACCTGGCCGAGGGCCGCAGATGACAATCACCCACCTTTGGCTTGGTTGCACAGCTTCCTTCCACTAGGCCAACGTAGCTCTCTCTTGGTCATTGTCATTGTTATTGTTGTTTAATGCTGTCGAGTCATAGATGACTCATAGCGACCCTATGAACGAACAGCCTGAGCACTGTTCGTGCGTACATAGAGTTTCCAGAGGCAAGCCATTTTGTAAGTGGATGCCGCTCCTGCTTCCAGGCTTGATTTAGTTGTTTCTTTCTCAAACATGATGCCTAACCATTGTATGTTAAGGAAATCACTGAAGAAGCTGAACTTTAGTAAACAGAATGTGGCATTGGGATTGGAGGAAGATTCCTCAACAATCTGTGTTATGGAGAGGACAAACTCACTTGCAGAAAGTGACAAGAACTTGAAGCACTTGCTGTAGAAGGTCGAAAATGACAGCCTTTAATGTGGTTAACATCTCATCATCAAGAAAATCCTCACCACTGGACCAATAAGCAACATCATGACTGATCGAAAAGAAGATTGAAATTGGCAAAACTTTTGTCTTACTTAGATTCACAATCAACATTCTTGGAAGCGGCAGTCAAGAACTCAAAAGATGTATTGCACTGGAAAAGTCTACCGTCCAGGACCTCTCCAAAATACTAAGGAGCAACGACGTCAGTTTAAAGATGAAGGTATGCCTGATTCAAACCATGGTCTCTTCAAAGACCTGCTTTGCATCTGACAGGTGGACAATGATTAAGGATAACAGAAAAAAACTCAATGTCCTTGCACTGTGGTAATGGAGAAGAGTACTAAATATCTCATGGATTGCAAAAAGAACAGATCTATGTATCTTAGGAAAATTGAAAACGGGGTGATTCTTAGAGGCAAAGACTGAGTAGCTTTATCCCACCTACTTTGAGAATGTTCCTAAGAGAGGCCATTCCTTGGGAAAAGTTGGCATGTTTTGAAAGATGCGAGAGAAAAGATGTTCTGTAAGATGGACGGACACAGTGACTGGAACAATTATGACAGACAGTGTGAGAATAACAAAGGCTATGATAAGGTTGAGATCTATTGCTCACAGGGTTCCAATGAGTCTTACGCTAATTCAGTGTCAGTATGTGAGTATTTGCTGTCATTTTTATTGTAATATGCCTTCTCTTGAGAACAGATGCTCTGAGTCTGAATTTTTTCCACCTTTTTTTTTTTATTTCCATTCATTCATTGTTGCACTTCTTTTTCCTCTGTCCACCCTCCCTCCCAGTTCACTCTTCTCTTTGAAAAGTAAAAGAAAAATTCTTTCATTGTTATACTATCCCTACTCCCAGGTCCACTCCACTATGCAGCCTTTGTTCTGGTCTCCTATCATGACAATAAAACCTAATCATATATCCCTTTTAAACCGTTTTCTCCCTCATCTGTTTCAATGCAGTATACATTATTTATCCCATCTTTCTCCGTCTCCCTCCCCCTCCAACCGATGTGGAGAAACTGGAACCCTTATTCACTGTTGGTGGAAGTGTAAAATGGTGCAACCACTATGGAAGGAAGCTTTCTTAAAAAGTCGCAAATAGAAATATCATTTGACCCAGCAATTCCACTACTGGGAATATACCCCAAAGAGACCATAACCGACATCCAAGCAGATATATGAACACCCATGTGTTCACTGTTCACAGTAGCAAAGAGTTGGAAACAACCCAAGTGCCCATCAACAAATGACTGGATAGAGAAGCTGTGGTATATTCACACAATGGAATACTACACTGCATTGAAAAACAAGGAACTCATTATTTTTTTTTCTACTTTTATGATGGAGTTGAGGGCTTGGCACATCGCAGTTCATGGGACAAATCCAGCCTACCACATGAAATTTTTCCCCCCTTTGGCTTTGGGTTTCTGTAATGTCACACCCACTCATTTATACATTATCTATGACTGCTTTTATGCTCCAATAGCAAAGTTAAATAACTGAGAAAGAGATGCCTTGGTTCTCTAAGCCAAACATACTTTTTATCTGGACCTCTACAGAAGAAGAGATGCCTTGGTTCTCTAAGCCAAACATACTTTTTATCTGGACCTCTACAGAAGAAAAGATAGCTACACTTAGTCTAATTCATATCAGTTCTCAGAGGCTTCCAAAGAATATAATCTTGCATGAGATAAAAGCGATAAAACATCTTCCTTGCTCATCCCCCATTCTAACAATGGCACCCTGTCCTCCTCATTCCTGGTGGTCCCTATCTTAAATGACACAATACTTTAGGTTGGTAATCTCCTAAAGCTCTACCTGCCAAAAAGTAGACTGAGAAAACTGTTGGGCACCTACCTGCCTAAATCTCCTGCAGGACAGGCTGCAGCAATTTCTCTTCTTTCACTGTGGCCCTATTTACAAGTTGCGGAGTTTTCTTGAAAGAAACTCAAGTTCCTTGGCCTTCCCTCAATTATACAAAAGTGGACATTCCCGACTACGTTTTGCTTTGCTATTTCTGCCAGTTCTCTTTCACTTTGAAATGAGGTACATATTTCAACAAAAAGATTCAGAAAGCAGTTGCAGATGAATTTAATGAGCCCATGAGGGAACATCTCAAACTCGTATTGCCTGTGATAAATAAAAGGCCCATACTGACTTTGCAAAGGCATGTGAACATTTCCAGCCTAATCCCGAGACTTCCAGAAATTGTAAAGGACGACTCAAGACTGGTCGTGTTAATCAAAGTTTGAGATTATGAGCATTCTGACAAGTCACCCCAACCTTCATTTGCTTAAGCTCCCATATCCGTGTACCTCAGGCACGACATCCTGCTTCAAGTCTGGGAAAACACTTCCTTTCTGTCGGGTCACACAAACCTGTAAAAATATAAATACGCACAGGCAAGAGCCACAGAATTGACGAGCTACACTTTTATTTCAGTGCGGGTCCCTAATTTGTGGCAATGTTACATCTAAAGGACCGTCATACACCTGCAAATTCTGGCTGGGATAATTGCGTGCAAACTTATCTAAACTTCCTTCTGCTGTCTTAAAATCATAGGCTATCCTATCTAGTTACAGGGAAAGTGCCAACTCCTTAAGGATAAACGTTTTACTAACAACAAGAAAGGATTTTTTCCTTCTTCCCCCCCCCCTGGTCAAGAATGACAGAATCTCAGCAGTCAGTGACTACAGCCATCTCTCATTCGTTACAGCTATTTCGTTGATAAGGAAGGCTTCAGTGTAGCTGGATGTCGTGCAGTTTCAAACATATCAAGCAGCCACAGCCTGCTTGCTCTCGGTGCTAATACATTTCCTCTTCACGAAGCATGACGTCTGTCTCTACAAAAGAACAGGCCTGTCTGCACCTTGGCACATCCTTCATGGTACGTTTTAGAATAGCAAGCTTGTTTATCTGGACCTTAAATGCATCAATAGCTATTGATTCCCCCTTGGACAGTTTTGATCTTGGGAGCTTAAAAAGTCTAAAACTAAGAACTTCAAAGTTATCAACTTCTGATGGTTTTGTTTTTTTTCCCCCAGGCCATCGGAAACTCATTTTGCTATGAGATAAAGAATACCCATTAGTGCTGTTTCAGCATCTAAATATTATTACTCCAAAACGGCATATCCTTACTACTGTTTGATAGCGTCAGAATTTTAATCCATTTTTGTTTCATGAATTCTCACAAAGACATAAAAGATATAGCAAATGTATTGTTGATACGAGCAAACGCTGTGGAACTGACCCATACCTGACCCGCTAGTGAGTGTTCTGAGACACGGGAGGAAATTGCCCATCCTTCTCCAATGGAGCAGCTGCTGCCTTTGAACTGCATACCTTTGGGATTGCAGCACAGCTTCTTACGCCTAGGCAACATATAGTTAATATTAAAATTACCTGAACACATGGACAGCTATGTATCTATGACCTCATTTAAGAAACAGAGCATTAGCAACACACTGGAAAATCCACAGGCCTCCCTCTCCATTGTATCCACCTTCTTCTAGCCAGTTTAAAAGCAAAAAGGTGTCTGATCCGATTCATATTTCCAATTGCTTTCTATGCATCTGAGAGCCGGACAATAAATAAGGATGACAGAAGAACTGATGGCTTTGAACCAATATCCCACAGACCGCCAAAAGAAGAAACAAGGATGTCTTGGAGGAAATGCAACCAGAGTTTCCTTAAACTTCATCTCACCTACTCTGTACATGTTTCAGTCCTGGGAAAAAAGAGGACATCAGGCTGGGAAAAGTGGGGAGGGGGGCTGTCAGAGAAAGGAAGGAAGACCCTCAATGAGATGTATTGACACAGTGACGACAGCAATGGGCTCAAACATGTCAGAGATAAAGCAGATGGCACAGGACAGGGCAGTGGTCAGATCTATTGTTTATAGGGTCTCTATGTGTTGTAGTTCACTCGACACTTAAGAACAACAATGTTTATCCTAGAAATAAGCACTGCTTTGAAGTTTCTATTAAGCATCCCATGTTTTCTCTGTGATTTGTTCACAAGGTTCTTACCCCCTCTCATGAAATGTCAATTTAACATTTGTGATTTTTTTAAAGAACTACTTAGAGTTCTGCAAATCTTCTGGCATATATTTTTTACTAAACATGATTTTTTTAGGACCAGACTGATCTATGCAGCTGTAACTTCACTACTCTATAATATTGTGCTCTGTGAATGTGCTTTGGTTTATTTATCTTTGCTCCATATTGTGTTTATCAACAGCACAAATACAAACTACAAAGACAATTTTCTGATTTTTTCCACTTTGTATCAGCCAAAGATTTTTTTTTTTTTAAAAAGCCCACTGGTGGGGAGGAGTGGGAGGGGAGAAAAGTGCAACAACGAATGAATGGAAATCCAAAGTCTCTGTAAATTGTCATTGAAATTAATAATACATTTTTTTAAATAAAGAAAGAAAGGGCCCAATGATAAAATTTAAGAATTCTTAAACAGCATTTAAATTTATCCTTTAGTAAAGAAAAACTCACACTCTGGTACCCATCTGACAAATTGGTTCTAACCAATAATGATTCCCCCTCCCCCAGACTGAGTTTCTGAAGCTGTAAGTCCCAAAGGGAGAAGGGTGCTCATTATTCCTTCTTGGATTCCAACCAAGAGAGACATAAAACCTTGGGATTAGCAGGACACACAATGTTCTTACGGCTACGCTTCCAGCACTAACAAGAAGATACTTCAGGGCACAAATAGGTATTACATGTTGTTGTTGTTGTCAATGACAACACAATGTTCCACGTTGTACTGGTGAGTCCGAACCCACTCACAACTGCTCATCCAGTAGGTTTTCAGTGGCAGTAGGTCACATGGAAAGAGACTACCCATTTTATTCTCTAGAGAAGCTAATATGAGCTGCAAACAACTTGATGTTACCTAACAACAACCGAGCAGCTAATGGACTTGAACCACCTGCCCCTAGGATACCAACACAGCTGCTTACCAATAGGCCACTAGTGCTCCCTATTTCACTGATGTCAGTAAATGGTTCTGTTTGTAAAGACTATTAATCATCATTAACTCAATGGTCCTTCCGTACTCAGATTTACCGTCCATGTGGCCTTGAGGGTAGACATTTTTATGGGAGGAGGTTCTCATCGTGTGTTCTCTAAAAATATACATTTATATCATAAAAAGACACTTTTGCACACCCATAAATTTACAAAGAATATAAGAGGAAAAAAATATTTTGACAACAAAAAGGAATAACAAAGACGTGAACAAAAAGCAAGCTCACACACTGTGGGGGAAAAAAACCCAAAACAAAAAACCTGCAAAACATTTTGGCATTATCTGAGGGAGAAAGGGAGTAAACGTAACAAACAACTCCATACTTCCACTTCTATGTCTATGCCCTAGATAAACACTTGTACCAAGAGACTAGTATAAGAATATTTATATCATATACTTTATAAAAGAAAAAAACCACAAACACCAGAAAGCAAAACGTAACTGCAAGGACGCCCCAGATTTTATTATCCAAGAATTATTTCTTTCACACCATGACGTGGTAAATCACGTGTCGGATTAATTGAAAGGTCAGCTGTCGGAACCCAGCCGCCTCTAAGAGGGAGAGAGAGAAACAGTCTCCTCTTGTAAAGACTGGATTAGGCCTATCTTGATGGCAGCTGGTTTGCCTGGACTGATTGTATATCCACTAAAGAGCTCTAGTGATGTGCTGTGTTTATGTGTTGAGTGGTGATGGAAAGATCAGTGGTTCAAATCCACTAGCTTCTCGGAGGAAAAAAAAAAAAGATTAGGTCGTCTCCTCCATTAAAGATTGGCAGCCTTAGAAAGCCTTTTGATGGTCAACGTGAGTCAAAATCAACTCCATGCCAGTAGCTTTCTACCTCCACTAGCCACTTAACGTGGTCTCACCAACAACCTTATTCAGTTGTTGCTACTGTGATGTGCCGTGAGGCCACCAGGCATTGCAACAGTTGTTGTTAGTGACTCGTGTTAAGTTGTTGTCACAGGTGACTCATAGCAACCCTATGATAGAAACTCCTCAACATTTGTGAGACTTTTATCCTTTCTCCAGGTTCATAGGGTTTCCGGAGGCAAGCTATTTTGGAAGTCGATGCTACTCCTGCTTCCAAGCTTGTTTTAATCAGGGAGCGCCACCAACCACTGTCCATCATGGGGAACCATTCTCACATTTGACATATCATGTCACAGTGTTCACCTTCACAACAACCACAAGTTACCTCTGTATAGCAAGTGGACACACCAGGGCTATACGACCTAGAAGAATGTTGCACCAAAAGCAATTGAAACCAGGCCTGAGGGCAGCGGATTAAAGTCACCCACCTTTGGCTTGGTAGCATCACTTTCTGTCCACTAGGGCAAAATATGGATGTGTCACAGATGAGAAAACTAAGGGTAGCTGTTCCCAAGACACAGCTGTTAAGCAGGGGAATCCTAATTCTATTCTAGAAAGGTTACCTCTAGATTTCTAGTATAGAAATCTCTATCTAGAAAGGTTACCTTGAATAAATCTGTAACCATTCAAGAGAGTGCTAGTGAGAAAATGCCAACGCTCGTCAGGATAGTATGAACTCTACTCAAGATAATATGAACTCGACTGAGGCTTTAGAATTGAGTGAACCATTTCCAGAACATTTCACCACCATGGAGCTGACATATTCGGATTAATCACATAATTATTCCCAATCTGGTTTGGTTCCCCCTCCCCCTCAGTGGCCCAGACCAAGTGATTGTTCCTCAGTTAGGCAGAGTATGAACCATAGTTCTCCAGAGAAGGGCGATAATGGGCTGCATTGTCTCCTGAGGGCCTTTCCAGCCTCAAGGTTTTGTTTTGAAGTTTTACTTCAAGCAGATCCTTTGTTCCACTAAAATGAAGAAAATATATCTCTTAACACCTCGAAATACCCCTCAGGTTGCCTCAGAGAAAAACATCTCCCAAAATACCATGAATCAACTGGGGCTTCTAGTCCAATATCATTCTAGGATTTGTAGCAGAAACATAGATGTGTCTCAGGACACATGGAAAGACACAATTCCCTAAAGGAGAAACACAAGCAGGTGTCTTTTGTTGTTTGGCTTTTCTATTTGTTTAGTGTTGTTGTTTCCAGATCAATTATCATTGTTTTTTCTCTCAGTAACCATGTTTTTGTTATGTGCCGAGTTGACTGCAACTCGGACTGACCCTGTGTATAACAATGGCTCTGAAGCCTACCCTATCTTGAGCCAATCTCATGGATTCTGATGCACCTACCTGCATTACCCCAGTTACTGTGTCAACCCATCTCATCAAGATCTTCCTCTCCTGCACTGTTCTTACACCCTTCCAAGGAGTGGCCACGTGTCAAAGTATATGAGATGGAGCTTCAAAATCCTAGGCTCCAAGGAAAAACTTGGTGTCACCCTTGCCAAGACAAACTTATTTGATTTCTTAGTGGTCCATGGTATATTCAAGACTCTTCTCCAGTGCCACAACTCAAAGACATTGATTTTCCTGTCATCCTTGGTCCCTGTC
>NW_006399766.1:25604894-25605431 GCF_000299155.1 Elephantulus edwardii
ATAACGCAGGCTGTTGATGAGTCTTCCTCCAATCCTGATGCCACGTATCTCCTCATAGAACACAGCCTCCTGAATGATCTGTTCTCCTGTCTCCAAACCTTTCAATCGGTTATCATAGTCATGCATAAAACCGAGATGGAAACAGCACGTGTGATTTTGAATATGAAATACTGATATTCATCAGCTCCTTTTACATTTACATGGCTCATGGGGCTTCTAGAGGATGCCAAGTGGCAACTTGGACTACTAACCTAAAACTTGATAGTATGAATTTGACGGGTGGAGGGAGTGGTGTGTGAAGGTAATGAGTGTGAAAAAACAATGTACATGAACTTTGTAAGTAAACCAGTATAAGATACATTTTCTTAAAAAAATTTGAAGGGGAGCTCTGGTGGCCTAGTGGCAAGGAGCTGCAACTACAATCCCAGAGGCACATGGTTCAAATCCACCAGATGCTCTGCCGGAAAAAGGAGGAACAATCTCCTCCTGTACCAGTCAGATCTGATTTGACGGTACACTCACACAAAAATTAAAAAA
>NW_006399766.1:25605531-25607663 GCF_000299155.1 Elephantulus edwardii
CAATAAATCCATAACTAAATTGAGTACATTGTCTGTTGGCATGACTTCCATTTTGACACAGAGTGATACTGCTTTAGGAATAAACAGAATGCAGACCAATTTCCTCTTTGCTCACTTCTCTAGTCAGTTGCCAAAATATGAATGTCAGTTCTGGAGTATGGCAATCATCGGAGTCCACAGAAGAAATGTCGTATGCTAGAGACATTGAAACGACGAGCTGAAAGATCCTCACTATCAAGTCAGAAGTTACACCAGGCATTTTAACATGAAAAACATTGCTTTAGGGCTACCCTCCATGCAATTCTTCTACAACTGGGTACAATTAAAATCTTACCCAGGTTTTTTGTGACACATAACTCACACAAGAGACCATATATTTACATAGGCTAATGATAAAGTTCACAATAAGTTTCTCTTTTAAAAAATCCTTATGTATTAAAAATATCTTTCAATTATCCATTTGTGTTTTCTCAGTACTTATTCAATAAAAGATCATATAATTCAAAAGTCAAAGTTACTTTCACTTTGAATAATCTTATTTTGTTTATAAAGTCTATATTGATATTAAAATGATGATAATGAATTATAAGTAACATGTAAAGTGACATTTATTTTGTAAACATACTGAAAATTGAAGAAGAAAAAAAGTTGATAGTATCAACCCACCTAGACATTTCCTCAGAAGGAAGATCCCAAAACTCACTCAATAGATTGTGGTTCTTCTCTGTGACACATGGGGTCACTATGAGTCAGACTCTCCCAATCAGAAAGGACTTGGACGTTTTCAAGGAGTTTCAGTTGCACTGGCTCTTTTGAGCCTCCCACTATCTTTGCAAGTTTGTCAAGGCAAAGGTAATCTACTTTTCTGTATTTTCCAAGCTAGTACGTAGTGGTTCCTTCATCTACCATTTATATCAGGGACAATTTCATTGTGACTTAATATTTACTCAGTTGCACAAAGAGTTTTAAAGACCTTTCCCAGACAAAAGAGTTTTAAAAAAATATCTCTCCCTTGGGCTGCCAATCTAAGATAAGGTAATAAAAATCTAAATCACCAGGAGATGATGGGTGACTGGCACAGAGGAGATATATTTGGCAACTGGTGTTATTTAATTGCTCGTGTCTTGCCGAGCGCGGGCTCTTCATTCAGAGGGGAGATTAATTGATGGTCAGAACGGACTCAATTAAAAACTGTGCTTGGAGGAGGCATTTGCACTTCAGTGATAAGAAAATAAGTAGACGGGGAAGGATAGTGAACGCTATGGATGGGAGCAGCTTGGAAGAAAGTTTAAGAAGAACACAGACTCAGAAAAAGATAGAGGAGTCATTTGCAGTCAGACAAATTGTTTGTTTTAAGGATAATAATAATCGACCCACATCTTTATACAATGTTATTTAAAATGAAAGTAGTCTTGATGTGACCGTGATTAAAGCTCTCAACTGGCTAATTGGAAATTGTTCACTTAAACCCACCAGTCACTACAGAAGATGTGGCAGTCTGCTTCCTTCAATATTTAAACCAAAATTCATAGCCCTTGGGTCCAACTAACCAGGCCTTCTGGTCTGTAGGGCTGTAAATCTATATATAGGAACAGACTGACCACCTTTTTCCAAAGAGGTAGTTGGTGGATTCAAACAGCTGACCTTTGGCTTAACAGCCTGATTCACTTTATACTGCAACACAAAATTCCGAGACAGTTCTGTACCGCCATATTGGCTTGCAATGTCTCAGAAATCAACTCATCAAGAATGTCTTATTTATAGTTTTAAAATTCAAATTGAAAGGCACATAGTGGTAACACTTGACTGCTAAGCAGAAGGTTGGCAGTTCAAACCCGCCAGTGGATCCGTGGGAGAAAAGACTTGGAAATTTGCTTCCATTAAATCGGTTGTTGTTGTTGTTGTTGTTATATGCCCTCGAGTGGGAAGCAATCTGCAGCTGACCCTCCAGTGAGTTTTCAGAGGCAGTCAATCGCACAGGAGTTGATAGCCCATCTTTCTCCCTCAGAGCATCTTGTGGGTTTGAATCAAATGCCTTCAGGATTACAGTGCAGCTTCTTACCATTCCGCCACCATAAGAATTAGACCCTAGAAACCCCTGTGGTGCCGTTTTTTGGTTTCTTAATTGGGTT
>NW_006399766.1:25607763-25618272 GCF_000299155.1 Elephantulus edwardii
GCAGCAGCAGCAGCAGGTTCTTATCAGAGTTCCTGATTGAAAAAACAGTAGCTGGTAGCTGAACCGCTGGTGGTTCAAGTCCATTTAGATTTGGGTCAAACTCTGATGACTCACTTCTGAAAAGTCAGTCAGAGAAAACTCTCTGGGATGCAGTTTGACCCTGACACACCTGGGCCAGCGGGAGCTAGAGGCACCTTGATGGCAATAGGTTTTCTTTTTCATCCAAACTGGCAAAACATTAAGACATCTATGATTTCCTTTGTTACTTAAAGAACACCAAGTAGACAGAACCGTTTCCTAATCAGATTCCCAAGGAGGTTATAGACTGGAAAACGCCAATTGCACCGGACAAGCCTCACCTGGGGCGATGGCGGGAGGCCCTTAGCACTCTTGTCACCTGATTACCTTCTCTGGCCTCCAGTCATCCGGCCCTTACCTCCGTTCACCTTCCCCTCCTCCCCTTGACTTAGAGTTTTCATCGCTACTAAAATGGCAACAAAATCACCTACTTCACCGTATTCTTTTTCACACTTCAATGAAGAGAGATGATTCACACACACACAACGGTATGCGGTCCATTCTCCTTGTCACTCACTCCACCAATGCTTATGAAGTATCTACTCAAGGGGTGGCACACTCTCTCCTGAGCACGACAGACACGGGGTGGAAGAATGCAAACGCCTTACTCGATGGCTCTTACCTTCTAGGGGAAACGGCGTATGAAAGAATGAACGCGTAAGTAAATCCTATCATCATTTCATTCTTACTGCCAATTCCATTCCAACAACGTCATGGAGTGAAGTAAAGCGAACACTGAGAACACCAGGGTAGGAGACCTAGTGACATGATGGCTAAATCTTCAGCTGCAAATTCCAAGGTGAGGACAGCTCAGACTCACTCAAGGGCTTTAAGGGACCAATCCTTCCTGATTCTGAACCTTCCTCTGTTCTGACGACTGCCTCTTAGTTCAAGTGTAGGTTTTGCATAAGAACGATCAAGTGTTCTGGGATTCCCACTCTTCTCCAAGTCAGCCAGTCTGTTGTGATCCACAAAGTATAGTGACCTTGTTTTACAGGCAAGCATGACAAGAGAAAGCAGGGAAACTCATGCAGTGCTACTTAGAAACAGCCCTTGGAATTCTCTTCGGCCACAGTCTATTGTGGAGAGACTAATCCAAGCCCATTTGGGTTCAAGGTGAGTGTCAATAGCTACCATCTATAGAAGAGTGGGAGAAAGGTGGTAGAAGTATTCTACAAAAGTATATGGGATTGGAAACATTGTTGTTACTCTCTCACAGAATAATCTGAAGCATGTTGCACTGTGGACCCAAAGGCAGTTGGAAACCACCACGGGTTCCCAGGGAGAAAGATGCATCAAGGAGCCACTAACACAGAGCTCAGAGCCCCAAAGGGTACACTCCAGCCTGGTAAGGCCGTTTTGATGGTACTGAGCCACATTTGCTGGAGTTGATTTCCTCCTCTTTAAGTTCTTGTGAGAGAAAAGGTTTCCTAAGTCATACCCTCAGGAAATTGCTACTCCTTCAGATCACAGATATAGGTGGCAGGGTGAAAGCGGTGTTGCCACTTGCATTCTACCCTCAGCCTTTTCACAACTGTCTGGCTTGTCACCCCATGGCGGGGAACATTATATAGCATCCACATTCTATAATCATATTCATGCCTATTTTAGGGGACACAATCAAAGTCATGACTCTCACCTTGATAAGAGCTGCTTTTATGGAATGCTGAAACCTAATGTCTAATCCAAACAGTTCAACAAAGAAGTTGGAAATGGAGAGCAAAGAAAAATATTTTGAGTGGAAACCTTTTGAAATTCCATTTATGTCTGCAATAAATATTCTTTTCAATATTAGAGTCTATGGTTGCTAAAATGAACTGCATTACATTTTGTCATTTAAAACAGAAATAACTTATTCTCTCGCAATTCCGAAGTTCAGAAGTCTCAGTTCAGGATGCTGGCAGGATACTCACCGGTTGAAGGCCTGGGGACAGTTGCTCCCTTGTTCTGTAGCTCTGGTGACTTCGGGTGTTTGGTGGCAGGTGACAACTTAACCTCATCTCCATCCTCTCATTGGACCTCCGCTCCATCTTCAAACAGCTCTCCTGCCCCACGTCTTCAGAGCTCTCAGAAAACTCCCTGGCTTCTCTCTCATTAGGATCAGTCAGTCAACGGATTTGGGGCCTAGCCTAAATCCAGGATGATCTCATCTTAACAGCTTTAACTCAGTTATATCTTCAAAGACTCTTTTTACAAATAAGATTATATTCAATAGTTTCTGGGGTTTGAATTGGGAGGTGGTGTTTTTTTTCCTTTTTTTTTTTTTTTTGAAGCCACAATTCAATCCACTGCATTTTCATTTAGATGGCATATTACCCCCGGCCCAAGAAACAAACAGGCAATTATTTTCTGGTGTGAGCGGGACACCAAGAGACTGTCCACAGCGAGGAAGGTCAAAACAGTATGAGGGCAGCCAAGGGCAATTTGTTTCTTTAGGGGTTTTAGGGAAGATGGTATTTTGCTCAGAATTTGGGGCTGTTAATTAACTTTATATTGTATTAGATTCCTTCCGCTGTTATAGCAAAGTGCCACCAATGTAGGGACTTCACAAATGTTGTCTGTCTTAGAGTTCAGGAAGTCAAGCACTCAAAAAGCTCTTGGCAGGCCTGCGTTTCCTCTGAAGGCTGCAGGGGAGAATTTTCCGACTCCTGTAGCTTCTGGAAGTTGCTGACATTCCTTGGCTTGTGCGTCGCACTAGTCTCTGTTTGCCGGCTTTCTCTTCTAAGTACCCTCATGATTACATTGGGCCAACCCAGGTGATGCAGGATAATGTTCGCATTTTAACATCCTTACTTTCTTATTATTTTGAAGAGTCTATTTTTCTATATGAGGTAATATAAAAGCAGGTTTCCTAGATTAAGACATGGACGTTATCCAGCCTACTATTCCTACCATTTTTAAAGATGCTTCTTAAAGCAGATTGAAAAGAAATCTTTTCTTTCCAAAGTAACAATATATAATCTTTCAATAACTCTCAAGTTTTCTAGGGAGTTTTTTCTTGCTAAAATAAATCATCTATGTATTATTAATCTTACTATGCCATGGAAACAGTAAAAGGTCACTGACATACAGTGTGTGAAGTGTGTAGTGACATGTGTGTCCTCACATGATCTGTCCTGCCAAGAAGACTTAGGTACTTGGAATGTATGCCAGGTATAGAGGCAGTGACAGCACGTGTTTTGTTTCACTGGAACATGAATGCTCGGCAGGTGACAGCAGGTGTTAATACTGGGAAAACAGGGCATTCTCGAGGTGCCCCTGAGGTCAACGTTAATAATCACTCTATGACAGGCTACTGCAGCCCTCCTCCGGAGCTGTTCGCTATGGGAAGGCAATCCAATTTATTAGGCTGCATTCTAGAGGTCAATGAGAAATACGGCATGATTTGAGCAACTGTATTCAATTGCACTGCCTATAAAGACAGTGAAAATTAAATGGTAAGGCTAAACACCTTATGTTACGATAAGTGAAGCAAATTTTATATTTAGTTATATCTAAAGCTATTTTAAAGCCTCCCGGTGGGGCAAAAGTTATTATGATCAGGATAAACTCTGCCCACAACACAAATATATAGAAATCAAACACACACAACTATCAATAAGTGAAAGGAAATGATGAAAAAAATTCTCAGAGTCAATTTAAAATTAAAGGACAACATGCAAACATTTACGGAATGAAGTGAAAGTCATATGCAGAGGGAAACATAACAATAAATGGCTACATAAAAAGAACAAAAATATCACATTAACAGCCTAATTCAAAATCTTCAGGAAGCAGAAAACGAAGAAAGCAAAGCAGAAAGATCTGGTGTGAAAAATAATGTATACAAACTTTGTAAGTAAATAGTATAAAATAAAATCGAAAATAGTAAACTAAAGTTCAACCTATCAGAAGAAAGGAATTAATAAATATCTGAGTAGAAATAAAAATAAAAAACAGAAGAGGAATAGAGACAATAAATAAAGCAAGAAGTTGGTTCATTAAAAAAATATATAAAATTGACAGATCTGTAGTTAGACTGACAAAGGAAAAAAAATTCACAATTAAATGACTTGTCAGTACATGATAACCACCATAACACACAAAGACAGAACAAAAATCCTCCATATCATTATATCATATTAATATAGATTTAACATCATCAACAAAATTACTATCAACTATAATCTAACAACATGTTACAGAAGTTGCCTACGATGAGCAAATGGAATTTATTCCAAGATTGCATGGATGGTTCAAAATGAGAAAAACAATCAATAGGAAACAAAAAGGATCGGATGATTATTTCCACAAACACAAAAACAAAGATATTTTAAAACTCTAACACCATTTCTTGATGAAAACTATAACAAAGATTGGAAGACAAGAGAAATTTGCAACACTAAGTTATGATTCAGAGCCTATGATACAGGGCCTGTAACTACGCTAGAACTGTAATATCCCTCCCCTCTCAATCACTTTCCTGCACAAAGTTCTAAGCATTTTTCAAGTATCAACTATTTTTTTTTAATATTCATTCACTGCTGCATAATTTCCTCCCTACAACCTTCATCTCCCCCTCCCCCAGTCCTCTTTGCAATGTACCTCTTATTTTGGATCACTGTCTAACGTATAATGCCTAATCATACATTCCTTTTAAACAATTCTCTCCCTCATCTGTTCCAATACAGTGTTCATTATCTCTCAACTCTTTTCCTTTTCTCCACCCAACCTCCAAGGTTAGTCCTGCTTCTTAACAATGGTGTTATGCAGTATTACTCCTTTTGAGCCTCAGATATTTCATTCAGCATAATGTCCTCCAGCATCACCACAGTTGTGTAATATTCTACGAGTTTCTTATTTTTCACTGATGCATAGTATTTCATAATGTGGATATACCATAGTTTGTCTATCCTTTCGTTTGCTGATGGGCACTTGGGTTGCTTCCATCTCTTTGTCATTGTAAATAATGCAGCAATAACTATGAGTGTGCATATATCTGTTTGGGTGGCGGCTCTGGTTTCTTTGGGGTATGTTCCTAGTACTGGAATTGCTGGATCAAATAGTATTCTATCACCAACTTTTTAGAAAGTGCCAAACTGCTTTCCATAGTAGTTGAACCGTTATACACTCTCAACAGCAGTAAATAAGTGTTCCAATCTCTCCATAACCTTATCAGCATTTATTGTTTGCTGCTCTGTTGAACTTTGTTATTGTAGCTGGGGTGAGATGATACCTCATAGTTGTTTGTATTTGCATTTCTCTGATAGCGAGGGATTTTGAACATTTCTTCAAGTAATTTAATCCTCACAGCAGCCTAGTCTTATAAGAGGTAGTATATGTATTTGAAAGAGAGATTAAATAACTTATCTAAACTAACTGATGGCATACCAATCAACAAACATACATTGCTCTGGATGCAGTCACCAAGTTGTACCAAGATATCTGGAGGGCAGCCAGCTGGCCAACTGACTGGAAGAGATCTGTATTTGTTCCCTTTCCAAAGAAAGGTGACCCGACAACGTGTGGAAATTATCGAACAATATCATTAATATCACATATAAGCAAGATTCTGCTGAAAATTACACAAAGTCGACTAGAACGGCCTATCATTGCAGAACTGCCAGGAATGCAGGCTGGATTTAGAAGAGGTCGTGGTACTAGGGATATTATAGCTAATGTTAGATGGATCTTGGTCGAAAGTAGAGACCACCAGATAAATGTCTACCTGTGTTTCATTGACTATGCAAAGGCATTTGACTGTGTGAATCACAACAAACTGTGGCTAACTCTGAGAAGAATGGGAATCCCAGAACACTTGATTGTGCTTATGCGAGACCTATACTTGGACGAGGAGGCAGTCATCAGAACAGAGCAAGGAAATCCTGCATGGTTCAAAATTGAGAATTATGTACACCAGGGATGTGTCCTATCTTTGTACCTTTTCAATCTATATGTAGAATAAGTCATCCAGGAGGCTGCGCTCTATGAGGAAGGATATGACATCATGGTTGGAGGAAGATTAATCAACAACCCGTGTTATGCAGATGAAACAAGCCTGCTTGCTGAAATTGAGGAGGACCTCAGGTGCTTGTTGCTGAAGGTCAAGGACTGCAGCCTTCAATATGGCTTGAAGCTCAACATGAAGAAAACAAAGATTCTCACCACTGGGCTGGTTTGCAGCATCATGATAGATGACGAAGAGATTTAGACTGTCAACTTTCGTTTTCCTGGCTCCGCAATCAACACTCTTGGTACCAGCAGCCAGGAAATCAAAAGATAAATTGCATTGAAAAAGTCTGCTGTCAAGGACCTCTCTAGAATACTAAAGAGCAACAATGTCAGTCTGGAGACTAAGCTGCCCCTGATCCAGGCCATGGTCTTTGTAATCACTTGCTATGCATCAGAAATATGGTCAATGACTAGGGATGATAAAAGGACAATTGAAGCCTTTGAGCTTTAGTGTTGGAGAAGAGTACTGGATATATCATGGATGGCTAGAAGAACAAAAATGTTCATCCTGGAAAGGGCGAAACCAGGCTGCTTTTTGGAGGCAAGGATTGTGAAGCTTCGTCTGATATACTTAGGACATGTTGCAACGAGAGACCAGTCCTTGGAGAGAGATGTCATGCATGGGAGAGTGGAGGGACAGCACAAGCGAGGAAAGCCTTTGATCAGATGGATTGACTCAGTGACTAGGGTATTAGGGGCAGGTGTGTCAGAGACAATAAAGTTGGCACAGGATAGAATAAAGTTCAGTTTGGTTGTACATAAGGTCACTGTGAGTTGTAGGTGACTTGATGGAACATAACAACAGTAAGGGAATATAACTGGTAATTGATGATTTGGGATTTAAGCCAAGATATTATTAATTTATAATCCATTCATGGATACAGTACAGCATGTAGTTTTCTTGTTTCATGGTAAATCTACTTGATAGTTTGAATATTTTCAAGATTTGGTTGATTTCTGAAAATGATAAGGAATAAAATTAAGTTGTCCATTAAATAATTTGATCATCGCATAAGAGTCAAAGTTAAAATTATTATTATTGACCATTGGTCAATTATTTTGGTCTAAAAACCAAACTCATGTAGATGACATCATAGGCAAACAAGGACACTGCCTTGTTTATATATCATAAATTCCTGTAAAAAATTAGAATTCTCATTTATAAAATGAAACTGAAGATCAAAGAATTTAAGAGAATAATTGAATATAAGGTCTAATCAAATAAATTGGGATCAAAAGCTGAATCACACTGGGAAAATGTGAGTTCAGGCACTTCTCTAGAGTACTAAAGAGCAATGATGTCAATTTAAAGACTAAGGTACATCTAATTCAAGCCATAGTCTTTTCAATTGCTTGCTATGCATCTGAAAAAGTTGGACAATGATTAAGGATGGTAGAAGAACCGCCAATGTCTTTAAGTTATGACGTTGGAGAAGTGTTCAGAATATTCTGTGAACTGCCAAGAGAACAAAGAGATCTGCAGCACAGAAAGTGATGTAGGGTCCTCCTGGTAGACAAGGATGGTGAAATTCTGTCTCACATACTTTAGGCATGTTATAATTATGTTCTTCTCCAGGTCATGGAGAAGGGCATAATTCTTGGAAAGGTGTAGGGTCAGAGTAAGAGAGGAAGATTTTCAATAAGATGGACTGACATAGTAACTGTAGCAATGGGCTCAAGTGTGTCACTGATCATGAGGATGGCACAGGGCACGACAGGTTCAGATTGATTGTTCATAGGGTTGCCATGAGTCACAGTTGACTTGACAGCACACAACAACAACACAGGTAACAATGGACTTAAGCATATCTGAGATTGTGATGATGAATGAAGGACAGGGCAAGGTCCAGAGCTATTAGTCGAGTCATTGTGGCTCATACTCGATTCACTGGCACCTATTAACAATGTATGTCTTCAAACCTGGAGTCCCTAAGATTACATTCTGTGGGTATGTGACTTGTTTGAACACCTATTCGATAACATGAATTATGATTTTGAGACCTATTTAACCTTGGGGTTTACTCTGAGAAAAAATATTAACAATACATTAGATTCCATTTTTGTCAAAGATGCTATAACACAAAAATATAGTATGAAGAATGATGGTTAAGGGCTTATGTTACTCAGGGAAGAAATGGTAGCCGCTGTAACACATAATCACACCTCAAGTGACTGACCATAGTAAATATTTTTCTGCGTCATGATCAGCCAAGGCTGCTCTCAGTGGGCAATGACTCTGCCATGTTGGTCTCATGAGGTTCCAGTCACAAGTAAAGCAAGACAGTGGGTCATGGGTGTTTGGACAGAGGATGATTCGGTATGATTGTCATGACAGGAGTCATGACTGGGGTGAGATGACTGCATTGAAACAGATGAGGGAGAGAACTATTTAAAAGGGATATATGATTGGGTATTATTGTCATGACATGAGTCCAAAGTGAAGGCTGCACAGTGGAGTGCACTTGGGGGGAGGGGGGATTGTATAGCAATGAAACAATTTTTCTTTTCGTATTTTTTTTTTTTACTTTTCAAACAGAAGAATGAACTGGGGGGAGGGGCTGGGCAGGGAGAAAAGTGCAACAACGATTGAATGGAAAGCCAAAGTCTCTGTAAATTTTCATTAAAATTAATAATAATAATAATAATAAAGGTTTTTGCTTTGAAATAAAAAAGCAGAAGAGGAAATGGTGTACACATCACTGTCAAAATGTATTGCTAAGAATCTTGCCACAAAATTCCTTCTGAATGCAAAAGAGGACGACAAAGTAGATTCCAGCTATTAGTATTTTTCTGTGTTTGAAGGAAACAAAAACCAATCAAAATTTGACAAATACCTACCCATCTGTACTATGGGAAGAACGCATCAAGGTTTCTTTAAACCCCAAAAATATATATCCCCTCCTTTGTCTCCCAGATGATGCCATAGTCTCATTCTTAGAGTTCTAAGAGGTTGAACATGTGTGTACGTGTGTGCGTGTGTGTGTGTGAGTGAGTGAGTGTGTGGTGTACGTGAGTAAAATGAACTAGCGGCCTCTGTCATCACACTGGTGTACTGGAGAGAAATCAGCCATATGGAATTTTCACAATTTATCTGAAAGCTCCCTAAATCATCCTGATTGCTCTGGTCCTGTTCAATCATTTTCATCAGTGGCAGCATTTATATAGCACATTACAATCCACAAAAGGATTCGCAAACCTGCACTCACTTGAGTCCCAGTAATCTAAGAGGCCAGAACTGACTGCTAGCACTTCCTCTGTCTTACAGATGAAGAACCAAAGTTCTAAGAGGCTACGGAATGTCCTCGAATTTGACTCAGCTGGGACGCAGCCACGGTCCTCGGAGGCACAGTTCGCACTCCGCTGCTAACTTAACGTCAGTGGGGTCTTAGCCCGTCCAGAAGGACCAGGTAAGGGAAGATCTGCTGACCTGCTCCCATAGATCACTGCCAAGGAGATGTTACTGAGCAATCTTTTCTGATACCCATAAGGTCGGTAAGACTCAGCGGTGCCTCTAAGAAAATGAGTTCACAGGTAATTCTAGGAAGTCTGTTGTTGTTAAGTGCTATCAAGCTGACTACTCATAGCGACTATATGACCAAGAGACCTGAACCCTTCTGCACCGTCCTCCTCTGTGACATGCTTGATGCACTGATGGACACACTGACACAATCACACTGCCAATTCATCATTCAAGGACTGATTTCCTTTCTCCGTCCCTTCAATTTCCTCAGCTGATATCTCAGGTGATCTTTTTCCCCCCACGGATGAGGCCCTTCTGACAACATACCGAAAGTATGTGAGGCCAAGTTTGCCCATTCTTGCCTCCACCTAGAAGAATCTAAACTAAAACTAAAAGCTAGGCCTCGGATTACTAGTACATTGTGCGCTGCCATTTCCTAATGCTGACTGACCTCTCACAAGTAAAGCATCAGGAGAGAGCCCCCTACTTTAAATAAAAGTTTAATTTTTTGCTGGTTTACTGTCAAAGTTTACATCCATTGTTTTCCAGATTGGACCTTTCCCATTTCCTTTACGCACCCCTCCCTCCACCTATCAAATTGTGTGACCCTATGATTAACCACCACCACCACCCTGGCTACCTCTCCTCACCCCTCTGCTCCTGCCTTCCCCAGTTTGGATCCTCATACATGTTCTACAGCAATAGTCTTATACAGTATTTGTCCTTATAGGACTGAGTTAGTTCACTTAGCATAATGGAGAGCTCCCTGCTTTAGATGAAAAAACTTTGGACTATAGACCTAGAAATACATTTTTCATTTTTGTCTTTGTTTTGTACGAAATTCAGTCACACAGTCAACAACTCTGCCAGTCAATAAGTGTTTATTGAGTAAAGACAAGAGAAAATAACACTGTTAAGCACTGAATTTATACTTTGTGATGTGACTGAAAATTAAATTTCAAAATATGAAAAACTTGCCT
>NW_006399766.1:25618430-25661863 GCF_000299155.1 Elephantulus edwardii
TTGTGAGTCAGGAACAGGTTTTATTTGTGCCCTTCAACTTGGAGATAGTGATGATAGAAAAAATTAGTGACTTGAGATACAAATTATTTCACTGTTCATATAATCGGTTCCCTCATGCAGGCTAAGATAAATTAGGTCCATAGCTTGTGAACACATCGGTAGAAAAATCTAGAGGCCACCAGGCTCACCTGAACGTAATGCTGATTGGCTGTGAGGTACAGGCAAAGCCATTGCAAACGACATCTCATTGGTAACATGACTCAAAGGCACAGGTTAGATGCCTATTCTCAGCTTCCACAGCTGGAACTAGGCAGAAACATTACCCTCTATGAGTTGAACTCTGTGACAGCATATGGTGGAAGAGACCAGTGGACAACAGAGCCACGCTAAAGAAACACAAGAGCTTCTAGTCTCGCAAGATTTCTGTGTCCATCAGCAAGAAGGTTTATCAGCAACAAAGTCAAATCATGGTAGAATAATTGCCAAAAGATGAGAACTCTTCCCTCGTTGTATTTACAGCCTCTGAAAACAGGCTGCAGGGTCAGGTACATTCTGGTCCTGACTCTTCGGCAATGAGTTTAACTGAATACTTCTTGTGTCAGAGACATATGCTAAATATGTGACAACTCGTGGCACATGCACTCTTGTCATCTTTTGTACAAATAAACAAATTTACAAATAACTCTGACAAATAAACAACTACAACTGTGGTACAGATACAGAAACCCCCTCAAAGTCATCCACTTGCAAATTACAGAGAAGAGTCTGTATTAAAATTCCCATCTAATTGTAGAATCTGCTCTCAAGTGGCTTGCCTGTGTGTCTACCAGTACCAACTACAGGACTTAAAAATATAAAGGCCTGTATCCATTGTCCATTGTGCTTCATGTGAATTCTAAGGGTTTGTACTGAGAACAAACCAAAACCAAAAGAAACAAAGCATCAAGTGGAGGAACTAAACCCACTGTGAAGAGTGAAAGGAAGCTATGCTTTCTTCCCTCTCTCCTCAATTTGATTATGTTTACTTCGTGTACACTGTTTAATACGCTCTTTTGTTTCTATTATGTTTCACACAATCAATCACGTATGCTGTGTTTCATATAACCAATCACTTTTTTGTCTTACGGTACTAGCTACTTGGAGTGCTAATAAGGTAAATTTCTGGTGCACTTTCCCCTAGAAGGTGACTTGTGCCTTTTTTTCTTCTTTTTTTATGCTCAGTTGAATTACATTCCTATGACATGCCAGACTCTGTTACCTCCTCCACTGGTGCGGTCATTGAAGCCACTACATCAACAAACTACTTATTTGATACATACGAGCGAAGGAATTAAACAAAATGCACAGTGGAAAAGCAGGTGGAGTCAGGGAAAAACAACAACAAAATGTTCTACCTAAAAATCCGAATGGTCTGTGGCTCAAAATGTGCAGCGTCCCTGTTACTTCTTTCAGTCAGGCAGGCATCACTGCGGTCCAGCATTTGTAAATTGGCCATATAGCACGTTTTATCTGCGATTCCCTGGCTACTAAAACGATCTCACCGAGCAATGTGTTGGCGCTCCACTGCCATTTCTTTTAATAGCCTGTGTAATGGAGAGTTGGGGGCCCCATCCTCCTTTTGTCCCTTACCGAAATCTTACTTGGCGAGCTGCAGGAAATGGCACAAGAGTTAATTTCTAGGTAAGTATATCCTAGAACACCATCCTGAAATCAGCTGCAGGTTTGGACTGCCAGACTGAATTTTCTAAACAGAATAGCAGAGTTGTAGCAAGAATTGTTGTTGTTGTTATGTGCCGTCGAGTCGTTTGCGACTCATAGCGACCCTATGTACAACAGCCCTAAACCCTGCTCTATCCTGTGCCAATCTCATTGCCTCTGACACACCCATCCCGATTACCCTAGTCACTGAATCAATCCACCTCATAGAGGGTCTTCCCCTCCTGCGCCATCCCTCTACTCTACCCAGCATAATGTCCCTCTCCAAAGACCTGTCTCTCCTTGCAACATGTCCAAAGGATGTCAGATGAAGCCCCAGAATCCTTGCCTCCAAGGAGTAGCCTGGTTTAACCCTCTCCAGGATGAATCTGTTTGTTTTCTTGGCAGTCCATGGTACATTCAATACTCTTCTCCAGCACCACAGATCAAAGGCATCAATTCTCCTTCTATCCTCCCTAGTCATTGTCCAACTCTCTGATGCATAACAAGTGATTGCAAAAACCATAGCCTGTATCAGATGCACCTTAGTCTCCAGAGAGACACTGTATGTAGCAAACCTATGTAGCAAGAATAGACTAGATATTTCTTCTTAGATAAATTTCTAGCCACTGGACCCTGTGCATGGGCAGTTAAAGGGACAGAATCCCTTAGTGAGAAGAGGACAAAACCTCATTTTCATTCTCAGTTGAGAATTAACCAAAAATTCACGCCTCTTCCTGGGATGAGTTGCAAAAAAAAAGATTGAAAAATAGCTCTGAAGAAGAGTGTGCAGGAATAAGGACGCATGGCGACTGTGTTTTCTCAGCTCTTAGGTTCGAGAAGTTTGAAATTGGTGTGTGTAATGTTTGTTGTGAAAATTCCATTTCTGTACTGGATTCCAGTTTCCTCCAAATGGTTAAGAAGTACTTGATCTAGATTGTTGTTGTTAGATGCCATTTAGTTGACTGTGCCTCATAGCAACCGTCTGAAGAACAGATCACCACTTCACCCGATCATGAAGGTGTTCATCACCTTTTAAAAAAAAAAATCATCACTTTCTCATAATCAGCTTTTTATTTTTCTCTTTCTTCAATTAGCTGGTAGCTTGCACCAGGATAAAAAAAAATGTAATAGAAAACAATTCCAGATCATTATCCAGTTTGGATAATGAGTAAAGAAGACCTAAGAAGAATTTGGTCTTTACTTCCCCCTTACCCGCTCCTCCAGCATCCCCTTCCACTCCTGCCTCCCCTGTTCAACACCTCCGTCCCCCCATCCAACCCTTCTGTCTCATTCACTTCTGTGACTCCTAATGCCTCATGCTGTAGCTTAAGCTATAGAAGGTTCAATCAAATCCACAGGAACTAAAATTAGGTTTTGAGGAACCTCTCCAGAGTACTGAGAAGCAACTATGTCAGTCTAGAGACTACAGGGCACCTGATCCAGGCTATGGTTTTGCTATTAATTAATAACTTAATTGCTATGCATTAGAGAGCTGGACAATGACTAAGGATGACAGACGAATCAATGTCTTTGAGTTGTAGTGCTGGAGAAGAGTCTTGGACATACCATGGACCAACAAAAAAAAAGTCTGTCTTGGAGAGGGTAAAACCAAGTTTCTCCTTGGAGGCTAGGATTGTGAAGCTCTTTCTCACATACTTTGGGCATGTGGCCAGGAGGAACCCATTGTTGGAGACAGATACCATGTTCAAAATGGTGGAGGGATAGAGCAGGCGAGGAAGACCCCGGATGAGATGGATTTATACAGTAACTAGGGCAATGAGGGAAGGTGTGTCAGAGTCAGTGAGACTGGCTCAGGACAGGGTAGGCTTCAAAACTGCTGTACATAAGGGCGTTATGATTCACGTAACAACCAAAAAACCAGCTATCGCACTTGAATTTTAAAACTCTCTCAGGAACAGTTTAGAGGCCTTGAACACTAATGAGGGAAGATCAGATAAGCTGTGGGAGGATGTCAAGAATATCATCCTGGAAGAGTACAAAAGGTCATTACAGAGACAGAAGAGGAAGAAAAGACCAAAATGGATGTCAAAAGAGATTCTGAATACTGCACTAGAGTGCCAAGAAGCCAAAGCAAAGGGAATAAATCAAGAAGTTAAGGAGCTGAACAGAAAATTTCAAAGGGCAGTGTGGGAAGACAAAGAAAAGTATTATAATGGAAGTATTATAATTATAATTATAAAAGCTGAAATTGGAAAACCTAAAGGGCCAAACTCTGTTGGTATTTCTTATGCTAAAAGAACTGAAGAAAAAAATTCAAGCCTTGAGTTGCAATACTTAAGGACGCTGTGGGCAGAATGTTGAACGACCCAGGAAGCCTCAAAAGAAGATGGAAAGAGTACACAGAACCACTACACCAAAAAGAATTGGCTGACACACAAAAATTTCATTAAACAACATATGACCAAGAGGTAATAGTGATGAAGGAGGAAGTTCAAACTGCTGTGAAGGAATTGGAAGAAACCAAGGCATCGGAAATTAAGAGCATACCAATGGATGTATTGCAACAAACAAATGCTGCCCTGGACGTGCTCACCAGGTTGTTCCAAGAAATATGGAGGACAGCTACATGGCCAAGTGACTAGAAGAAATCCATATTTATTCCTGTCCTCAAGAAAGGACATCCGACAGTGTGGAAACTATTGAATAATATCAGTAATATCGCACACAAGCAAAGACATCTTGAAAATGACTCAAAAACAGCTGGAACAGTACATTGACAGAGAACTACCAGAAATAAAAGCTGGGTTTAGAAGAGGCTTGGCACTAGAGACATTATCATCAATGAAAGCAAAGAGTACCAGAAGAATGTCTATCTGGGTTTCACTGACTGTGCAAAGGCATCTGACTTTGTGGATCACAACAAATTGTGGACAACCTTGAGAAGAATGGAAATTCCAGAACACTTGATTGTGCTCATGCAAAACCTATTCTTGGACCAGGATGCAGTCATCAGAATAGAGCAAAGGAACACTGCATGACTCCACGTGGAGTGCATCAGGGATGCATCCTGTTTGCATACCTTTTCAATATTTATGTGAAAGAGATAATTTGGAAAACTGGACTTTATGAAGAAGAATGTAGCATCAGGATTGGATAATAACCTGCATTATCCAGATGATACAATCTTGCTTGTCGAAACTGAAAAGGCGCTGAAGCAGAAGGTGAAGGACTGTAGTCTTCAATATGGATTGAAGCTTAACATCAAGAAGACAAAGATTCTCACTATTGGGCCAATTGGCAGCACCATGACGGATGGAGAAGAGATTAAGGTTGTTAAAAATTTCAGCTTGCTTGATTCCACAAACAACACTCTTGGCAGCACCAGTCAGGATATCACATGATGAATTGCATTAGGGTAGTCTGCTGTCAGGAACTTCTCCAAAGTGCTGAAGAGCAATGATGCCAGCCTAAAGACTAAGGGGCACATAATCCAGGCCATGGTCTTCATAATTACTTGCTATGCATCAGAGAGCCGGACAATGACTAAGGATGACAGAATAATTGATGCCTTTGAGTCCTCGTGCTGGAGAAAAGTCTTGAAAATAGCATGGACTTCCAGGAAAACAAACAGGTCTGTCTTTTAGAGAAGATGAAGCCAAGTTTCTCCTTGAAGGCTAGGATTTTTAGGCTCTCTGTCTCACATACTTTGGGCACATGTCCAGGAGGGACCGGTCCTTGGAGAAGGACATTATACTTGGAAGGGTGGAGGGACAGAGAAAGAGAGGAAGACCCAAGATTAGATGGATTGATAGCATAACTGGGGCAATGAAAGTAGGTATGTTGGAGTCAGTGAAACTAGTTGAGGATAGGGTAGGGTTCAGAACTATTGTAAATAGGGTCACTATGAGTTGCAGGTGACTAGATGGTACACAACAACAATAAGAATTGATATCTTTGAAATGTGGTCTTGGTGAGGAATAGTCAACATATCGTGGATTATTAAAAGAACAACAGCTGTGTCTTAGAGGAAGGACATGTTACCAGAGTATTCTTCACGTAATTTGGGCATGTTGTCGGGGGTCATTAAGATTTTGAAAAAATACGTAACACTGGGTAGAGGGTGAGCAAAGAGAGGAAGACCGTCGATAAAACTGACATAATCACTGCAACAATGGGGTTGAACATGGCAGAGAACCTAGGGATGGCACAGAATAGATGGATGGCACAGCCAACCCAAAGATTTATGGTTCGAATCCACCAGCTGCTTTGTGGGAGAAAGATGGGCCATCAATTCCTGTGCAATTTACTGCCTCTGAAAAGGTAATCAGCTATCAGTCGGTTCCAATTCAATGGTATACAACAACAAAAACAACACTGAACATTAAGTTTCAGAGTCTCTTCCAATAGCTATTTTGGTCTTTGGTCTCTCTCTCTCTCTCTCTCTTCTCCCTCCCTCCTTCTTCTTCCTCCTTCTTCCTCCTCCTCCTTCTTCTCCCCCCTCTCCTTTTTAATAACCTTATGCTTGCTTGACAGAGTTAATTTCAACACCCTTGAGAAAAGACATCATGCTTGGAAAAGTACATGATCACAAGAAAGAAAAGACTCAATGAGATGGACTGACACAGTGAATACAAACAAGCAGCTTAAGTACAGCAGAGATTGTGAGGATGGCAGAAGAAAGGTCAAGTTTGTGTTTGTTGTTTATAGGGTCTGTATGAGTCACATTCAATTAAATGACATAAAGAAACAACAATCCTAAATGGATGCCATATCACAGAACAGAGACAGGGGAACGGAGGAAAGATGCAGTAGCAAGGTGATTGGAGCGTTCACCAGGACCAGAAGAGTTTTATGCAAGGGCCTTGAGAATTTGGGTTCTGAGAATCCACTGAGTCAAGGTTATTAGGTATAGGCATTTAATTTCCATAGAAATCTTCCAACAACAACACGGGAAAATCTCTACAGGAACTGATGCCCCGTATCTACTTCTTAATCTTCAAATCAGAACTCTTATTGGAATGTCCAATAACCTTACCCATCAGGAAGTCAGAAGATAAGAGAACCCATTGATGTGTTACATGTAGATCTACTTTCTGGGCCAGAAAATTCATTTAAAACGGGTTAACTGGAGTTCTGGAGGAAGAAAAAAGGACTACAAGTCAAGGTTTCTGTACCTAATGGGTGTAGGAGATTCTTTTAAGCAAAACAACACTAACTTCTAGTAGTCCTTCCCTTTTAGGCTTCCTAATGCATACCTTCACCTTTAGAGAGAAGTCTTTATCTCAAGGACTCAAGATAAAGTTCAAGTGCTTTCTCTTTCATGATAAACAATCCCTTTCAGAAGCTAAGTTCTTTCTTATAGCTGATTTGCTTCCTTTAGCTTAGCGCCTTTGACTGTAGTTTTGTTTGAGCATGTCCTCTGGCTCAGACTATGTATTTGGTAAATCCTTACATACTGTTCATTGTTTAGCATAAGCAAACTCTTAAGGGCAGTGAGTATGCAGTGCCACTGCTCTTCAACAGGACAAACCAAGTGGTTAGGAGTCAAAAAGACAGTTATAATTCTATGTTGTTGTCCTCATATCTCAAGTAGATTATGACCCACAGCAACGCTAGGAACAAGGATACTCAAACTTGCCTTATCCTGAATTACTCTCACCTTCACTTACACACTTGATCCCATTGCCACAGTCACCGTGTCAATCATCAATCTGTCTCATCCAAGGTCTTCCTCTCCTGTGCTGGCCCTCCACCCTTTCAAGCATGATGTCTTTCTCTAAGGACAGGTCCCTCCTGGAAACATGCCCACAGTATAAGAGATGAAGCCTCAAAATCCTTGCCTCCAAGGAGCAACCTGGTTTTGTTGTTGTTAAGTGTTATTGAGTCGTAGACGACTCATAGCGACCCTATGAATGGAAGACCTGAACACTTGTATAGCTTTCATCCTTTCTCCAGTTTCATAGGGTTTCCGGAGGCAAGCTATTTTGGAAGTAGATGCCACTCCTGCTTCCAAGTTTGTTTTAATCAGGTAGTTCCACCAAACACTGCCCACCAAGGTAACCATTAATGCATTTGACACATCAGTGTCACTATGTTCAGCTTCACAGCAACCACAAGTTACCTCTGTACGGCATGTAGACAGACCAGGGCTATATGACCTAGAAGAATGTTTGAACAAAAACAATTAAAAACTGGCCAGAAGACTGCAGTCCTGTGGGTCCTACCAAATTTAAGAACCAGAACATGGTTCAAACTCCATGTGCTCCGTGATTCCAAATTCCTCCATAATCATGCATTCTCATTGGCTCGCACCACCCAAAAATGTCCACCTGGGAGCATCCCTCTGCTTCTTCAATCTCCTCCTATTCTGATGCTACGTGTTTCTCCAGAGAATCTAACTTCTTGAATAATTTGTCCACTATACAGACTGAGTGCACACGAGGGAAGGATACATATATAAACAGAAGATGAACAAAGGTCTGAAGCCTTCCTATAACTATCATCATTTCTCCAAGTTTATAAACTTTCCATAGGCATGTAGTTTAGGAAGTGGATGCCTGTCCTGCTTCCAAACCGGAATCTATCTGGGAGCTCAAACAAACACTGCCCATGATCGGTAGCCAATTATGGTGTTTGACACACCTATGGACCAGTTGTCCGTCTCAAAAATAGACCTGTTTATTCTCTTGGCAGTCCATATTGAACCTGGCAGTTCAGTACTCTTCTTCAGCACCACAGCTCTAAAGCATGGATTGTTCTGTCATCCTTTTTCCATCTGAGATGCACAGCAAGCAATTGAGAAGACCATGGGCTGGAGCAGATGTACCTTAGTCTCCACGCTGACATTGTTGCTCTTTTGCCTTCTGGAACAGCACCATGACAGCAGAATTTCCCAGGGCAACTCATCTTTCGATTTCCTGACAACTTATGCCTAAGGTGTTGATTGTGGCTCTGAGCAAGATGAAATCATTGACAACCTCAATCCTTTCTCCCTCTGCCATGCCGCTGCTGCTCTCAGATTCATCACCCAGCTCTTAAATGCATAGTAGGTGATTGGAAGGACTGTGGCTTGGCTCAGGCTCACTGAAGTCTTTCAACTAACATCCCTGCCGTTCAGAAGTCGGTGAGAATAGCAACTCTATGAAAAGGCTATTATTGCTATTATTTGCATTCTGCCAGATGAATAAACTGGTACAGATAATTCAAAACTGTCTGCAGGTCATAAAATGAGGTTGTTTATTGGTCCAGTGGTAAGAATCTCTGTTTTCTTTAAAAAAAAAAAACAAAACAGAAATTTATTTTCTTTTTTAATTCTTTTTAAAATCCTTTTTAAATTCATTTTAATGAAAATTCACAGAGACTTTGGATTTCCATTCATTCATTGCTGCACTTTACTCCCTGCCCACCCCTACCCCCCCTGTACACTCTTCTCTTTGAAAAGTAAAAGAAAAATTCTTTCATTGTTTTGCAATTCCTCCCCCAGGTCCACTCCACTATGCAGCCTTCATTATGGACTCCTGTCATGATAAAAATACCCAATCACATATTCCTTTTAAACAGTTTTCTCCCTCATCTGTTTGAATGCAGTATACATTATTGAACCCATCTTTCTCAGTCTCCCCTCAACCCCAATGTCAGCCCTGTTTTATAACAGTGGCACCATGCAGTATTTGTCCCTTTGTGACTGAGATATTTCACTCAGCATAATGTCCTCCAGGGTCACCCATTTTGAATACTATTTCATGAGTTCTTTTTTTCAATGCAGCGTAGTATTCCATTATGTGAATGTACCACAGCTTCTCTATCCATTCATTTGTTGATGGGCACTTAGGTTGTTTCCAACTCCTTGCTATAGTGAACAAAGCTGCAATAAACATGGGTGTGCATGTATCTGCTTGGGTGGCAGTTATGGTCTCTTTGGGGTACATTCCCAGTAGTGGAATTCCTGGGTGAAATGGTATCTCTATTTGCAACTTTTTGAGAAAGCGCCATACTGCCTTCCACAGTGGTTGCACCATTTTACACTCCCACCGACAGTGAATAAGGATTCCAGTTTCTCCACAACCTCACCAGCATTTGTTGCTTGCTTTCTGTTAAATTTTGCAATTCTGACTGGGGTGAGATGGTACCTCACAGTTGTTTTGAATCTTTGTTTTCTTAACTTTGAGATGCAATTCACAGCAAAAGAAGCATTCCTTAATCCTCTGCAACAAATGCTTCAAGTCCTCCTCATTTACAGCAAACAAGGTGGTATCATCTGCATAATGCCAATCTCTGATCCTGATGCATCATTCCTCTTCACACAGTCTAGCGTCTCGAATAATTTGCTCAGCATACATATTCAATAGGTATGGAGAGGGAATTACAACCCTGACTCACTTCTTAATTTTAAACCACGCAGTATTCCTCTGTCCTCTTCACATAATAGATGCGTATTCCAGGTATAGGTTTCACATGAGCACAATTAAGTGTTCTGGGACTCCCGTTCTTCTCAATGTCAGCCACAACTTGTTACGATCCACACAGTCAAATACCTTTTCATAGTCAATAAAGCACAAATAGACATTCTTCTGGTATTCTCGATGATCTGACAGCAGCAATGATGTCCCTGGTGCCACGGTCTCTTCTAAATCCTTCTTGAGCTTATGGCAGGGTCCTATCTATACTATCCTAGCAGTTTTTTAATGATCTTCAGGAATATTTTGTTTGCGTGTGATACTAATCATATTGTTTGATACTTTCCACATTCAGTTGAATCACCTTGCTTGGGAGTGGAAACAACTAGACACTTCTTCCAATCCACTGGACCAATAGGCAACATCATGGTGGATGGAGAAGAGATCAAAACTGTTAACAACTTCATCTTACTTGGATCCAAAATTAACACCCTTGGTACCAGAAGTCAGGAAATCAAAAGGCATACTGCATTGGCAAAGTCTGCATTTAGGGACTTCTCCAAATTATTGAGGAGTAATGATGTTAGTTTGAGGACTAAGGTGTGTGAGACTCAGGTCGTGGTCATCCAATCACCTGCATCTGAGAGATGGGCAATGAATAGGGATAACAGAAGAATTGACGCCTTTGAGCTGTGGTGCTGGAGAAGAGCACTGAGCATCCCACGGACAGTCGAAAGAACAAATCAATATGTCTTGGAGAGGGTGCAGCCAGGGTGCTCTTTGGAGGCAAGAATGATGAGGTCTCACCTCACATACTTCAGGCAGGTTGCTAGGAAGGGCTATTCCTTGGAGAAGGACATGATGCTTGGAAGGCTGAAGGATTGGTGAAGGAGCGGAAGCCTCTCAACCAGGTGGACTGACACGGTGACGGCCACAATGGACTCTTGTGTGTCAGAAAATGTGAAGATGGCACAGGATAGGACAAGATTCAGATCTTTTGTTCATAGAGTCACTGTGAGTCATGCCCAACCCGATAGCCCTTAACAACAACATAGAGTTGCACTGATTAAACATAAAACCAATCACAAGTTAATTCTAACCACTTTGCAGCTATCACATTTATTGTAAATGAACGACTGAAAAAGAAAAACAGTACCTTTTTTAAAACACGAGAAATGTGTTGAATATTCTTCCAAGTATTATTGCATAGTTTACATGAACTTTTAAGAATAAGTAATTTTTCATTATGAAAACATGTCATTTGCTTGAGAAGGACTGTTCTGTTGGTGTAGCATGCTATTTTGAAGGTACCGAAGCTCATAAACAAAAATGTTAAATATCTGGTACATGGTTTGAAATAAATGTTGAGGGTTGTTATTTTCTGTCAAGTTGGGGCTAGCTGATCGCTGAGCAGTGGATTTTTCCAGGGATTATAAATTGCATGAGAAAAGACTGCCTACCTTTCTCCCTTGGAGCAGCTGGTAGATTAGAACTAACCACCTTTGGGTTGCAGCACAACTCCTTACCACTAGGCCATAAGAGCTCTCTGATGAAAGCTTAAAAATAAAAAAAAGTATACATTCTTAACAGTGTTAGTTTGTACACTTTGGATTTTTGTACAAAACGGGCTAATGACACCAAAGGCACCAGTGGCAGCCATGGAGAAGGTCAAAGATCCGCACCGGTCTCCAGGTCTCACATTAGCTGCAGAGTGTCTCGGAAAGTTTCTTTCTTGAAAATTTTAAAGATGAAAAGAGAGTGCAGGTTAGATGCCTATTCCATCCCAGGCTGCCCTGCAGAGATTGCCAATTAGGCTCAAATCATCCACTGGAGAGGTCTCTCATCATTTCTCTACCCCTAATGATGACCAACGCACATCAAGGAACAATTTTCCCTTATAGTCCAGTATGATTAATTGAAATCAGACTCAATTTGAATGTGATTATGCCAATGAATTCCTTACTTTCCTTTGGTTATAAATCACTGTAGTGCAAAAACTCTTGTTCTTGGCACGGCCCTAATTTGCAGCTCTTGACTCCCTAGACACGCGGGAGGGATGCCCTTTTAGTAAAGATCCATGACCTACAATGTCTTTGAGAATCAAATCCAACCATATTTCTCAACTTTTCTCCTGTGCTTCCAGGTCACATTACCATTGCATAGGATGCTGTGATTCAGTCTAAACTAACATCAAACTAGTCCCTTCTGACAGAGACCCTTGCTACACCCAGCAACCTTCTCTAGGATCTAGACACCCTACTCAAGTATACTTGGATCTCTTTACTTTCCTCTATATAACCCAAAGTCTTGAGAAATATCAAATCTGCTAGTGAAAGGTCATCTGCTTTAGCTTTATATTACATTCCTAACTTGCACTGGGGAGCTCTGGTGGCAGAGGGGAGGGGGAGGGGGAGAGGGAGAGGGAGAGGGAGAGAATATCTCCTGTGCACTCTGTTAGCTCTGAAAACCTATGGAAGGATCAGCTATGAGTTGACTCTGCCTCAATGGTACACAACAGCAATAAAAACAACAACTTGCATTACTTAGAATGTCAAACTTCTTTTATAAAAACATAATATGTAGTACAAAGAAAGCACTCTGGGAAAAACTCTCTAATATTCTACAACCAGCATCTTCTGTGACCCTGAGTTTGGATCAGTTCATGAAAACAAAGTCTGTACCTGAGTAGTGCATGCTTGTGGATATATTCAATTTCTTCATTCTCACCTCTGTAATACAGATGGGCAGAGATATAGCTAGTTTCCACATGCACAGTATTATTCCATTCGCCTTCAGGTATAGCTGCTTAAAAATGTGCAGTCTAGGGTTGACTTTGAAAACGAGAGGCCCCAGGAAATGTGTAATCTCCTAAGAACCATGACAGAACAAAGCACCAGAACAGGAAAGTCCATGCTTCCCTTAGCTTTTACACAATGCACTATGACTGTCATCAAAAATTGGAATGCCATTTCCTAGTCTCTTCCCAATCTGCTTGGCTCCCTTCCCACCACAATAAGACTCAAAGCAGATTTTTATCAAGTTTCATAGCGCTCTATATATTTTAGGAAAACCTTACACTCTAAACACATTTTAACCCACTACAAAACAGCCATCTGCTGTCCCATTCCCAATTGTCAATGAAAAGGAAACTAATTAGCAGTGAATATTCAGCTTTATATATATAAAAAAAGATCATAACTAAAACACTCTTTCCTTACACCACTCTTTTGGTTCTTTAAGCAGCTCATCTGTTCCTAAGGCATCTCACATTTCCCATAAGGCTTTCTGCCTACAGCCCTGTACATTCCCAACTCACCTCGGTATCATATGCTCCTGCAAGCCTAGTTTCCATTGCATCATTCAACTCTCATCCCCAAAGTATCATCTCCTCTCTAAATCGATGTAGAGAGTCATTGCAGTATTAAACAGAATCTTGATGGTTTTAGAAAGATGGCAAGATAATTACGATTATGGAGATAGAAAAGATTTAAGCCAATCAAAACAAGTCAGAAAATAAAAAAGAGGGGTGTCTACCTTTATATTGTCCAATTTAAAGATGTAGGGTAAAACTGTAAAAAATCAAATTAGTACCAGACCAGTATCTAGAAAGACTAGTGGAATAAAAGAGAAATTGTACTGATAGAACCCTGGATCTAGTATCAATTAATTTTTCATAAAAAGTCTCAGTTAATTAAATGGGAAAAGGTAAATTTTTTAAAAAAATTAACTGAGAAAAATATGGAATATATTTAAATTTTCACACATACATGCCCTTAGATACAAAAATTAAGTCAAAATGCATCCCTGACCTAAATGTAGGAATTGAAACTATAAACAGATAAGAAAACAATACAATACATTTTCATGAACTAAGGAAAGGTGAACTCTATCTACAGACTGATATGCAAAACATTAAAAATTGATACATTCGACATCATAGAAATGAAATACAGCTTCTTCAAAAGAAAATGCTGAAAAATGAAGAGGCAAGCCAGAGTGAAAACAACCCCAATGCTCCCCAGTAATGAATATATAAAATAGTTGTGTGTCCTTAGAATGAAATACAGCTCAGCAATGAAAAGGAGTGAGCTGGTGATAGAAGGAACCATAAGACTCAATCTCAAAAGCAATAGAAGTGAAAGATGCCCGACACAAAACTTTACTTACTGTAAGATTTCATTTCTATAACATCGTTGAAAAGGCAAAATTATGGTTCTAGAAGGCCGATCAGTGGTTCCCCATCTGCCATCGGCAGGAGGAAATGGCTACAGAAAGCCAGGAGAGAACATTTGGGGTGATCCAAAGATAGCTTTATTGTGACAATAGGGGTGACATGATAACATCATTTCTTTAAAGTAATAAGGGTGTACAATTACAGTCTGTGGATTCTTTTCATGGAAATAATATCTCAATAAAATGAACTAACATATACTTGCTGAAACAAGCTCCCATGCTTGCTTGCCTACATGTCTTTCTCTCCAGGAGATATTTTAATAAATGTCACTGTACCAATTATTTTTCACATGCTGCTGTGAGAAAAAAAACCCAACATAGAATGTTTACAAAACAAAACAAGAGTTTCATTGAGGAGTGATTAGCAAAGCAAAAGTTATGTCTCATTTATGAGAAAATATGGTATGCATACATGCATATACATACGCATGTGTACATACATATACACATATGAACATAAATTTATGTACTCAAAAACCAAATCAAGATAAACATAAGGTCTGTAGGTGATTGGAAGAGAGCTCTGGTAGCTTAGTGGTAAGAAGCTGTGCTCCAATCCCAAAGGCACATGGTTTGAATCTATCAGTTGCTCTTGGGAAGAAGGATGGGCAATTTCTGATGTGATTAACTTTCTATGAAAATCTGCTGGCACGTCAGCTATGAATTGGTTCTAACTTGAAGGCACACAACAAACAATCATTGATTCGATAAAGTTGGACAGTGAATCAGAAAGGCTGAAAAGAACATATCTTTAGAGTGTTGCGTATAAAGCACAGACTACTAAAATAGGAAGGACATCAGTTTGAAAATTAAGAAGCCTCTTAGTTTTTCTATTACTTGCTATGCATCTGAAAGTTGGACAATGAATAAAGATTAGAGAAGAAGAATCAGTGTCTTTGAGTCGTGGTGTTGCAAGAGTACTGAATAACCCATGAACTGCAAAAGAACAAACAAATCTGTCTTGGAGTAAGCGTACCCAGGATGGTCTTTGGGAACAAGGATGGTGAAAGTTCTCATCACATACTTTGCACTTATTGTTAGGGGTCAGTCCTTGGAGAAGAACATTATGCTCGTAAAGGTAGAGAATCAGTGAAGAAGAAGATACTCAACAAGATGGACTGACATGCTGACTGGAACTATGGTCTCAAGTACAGTGGAGATGATGAAGATAGCACAAGACCCGGCCAGGTTCAGATCTGTTCCAAGGGTCGCTTTGAATGGCAGTTGACTCTGTTGCACATAACAACCACAACCAAAATAACAAAGAACTCTGTCCTGGAAGAACACTTCAAGGATACTTCTTAAAGGCTATGATGGTAAGATTCTATCTCACATACTCTGGGTGCGTCAGCAAGAAGGATCAATCTTTGTAAAAAACCATTATACATGGAAAAGTAGATGGTGAGCTAAGAAGAAGACCTTAATGACATGGATTGGCTAAAACTATGGGCCTCAGCACAACAGTGAGTTTGAGGGAGGGCCTGAATTGAACAGGGTTGCAGTCTTTTTTTAAAAAAAAATTTCATTTTATTTCATTATTTTTTGTGTGTACCGTCAAATCAGTTCTGACAGGTACAGGAGGAGACTGTTCCTCCTTCTCCAGCAGAGCATCTGGTGGATTCGAACTGCTCACCTCTGGGATTGCAGTGCAGCTTCTTGCCACTAGGCTACCAGAGCTCCCCAGGGTTGCAGTCTTGTACATAGTGTTTCTCTGAGTCAGAATCAACTCAAACGCATCTAAAAACAACTACAATAAACATTAAACTATACAAGGAACAGTGGCTACCACTGGAATGAGAGCATGAGAGAGTATTAATCCTAATCCTATTTTATTCATTGTTATACATATTTACAAAACTACAAGGGAATATGCATGAGTGCATCTGTTCATTGACCAAATGGAATCTATATCCACACATACAAACACAGAGATACATATATGTGTTCTATGTGCATATGAAAATCAACAATTATTTTCATTCTAATTGCATATGATGGAATTCTGGTGGCTTAGTGTTAAAAAGCTGCACTGTAAACGCAAATGTACATGGTCTGAATCTATCAACTGCTTGGTAGGATAAAGATGGGAAATCAACTTGGTCAGCTATGAGGGGTTCTGACTCAATAGTACGTGACAACAGCAACAATCTACCATAAGATAACAATGCTCATGAACGCATACGCTGCACATAAAGAGGCAGAAACACACGTTCTTAGCCTGGACCAGTCAGCAACCAGTGTCAGTATCACATCTTTGACAGTCATGACCAGCTCTTGGAAGTAGCGGTGCCTCTATTTAACACACTTGGTAAGTAAGCATTTCACACCAGAGGGGCCATTTATACCTATACATAAAACAAACTCCTGTATCTTTTAATAAGATCCACACTTGACATTTTCTTCGGTTAACCTCTACAACAGACTGATTTTGTAATCCCTCCAAATCAACCAGTTTCCTATCCCTTTAATAACTGTATGAGGTATCATATCTTCCTCATACATCAGTATTAGAACCTTGAGGTACTTCACCTCAGGGTAGACCTCATATTCTGTGGCGTGGAAAGATGATAAGGGCAATAATCTCTGACACACAGCCAGCTTCCATTATAATAGTGATTCAGTATAGTAAGAAACCTTCTTTGAGTTTATGTTCAGGGTAAAGTGTGATAATTGTTCTCCTATCTGAGACTAAGGTGCGTCTGATACAAGCCATGGTCTTCACAATCACCTGTTATGCATCAGAGAGTTGGACAATGACCAAGGAGGATAGAAGGAGAATTGATGCCTTTGAGCTATGGTGCTGGAGAAGAGTATTGAGAATACCATGGACTGCTAGGAAAACAAACAGATTCATCCTGGAAAGGGTCAAACCGGATGGCTCCTTGGAGGCAAGGATTCTGAGGCTCCGTCTAACATACTTTGGACTTGTTGTGAGGAGAGACCGGTCCTTGGAGAGGGACATCATGCTTGGGAGGGTGGAGGGACGGCGCATGAGAGGAAGGCCCTCTATGAGGTGGATTGATTCGGTGACTGGGATAATTGGGATGGGAGTGTCAGAGACAGTGCGATTGGCACAGGACAGAGCGGAGTTTAGGGCTCTTGTACATAGGGTCGCTATGAGTCGCAGGCGACTCGACGGCACATAACAACAACAACAACAACACCTGAAACATGTCCCTATTTTCCCCCCTTTCTTTAAATTTTATACTGGTTTACCTACAAAGTTCATCATGTACATTGTTTTCACACCAGACCACTCCCATTTCTTTTAGTAGCAAAGCGGTCTATCTGCAATTTAGTGCCGTCCACTGGACGATGACTCATAGTGACTTTGATCAATAGATCTGAAACCTACCCTATCTTGTAAAATCTGCAGATCTCTAAAGTCTCTGTTCAAATCTGTTCACACTGCAGTTGGTTCTTTTGACTAGAACATACGGAACTATGGACATAGTGCTTCAGGTTTATGGGAAGTGCAGGGATCATGTCAACAAACTCAAGTATAGGAAACCCTACAAAATAGCATTCCTTTTGGCTGAACACTCAGGGGGTAAATAATGTGTCTGGGGGAGCAACTGATTAGGTTTTGACTGATAACTGGAAGATCAGTGGCTCGAACCATCCGGGTGTTCTGCAGGAGGGAGGTGTAGCAGTGACCTTCTGGAAAGATATCAGCCTTGCACATACAATGGCCAAAGTTCTACTTCGTCTTATAGGATTGTATGAGTCTGAACAGAATCAACAACAATGGAATTGGTTTGAGGTTTCAGTGTCTAAGCTGTCTCTTGATCTTTAGATTTTCATGGATAGCAAGCATTCTAAACTGTTCAGGGGGAAAAAAACAGTAGGAGCCTTTACCTCAGCTGTTTATGATTTAAAGTCAAAGCCTAGACTCGTATTTACAAAGCTATGCCTCCTCAGCGGGCAGGGACCACGGATTTGGGGGGGTTCGTGTCTAGGAAAGAAAAGATATTTTCAATTAAGTTTTCCTAATAACTGGTGCAATCTAGGACATATACTTAGTACAAGGTACTCAACTGTTTCTAAACTCTGCTTTCCCTCACCTGCGTGAGGACCACCTCTGCGACTAGAGTTGGGAACACATGCGAGCCCTCCAAAGACTCCAGAAACCAAGAAAAGCCTCTCAAAGGAACTTGAGTTAGAACGACAGTAAAGCATGTTGCCTATTAGCATGGTAGACATTGAAATATTGATATGATAAGCTTGAACTTTTACAAATAAACTTCAGGAAATAACAAGGGCAGTATTTCTTCTGAGAAGGATTCTGCACAAATGATACCTAATGTGTAATACCTCCATGTGGCAGGATTCAAGGTTGTCTGCTATGCAGAACTGAAATGCATAGTCAAGGACAAGTTCAGTGCAGATCAAGAACTGCGAGGGATGATTTAGTGCAGCTCCTGGAAGCAGGCACTGCTTTAACATCTTAATCACAGAACCCCTGTGGTTCTTGCAATTGAACTTTACAGTAGATTTTGGCACTTGTGAAATTGAGTCATGAGATTGAAACATTTTGTTCATTTTCTACCAGACCAGTATTATTAAAAAAAAAAAAAAGCACCAACAAAAATGTTAGTCTTTATAACGATCATCTAAGATAGAGGTAAAAAAAAAAAATCAGAATATTTGGCCTACTGGCCCCAAAATTATGACATAGTAAGATGTAAGGACTATGGATCAGTAGAGTAAACAAGTTCAAGGTGATTTTAAGAGAGAGTCCATAAAAGAAAAAAGGGGAAAAAATAGTTTACATTTTTTTCCTGAGAGTAAAAGACATAAAGCTAGCTTTCTGACCCATTTCTACGACACTTTTGCTGAGTTTTCTCACTATATATCAGAATACAGGAATCCCTGGAACCATAATCTCGACATAAAGTCATCTAGCATCTTCTTCCCCACTAGTAATACAAAACTCACTCCTCTTAAAGGTCTGGACCACTCATCTTCAATCTCGGTCCCACTACGCTCGTTAGAATGCTGTTTCCTTCTCAAATAAGCCCTCGTGCTAGGTTTGGGGACAGATGGATATAGGACCAAGAGAATTTTCTGTAAATCAGGACTGACAGAATGAATGGTCAAGTATTCTCTCAGGACTGGCATCCTTCATTTGCATAAGGGTGTCATGCCTTGAAAAGAGAACTGTTTTCCTACTGGACGGCTTGGGAGCCTCACTGAATTCAAGTGACTACAAATATATCAGTTTAGCCTTTGGACTCTGATGCGACCTCATTGATCATTCTGATGCCAGTCCTGTGCCATTTAGAATGTTGTCGCTTTGTAGTCAGACTTTGACAGCAAGAAGCATGAGTTCACCAGTTTTATTCTTCTTTTTTCAAGACTGTTTCTGATATCTTACATTGCTTCAGGTTTCCATGTGATTTTTTTTAAATTTTATTATTAATTTCAATGAAAATTTACGGAGACTTTGGATTTCCATTTATTCATTTGTTGCACTTTTCTCCCCTCCCAATCCTCCCCCCTCCCCCAGTACACTACCCTCTTGGAAAAGTAAAAGAAAAATTCTTTCGTTGTTTTACCTCTCCCCAGGTGCACACCACTACGCAGCCTTCACTCTGGACTCCTGTCATGACAAAAATACCCAATCACATATCCCTTTTTAAACAGTTTTCTCCCTCATCTGTTTGAATGCAGTATACATTATTGAACTCATCTTTCTCAGTCTCCCCCCAACCCCAATGTCAGTCCCATTTTATAACAGTGGCACTATGCAGTATTTGTCCTTTTGTGACTGAGATATTTCACTCAGCACAATGTCCTCCAGGGTCACCCATTTTGAATAATATTTCATGAGCTCCTTGTTTTTCAATGCAGTGTAGTATTCCATTGTGTGAATATATCACAGCTTCTCTATCCATTCATTTGTTGATGGTCACTTAGGTTGTTTCCAACTCCTTGCTACTGTGAACAAAGCTGTGATAAACATGGGTGTGCATTCCATGTGAGTTTTAAGATTATCTTGTCAATTTTGGCCCAAAAGGAGTATTGACTGGGATTTCATTGAGTCTTTTAAGATCACTATGTAGAACTCAGACACCTTAACAACACTGTCTTCGAATCCATGGGCAGGAAATTTTTTTGTTCATTTCTCTCTTTCAGCCTTTGAATAATAACTGACTCCTCGCTGGCCCTCCAGCAGGTTTTCAGTGGCTGTATGTCAAGCAGGAGAAGATGCCCATCTTTGCCCCTTTGAGCCACTGGTGGAATCAAACCATGAAAGAGGTGCCAACTTTGGCTCATGAGTGCAACGCCTTGCACACTGCATCACCAGCATTCCTTTTTTTAATTATTAAATTTCATTAGTTTTAATGAACATTTACAGAGATTTTGGGTTTTCATTCATTCATTGTTGCACTGTTTTCTCTACCCTCCTCCCCAGTTCGTTCTTCTTCCCCCCACCCCATGTCTGTTTTAATTGTCCAATTGCCACAGTGCTTGTCAAAGCCAGTTCTGATTAATCTCCTTTGTCAGTGTGTCCTTTGCCATTCCCTATCACTCCTCCCTGAGAGAGACTTCACCTGGGTCATAAGGAAAAGGGGATGGCATAGTCTCTTAGCTACTTCCTGCTGAAAAGGGATGCTGTGGGTTTCAGGGTGAAGGTCTTCTCTCACTACTCTAAAGGGCCCCCTTGGCAGTAGGAAACACATAGACTATTATGGAGATTGATTTTGGAATTTAGATGCACTGTTATCAATTGTGCTTAGCCGTACATGTTCATATCCTTGAAGATGTATCATGGAAGTGTTGCAGCCTAGAAGACACAAATTTAACTAACAAGTTAAAAGTGCATGAGTCAAGAATTGAAAAGCAATAATATTCTGAGTAGAGGTTCTAATAGTATCACCAGCATTCCTTAATTTCTCTCAATGATATTTTACTTTTTAAATAATTTTTTTATTTTAATTGTCCTTTTAACAAAAGTTTACAGAAAAGTTAGATTTTCATTCATTCATTGTTGCATTTTACCCCCTCTTCCTACCTTCCCCCTCTCCAAGTTGATTTTTTATTTTTCACTAGTTTATTTACACAATTCTAATACAAATTTGAGCAAATTCTTTCAATTTCCCTCACCTCCCCCATCCATCAAATTGTACAACCCAATGATTAATGCCCCCTTCCCCCTGCACATCCACATCCCTCTGCTTCCAGCCTCTCCCACCCCTCCTCGATCCTTATACTTATTCTACAATAACGGTCTTATACAATATTTATCCTTGTGGGACTGAGTTACTTCACTTAGCATAAAGCTCTCCAGTCCCTCCCAAGTTATGTAATCATTTACAAAGTTATTGCTCCTGTGTGCTGCATAGTATTCCATTGTGTGAATGTACCATAATTTCTCAATTAATTCACTTGTGGTTGGGCGTTGGGACCTTTTTGGGCTGTCTCCATGTTCATGAGATGGTGAATAATATTTTAAATATCCTTAATGAAATGTATTGTTTCTTTCTTTGGATATAAGTTCGTTTTTGGATAATTCATTACTGTTGCACAGTACAGTCGGGAATGGACACACAGGTGACTCTCGAGTCGATTTTCAGAGGCTGTAAAATCTCTTAGGGGGAGATTATCCCTCTTTTTCCTGTGGAGCAGCTGATAAGATTTGAACTGCCTACCTCATGGTCGACAGGGTAACTCCTTCATTCATTGCTAGTGGATACAAATAACATTACTCTTTGTTTATTGATAAGTATACTGACACTTTACTCAACTCCTTTATTATTTATAAATATATTTGTGTTTTCCTTGGCATTTTCTACATAAAAACAGTAAAATCTTGAGATGGAGATAGCATTAGTTCTTTTTCAATCTGGGTGTATTTCATTATTTTTTTTCTTACTTAATTTCTGACTAAAATAGCTGGGATAATGCTGACGGGAAGTTGTGATAGCAGCCGTCCAAGGGGTGCTCCTGATATTAGAGGGCTACAGAGCCTTCCCACTTGCTATTTCTTTTCCCAGACCACATTCTTCCCTTGTGACTATGCAGCACGGGCTCCATCAAAGCTGTTAGGTATCATCTTACCTTCCCCCCCCCAACTAGAGAGGAATTCCTATTCAGAATTACACTCCTGTGCTTATACCATATCTAGCAATAGCTTATTCTACTATATTTTAAAAGGGTCAAATAGTTATTAAACTTTGCAATCATAATGTCCATTTTGTTCAGCCCCCTTCCCCATATTTCAATGTCAGAATATTAGGTCAATGACAACTGAAGACTTCTCTTGCTTTTTTTATCCCCAGTTGTCCCTCAGTAAAACATGGTAGATATTCAATCAATAACAGTTTAATGCATGAATGAGTTAATTTCTTGATTAGCCTAGGAATATATATTAATGTTAAGATTCCTAGTCAAAGTGCTACAGGAAATTCATTCATCTCAAGAAGGTTACACTTGTACTTGAAATCTAGATCCCTTCAGCAATCTCAGTCTTTCATCTTGAGGTCAATGTCATCTTCCTTCTCAAGTGTACTGGAAAAAATATTAACTATAAAGCTGAATCAGGATCCACATCTCACACCATACACAAAAATAAATTCTAGGTGGACCAGAGGCCTGAGAGTAAAGTCTAAAACCATAAAGTTCATCAGAGACAAACTGGGATCAAGATTCAATGGCCTAATCTATTGTATAAAGAGACTGCCAAATACAGCAAGAAATGTTCAATCTGGAGAGAATAAAATTAATGAATGAAATCTTCTAAAGATTAAATTACGTGTGCATCAAAACCTTTTTCCAACAGAGTAAAAGAAAACCTACAGACTTAAAAAAAACTTTGGGCAATAACATCTCACAAAAGGGTCTCATATCCAAAGTTTACAGAATCCTTCAGGGCCCTCAGAAGTAAAAGCCTGATAACCCAATTACAAAATAGGCAAAAGTCATGGAAAGAATTTTCCCAGAGGAAGATACTCAGATGGCAAACAGACACAAGAGGTAAGGCTCCAAAACACTGGTAAATAGAGAGATGCAAATCAAAACCACAATGAGGTACCATCTCGTTCCAGTAGCAGTGGCAAAGTTTAACAGGACAGCAAGTAATAAATGTTGGAGAGGATGTGGCAAGATAGGTACTCTTCTACATTGTTGGTGGGATTGTAAAATGGTTCAACCACTCTGGAAAGCTGAACACAGAAATTCCCTATGACCCAGCTATTCCACTGCTTGGAAAATACCCTGAGAAAATGAGAACTGAGGCACAAATGGAGACTTGTACACCAATGTTCACCATTGCAAGAACATGGAAACAGCTCAAATGTCCAACCACAATGGAATGGATTGAGAAATTATGCGACATTCACACGACAGAATACTATGCAGCACACAGGAACAATGATTCTGTAAATTACTACCTAACTTGGGAGAGACTAGAGACCATTATGCTCCATGAACTAACTCAGGCCGTAAGGACAAATACTGTATAAGACCATTATTGTAGAATGAGTATGAAGATCAAGGGAGGGCGAGGGGAGCACATGGGGGAGGATGGGTGTGGGGTGGGGGAGTGTTAACCATAAGGTCACAGAATTTGATGGGTGGAGGCGGGTGGTGAAAGAAATGGGAAAGATGCAGTGCGAAAAACAATATATTTGAACTTTGTAAATAAATCAGTATATATTTTTTTAAAAAGTTATCTATGCAAGGCGCCAAACTAAGAAAGTTGGGAATGACTGGGTAGAGCTGCATACTCTTATTCATGTATGTCTTATCGCTTTTGTAATTTGCCTTGACCTAACATAGGTAGGAGCCATGAAGAGTCCAAGATAAAACTATAAGAAAAGACCCCAAATACCAAATCGTCTTCATTGGAAAAAATGCCCTATGCCCGTAAAGACACAATATACTATACATGTGGGCTTAGGGAGGAATGTCTCCATGTGTGCCCTCCATGAGCTGATGTTCAAAAGCCCTCTGCCCAAAGGCCATGGAGCGATCGAAGGTCCTGGAGTGGTCTCCCGACTGTCTGCAATTGACACTGTTTGTTAAACCAAAAGCCTGTGATAGGAAGCACTGCCAGCGCCCGAAAGCATATTCTTTGCAGCAAATCATTGTCTCTACAAATCCTGAGTGACAGTTAGTGCCAAAGGAATTGCCTGTTCTTTTGTGACATGCAACCACCCAAAGAAGCAGCCACCTGTCAGGCAGATGGTTCCGATTCCGTCCAAGCCAGCCAGGGCAGAGAGCTGGGAGCCAAGGTCAATGGTCACACTGAACAAAGACACAGCCAGGAAGGCAGAGGGACATTTCCCAACAAAGCAAAGCCAAGAGATCAAAGTCAAAGGCAGCCTACAGAACTGTTTCAGTGTGAAGGATATAAAGTATACATGGCAACAAAATACAAAACCTGAATAGGACTGAGACTCTTTGTTAAAAATGTATTACTGGTACAACTAGAAGAATTTAAATGGGATCTTAGAACTGGCTGGTAGTAAGGTCTCATTATTCTTTTGTTCATAGGGTCGCTATGAGTCATGCTCGACTCGATGGCATCTAACTACAACTTAGATGGTAGTCTAGTGGGCAAGAAGTTGTGCTGTCAACCCAAAGGCAGGCTGTTTGAATTCACCAGCAGTCTTAAGGGCAAAAGGTGGGCAATCTCCTCCTGTGCAATTTAAAGATTCTGAAAAACTATTGGAAGGTCAGCTATGACTTCGTTCTGACTCATACAAACCAGCCACTGTCATACATAAAGCCATGTCTTTCTTGATAGGAAATGCATATTACATTATTCAGCACTGATGATCGATCATAGTGATGATTTATTCTCCCAGTTCAGGGGAAAATGGAAAAAACCTTTTTCTAACACACTTTCCCAAAGTGTGTGAGGTGAAGCCTCATCATTCTTGCCTCCAAAGAGCACTGTAGCTGCACCCTCTCCAGACATATCTGTTTGTTGTCTTGGCCGTCCATGGGATGTTCAGTGTTCTTCTCAAACACCACAGCTCAAAGGTGTCAATTCTTCTTCTCTCATCTTTATTAACTGTCCAGCTCTTAGACGCATAGCAAGTAACTGGAAAGACTATGGCCTGAATCAGACACACCTTAGTCCTCAAACTGACATCATTACTCCTCAGCAATTTGGAGAGGTCCCTACGTGCAGATTTTCCCAGTGCAATATGTCTGTTTCCTGACTGCTTGCACCAAGGGTGTTAATCATGGATCCAAGTAAGATGAAGCCACTGACAGTTTGAATCTCCTCTCCATTCATCATGTCATTGCCTATCAGTCCAGTGGTAAGAATTTTTGTTTTCTTCACTTGTAGTGTATATCAAACCAAAGGCTGTATATCTTGATCTTCTGCAGCAAGTGCTTCAAGTCGTCCTCACTTTCAGCAAGAAAGGTTGTGTCATCTGCATAATGTAAATTATTGATAAGTCTCCCTCCAATGCTGATGCCACACTCCACTTCATAGCGTTCAGTTTCTCGAATAATTGGCTCAGCATACAGATTGAATACATATGGAGAGAGAATATAACCCCGACGCACTCCCTTCTTAATTTTAAACCATGCTCTGTTCATTTAACAACCTCCTGGTCCAGGTATGAGTTCCACATAAGCACAATATATATTTCCAGATGTAAAAGGATTATTGCACTAAAAAAAAAAAAAACCCAACAACAAAACACCTTAATCACATGAAATCAACATCTGTTGTGGTTGTATGCCATCAAGTTGGAACCAACAAAAATAACAACAAATGTTGATGTCATAAGATTGGGGTTTTATTTTTTTCTAAGAGTCAGATGTTGTATATTAGAAAATCAACATTCAGAAAGTTTAAGTACTTTCCAGTGACAGAATTTTGTATTACCCTTGAAAAGAGTCTAATCTCAAATACTTAGAAAGAGGTGAATATAAGTTTTTAACTGTGTAATTGATGACCATGAAATGAATGGCTCATGTTGGAAATTAATGGGAAGAGTTCAGGTCAAATTGCTTAGTGAAAATATGAAGAAAACACATATTTTCTAGTTAAAATATTATTTTATATGTGTGACATCAACATGTAATACAGTGAAGCCCATGAGAGCCAGAACTCGGCATGTCTTCCTTAAAGTTCTGTATCATACAAGTTTTCCAACCTTTGACAATATATCTTGTCATTTTTCTATTGTTCTCTGTCTCTATCAGTGGAAAAGGTTTGAGCCAGCCTTCTCTGACAAATTCTATCTTACCCAGACTCCTGTGTTCCCTAGGTTTTACTCTGTGTGTGTTGTTTTTGTTGTGTACTATAGAGTCGGAACTGGTGTATACTCAACCACCAGTCAGGTTTTCAGAGGCAATTAATCACACAGGAGGAGACTGCCCATCTCTTTCAAGTATCTGGTGGATTTTAACTATGTGCCTTCAGGATTGCAGTGCAGTTTCTCGCCACAAGGCCACTAGAGCTCTAAGATCTTTGTCAATTTCATCTATATGTGAAAAAGTTGTCGTTATGGATAGGTGCAATCTGCTAACAACTTAATGCTGACTCACAGCAATTTTACGGAACACATATCAAACCACTTCCTGAGCTGCGCCATCCTCCCAATCTCCATCACCTTGAGCCTACTGCGTCCTTCACCGAGTCAAAAGACGAAAGGAAAAGAAGAACTAACACACAGTTGTCCATAATTCTACTCATTCAAAGATACAAAGGAAAAAATAATTTGAATATCTTTTGAAAAATATAAACTTGCGCCCAGCACTCATCTGTCAGTTTGCCCTAATGTGGGGGTCCAGACTTGGCTATTAAATCTTAATGAAGGTTTTATACCCAAATTCCTTTAAACATTTATTAATATTAATAAAGTAAAACTATAAGTTACTAAAAATTTTAAAATGTACCTCAATTTTTAAAATGAGGACCTGTACAAACCAGGAATTTAATCATACACATATATATGACTATACCAGGAACAGCTAAAAGAAAAAATAGGTATGTCTTGGAAATGGTGCAGCCAGAGTGCTCCTTGGAGGTAAGGACTGTGAAGCTTCATCTCTAATACCTTACACATGTTGCTAGGAGAGGCTATTCCTTGATAGGAGACTCCATGCTTGCAATTGTAGAGGGTCAGCAATGGAGAGGAAGACCCTCAACTACATGGAATGACATGGTGTTTGCAGTAATGGACTCAAGTGTACCACAGATGGAGATGATGGGGATGATGATGACACTGATAGCAAAGGATAGGACAGGGTTCAGGTCTGTTGTTCACAAGATTATTGTTGCGACTCATAGCGACCCTATGTACAACAGCCCTAAACCCTGCTCTATCCTGTGCCAATCTTATTGTCCCTAACACACCTACCTCCATTACCCCAGTCACTGAATATCCATCTCATCGAGGGTCTTCCTCTCCTGTGCTGTCCCTCCACCCTCTCAAGCATGACATCCCTCTCCAAGGACTGGTCCCTCCTGGCAACATGACCAGAGTATGTCAGACGAAGCCTCAGAATCCTTGTCTCCAAGGAGCAGCCTGGTTTCACGCTGACCAGGACAAACCTGTTTGTTCTTCTAGCAGTTCATGGTATATTACCATGAATTATGCTCGACTGGAAGGCATCTAACAATAACTACAGATGGATGAAGAGATTCTCCAATTTCCTAATAACCAGAGCAATATAAATTAAGACAATTGCATTATTTACACCTCCCCACGACCCCCACCACAGGGTTTGGGATTTGTTTTGTTTTACACAACCAATGTCTCATGCTAGTAAGGATCTGAAGGAAAGGGCGCTCTCTCACCTTGTATACGTGAGATGCACATTGATACAAACTTCTTGCAGAGTCATTTGCCAAGATAACAGAGTACAAGTTCCCTTAATATTTAACCCAGATACCCAATTTCTAGACCAATAACCTTTGAAGATACTCACAAAAGTGTTCAGGAATATATAAACACAGGCATATTCATTACAGCCGGTATGTATGGACAGAAACTAGACACAAACATCAGGTTTTAACAGAGAGAACCATTTCAGAAAGAAAACTTACAAGAGAGCCGAGTCAGAAACCCCGAATCGGAACTGTCTGCAACTGTTCTTTGGGCTTAGAAAAGGTGAACGTGAGGGGCCCTGAAAAAAAAAAGAGAAAAAAAAAGGTGAACGTAGCATTTCATCAAGAATATAGGTTGGCATTATTGTAGAACGAGTATGAGGATCTGGGGGGAGGGGGTGGAAGCAGAGGGGTGAGGTTGAGAGGGGGAGTGGGGTTAATCATAGGGTCACACAATTTGATGGGGGTGTGTGCAAAGGAAATGAGAAAGATCCAGTGTGAAAAACAATGTATTTGAACTTTGTAAATAAATCAGTATAAAATAAATAAAATAAAATAAGCAAGCAAATAAAAGAATATGAGTTGGAGATTTCCGCAACCCTTATTTGATTCTCAAAGGACGTAGTGGCCATGCTTTGCATCTGGTGTCACGTTACGTTACGTTGTTACGTTACGTTACACATACATGAATGTTTGAGAGTGTTTCTAGGCTATGTAACAAAACTTACTAACAGTTCTATCTGGACAGTGGAACTGAAGTCATGTGAAAAGGCAGTTTCCACTCTGCTTTACATCTGAACATTTGATAACTTGCAGAATATTCCGCTGTAATCCAACCTCTTGTCAACTATTGGTCAATATCTGATTTCAACTCCTTTCCTTCAATCTTTATCCCTCAGCCCAATTTTCTCTCATGGTGAGGTCCCTGATCACTTTAAGTATATTTGGCTTCTTAGTTTTTTTAATTTTTATTTTATATTGGTTTAAATACAAAATTCATATACACTGTTTCATTCACATATATTGTTCCACACATTCCTTCATTTACATTGTGTTACATATGATTATTTCCATGTATTGTCTCTTATAAAATTAATCATCACTGATCTATGCCAATTATCACCTAACCTTTTCAGATCCCCACTGGATCTTTCCTAATTCCTTCACACCCTCCCTTTTCTCACCAAACTCTGCACCCCATGAATTTCCTCTGACCCCACTCCCAGGGCCCCTGCCCCCTCTCCTTTCCTCCTTGGATAGCCACACAAACCTTACTGGTTATCTTTCTGTTTTTACAAGAATGCTCTTCTTATACAGTATTTGTCCTTATGAGATTGACCTAGTTCACTCCACATAATGCTCTCTAGACTCTCCTTTGTTATGTAGTATTTGTTTTCTTAAATCATTGCTCCTGAGTGCTGCATAGTACTCATCATGTGACTCTACAGCAATTTCTGATTCCATTCATTTGCTGACGAACATTTGGCCTATTTACCTGGTCCTGCTGTTGTGATTCACTCTGCTATGAACATCAGTGCTAGCAATGGTATAGCTGGGTCCTATGAAATTTCTATGCTCACCTTTTTCTTTTTATTTTAAATTTTTTTTTCCTTGCTTTTTTTTAAAAAAATTTTTCTTTACTTATGTTAATGAAAGTTTACAGAGACTTAGGATTTCCAGTCATTCACTGTTGCACTTTTCTCCCTGCCTATCCCCTCCCCCCAAATCACTCTTTTTCTTGAAGAGAAAAAGAAAAACTCTTTCATTGTTATGCAATCCCTCCCCCAAAGTCCACTCCACTATGCAGCCTTCACTCTGGACTTCTGTAATGACAAGAATACCCATTCATATATCCCCTTCAAACAGATCTCTTCCTCATCTGTTTCAATGAAGTATACATTATTGAACCCATCTTTCTCAGTCTCCCCCGAACCATGATGTCAGTCCTGTTTTACAATAGTGGCACTATGCAGTATTTGTTCTTCTGTGACTGAGATACTTCACTCAGCATAATGTCCTCCAGGGTCACCCATTTTGCATAATATTTCATGAGTTCCTTGTTTTTTAATGACGAAAGGCAAAACTGCTTTCCAGAGTTTGGTTGTATTAAACCAAACTTTTGCTCTTGCTCATATGAGAAAACCTCATTTTTTTTTATACTCATCCATTTTTGCCTTTCTTGTCTTAGAGCAAAGCAGGTGTGCATCTCGCTCTGTAAGTGCATCCCTCTTAAGACACTCTACACTCTTCTTTGTCCCTTTTAGAAGTCTCTTAAATTGAACAAAGGGAGGTTGTGTAGCACAGTAGTTACAGCGTTGATCTACAAACCTAGTGGATGACTTAAGCTATTTCTCTGGGGAAAGACGCAGCAATCTTCTTTTGGAAAGATTTATAGCCCTGGAGGCAATTCTATTCTGCACTTAAAGCCACTGTGACTTGGAATATACTTGATGGTGGTGTGTTCCCACTGATCCCATGCTTGCTTTCTCATATTTCCCACCTTCCCTCTTAAACGGATTCTTTCCATTTTCTCTCATACGTGCTCAGTTCCATAGGACCAGGAAAGACAGCCTTGTCCATTTACTTCCTGCAGAACTCAACAACTTTTCCTTTATCCCCCTCCCATATCTAATGTCATGACTCTGATCTCACCTGGACGGACCATAGAACTAGACTTCTAAATGATCTTTATTTATTCACACTGTGTTCATCCCTCAGTCAAGTCCCATTGGTACACCAGACTGATTTTTTTAAAAACCATAAATCTGATCATCTCTCTCTCTTGCTTCAAATACTATAACGGCTCAGCATAGCCTTAAAAATGAAATCCAGATGCCATCATCTAGCTGAGAATGTTCCCGCCCCCCCCGCCACCATAATCTGACTTTTTCCAACCTCTTGTGTTTCATTTCTCACCACTTCACATCCCTTGCATTCTACATCCCAGACAAATTGAATTTCTTTCAGGTGCTTGACTGTACCTATCTTTCAGTTTCCTCTTCTGCCTGGCCCTTGGACATGCAGTTCCATCCCCTTGGAACATGCTGGAAACCTTCCACAATACTGTTCCTCTTATCAACGCCTATTCATCTCTCAGATCTCAGCTTAGTCATTACTTCCCTTGAAAAACATTTCCTCACTGAACAGGCTTCATTAGGTTTCCTTGGTTATATGCTCCCACATCACTCCACGGTTCTTCACAGAAGTGATCACACTTAGAAGTAACTATCTATCTGTAGGCTTTTCACCTAATACCTGTCTTCCACATGCTTCTCTAAGCCACATGAGCTCTGGGAATGTATTACCTTCATCATCATATGCCCTGGTGCCTCATCCAGTGTCTGGCCCAGAAGAGATAGTAAAGAAATACTTAATACAAATCATAATTAACTCCTCAAAACCCAGTGGCTCGTTTGGGTTCTTTAAACAGTAAAGTACACTTGGTGGAAGCAGATGGTTTCTATATAGCTATCAAATAAACATCGATATTAAGAGTATATTGAACGGAAGGCAGAATATAGAAATGTTGACCATATACTTGGGGGATGGACATTTATAAAAACACAGGAGAAGGATACCTGAACTTTAAAAAGGTAACTGATCGTAAGAGTTTCAACGTTTTCTACAGGTTGATTGTGGTCTTTGCTCATGAGAAATTAATGTTGCAGAAACATTAGAATTTGGGGCAAGGTAGGCAAATCTGGAAATCGTTTTTATACGCTTAGGAATCCAAGAGCTAATTAATTTCAAAAGCTTCAACCACAGAGGCTTCAGGAATTTACATTCTGAGGTTCAGAGAAATAAAGAAATTCCCAGAAAATGTCTGTATTCTGATATCATATCCCAATGATAAGGGCTCTATTTTCTCTACTCTCAAGGTGGTAATTAAGAAATCCGATCATCAAGGGGGGGGATCGTGTTCACTATTGTTATTGTCCTCATAAAATGTGCATGTCACAGGAATCCCCTGGGAGGCACAAATGGCTAAGTGTTTGGCAAGTTCAAGGAGAGGGCTGGAGTTCTGTTTATGAGAACTCACAAACACTGGAAGTCCTGGGGAGCACACTTTCACTCTGACACACACAGAGTGATCATGAAAGGGAACTGCCTCAATCAGTTCCACTTAACGGGCTCCAACTGAAAGGTTGGAGGTTCACCTTCATGGACAGGCACCCCAGAAAAAGTTACCTACATGCAGAAAACCCCATTCACCACAAACCTAGATAATACATTTCCAACACAAATGGTGCCATCATAAGTTCGAATCAACTGAAGAATGATTGGTTTACCAGTGAGGGTAACTATCTCCTGTAGTTCTCCAGCACTATAGCCCTAGGCAATAATCTCATTCATTTCAGAGTGCAGCAAAGTGCAGGGATAACATTTATCTTAATCCTTCACGAAATCAAGAATTAGAGGACAACTATTTGGCAAACTGACTAGAAGAGATCGATATTTGTTCCTATCCCAAAGAAAGGCGACCCAACCGAATGTGGAAACTACAGAACAATTTCACTGATTTCACATGCAAGCAAGATTTTACTGAAGATTATCCAAAAACGACTGGAACAGCACATCAACAAAGAACTGCCAGATGTCCAGGCTGATTTAGAAGGGGCCGTGGCACAGGGGATATTATAGCTACTATCAGATGGCTCTTGGCTGAAAGCACGGAATACTAGAGGAATAGGTCTGTCTATGAGTTTGTCTATGTCTAATGTCAATGACATTGACTATGCAAAGGCACTTGACTGTCTGGTAAACCAGTATAAAATAAAAAAAACTTATTTAAATTGGAAAAAAAAAGAAGCCAAGAATTAGTGCTGTGGATCAAGGCAAGTCACTAGGGATACCTGACCAATAGAAAAAAAAAAAAGATCACAAAAAGGTGACAATAGTCCTTTAACCAAATTATGATTTCTCAGAATTCCTACATAAGCTATTATTCAAAGTAACGATGGTCCATGAGTGAAAATGAAGACTGTCAGTATCTCCCTAGACAAACTGGAAGTCTGTGGCCAAGAAAGAATAAACCCAAGTGAATATGCATGTTGCTGAGCTCTGATGGCATCATGTGGAATTAGTGGAAGCTCTCCGTGGTTTGAATCCACAGGACAATGAAACCTACAGGCTCAAAAGCCTTACAGATACATGTACATTGATGTATATTGTGGCTTCGTTCACAATAGCAAAGAGTTGGAAACAACCCAAGTGCCCATTTTCCCTCCAAACAGCCCATGGATTTGAACTATGAGCCTTCCAGATTGTAGTGCACCTTCTTACCACTAGGCTACAAGCCCTCCCTAACTGTGTGTGTGTTGGGGGGAACCCCATGGGCATGCACTTGGAGTGAAAAGAGGTTCACGAATCAATGATCAAACAGTGTCTATACACAATCTCACATGTTTATCAATGTTTTCTATAACCATAGAAGATCAATATAGGGCAGCCACGATGCTGAGAAGGCAGGAAGAAAAAAGAACGATGAATGAAAGTAATAAATACCAAGAGCTTGTGGGAAGAGTGATAATATGATGGAGGGATTGAGATCCATTTCATCAAATAACACATGCATGAGAATTTTGACGGACTAATAATCTATTGTGCAATCTTACAAGTCACAATTTAACAAGTTAAGAATGTCATCAAAGGAATTTCTGGAAAGTCATGATGTACATATGATGTACAATCCTATGTCCCCATTGAATGAACCAATGGAACATGAATAAAGCTAAAGAAATAAATGTGCACAAGCCCTGAAAAATATAGAAACAAAGTCCATTGAGATTATTTTGGTTTATGCTACTTTACTACACGCAACCAAATGTCAATGTTTTAATACACCAGCATTTTATTACTTATTATTATAATATTTTCAAAGTGTTGGAGATCATGGTAAATATGAGCTCCTTAACCTGTCCTGTTACTAGTCATTACCACAGAAAAAGACAGTGCTAACAATTTCTCAGCAGCTAGAAAATGTTTTCCCAGACTGAGTCCTATATGGCCAGCTCACACTATAAAATACTGTTACTGTTGGTGTCACCATGTAAACATCAAGCCATAGCTGACCCTCCAGTAGGTTCTCAGAGGCAGGGAATCACATGGGAGGCAACTTCCCCTCCTTCTCCCTCAGAATAACTGATGATTTCAAACGGTGTGCCTTTGAGATGACCGTGTAACTCTTTACTATTAGACCACCAGAGTTCCCGTTTCATATGAAACAGAGAATTCGGATTACACTGCTTTCAGATTACACAAAGATGATTGGTGTTTTCAGTGTTTATTACAGAAGTCTTCAACATATTACAAAACCAAAACCATTTCATCACCATAGAAAGCATCCATATAGAACCAGAAAAATGGCTGATGAAGTCTCAGATGCTCACAATTCTTAGTTCAAGAATTCTTTGAACAACTACTTACTAAATAGTAGCTATGATGTCAGTCAGGAGACTAAGATTCACCTGATTCAGGCCACGATCTTTGCAATTACATGTTATGCATCAGAAAGCTGGACAATGTCTAGGGATGATTAAAGGAGAACTGATGCCTTGGCGTTATGGTGCTGGAGAAGAATACTGACTATATAATGGACTGCTACGAGAACAAACAGTTGATCCTAGAGAGGGTGAGATCAGGCTGCTCCTTGGAGGCAAGGATTCTGAACCGTCGTCTGACATACTTTGGACATGTTGCAACGAGGTACCAGTCTTGGGCGAGGGACATCATGCTTGGCAGGGTGGAGGGACAGCGCAGAAGATGAAGACCCTCGATGAGATGGGTTGATTCGGTGACTGGGGTAATGGGGGTAGGTGTGTCAGAGACAAAAAGATTGGCACGGAATATAGCAGGGTTTAGGACTGTTGTACATAGGGTCGCTATCATAACAACAACAACGTGTCAGTAATGGTCCTAGGTGACTGGATTAAAAGCATTAACTAAAATGCAGTACTTTTTAAAAAAATTTTATTTATTTATTCTTTTTATGTGTGTACCGTCAAATTGGATCTGACTCGGACAGGAGGCGATTGTTCCTCCTTCTTCAGCAGAGCATCTGGTGGATTTGAACCACGCACCTTCTGGGACTGCAATGCAGTTTCTTGCCACTAGGCCACCAGAGCTCGCCAAAACACAGTACTTATAGTGATGTATGCTAAAAGAAGAGACAATAAACAACTCTTCCACTGGCCTATAGAAAATCTGAAGCAAAAAAAGGGATGGGAAATTTCACTGAAATCAGTTTCCTAAAACAGGGAAAATATGGGAAGATTGCATTCAAGTGCTAGAGAGCAAAAGCTAGAGGAGAAAATTGTAGACAGCATTCAGCAGATACACATCTATACTTCAATAAAACATGTAAATGAAATGAAAGATGATGTTAAGAAAAAGGAAAAACGAAAATGGAATTAGATGAGTCAGGCAGAATTCAAAGAATGCTGAGAGATGTCAGGTTTAAAATGGTATCTGCAGAGCTGACTAGAGGCTGCCTCTCAGTGCTCCTTAAACAAGTGGATATAAGAAGAGTTTTAAAATGCGCAACAGGCCAAAATAGGAGTAAAATAGGAACTTAATAGGCAAAACCTCATCATATATTATAGGAACTTTGTCAGCTCAAGGCAGATGCATTTTAGAGCAAAATAACAGGAGAATTTCAAACAAGGATCTCGTAACAAAATCCTACAGGGCCTCCACAAGAAAAAGACTGGTAACACAATTACAAAATGAGAAAAAGACATGAAAAGACTTTTCACACTGGAAGATACTTGGATGGCCAACAGACACATGAAGAGATACGGAAAATCTCTACCAATAAGAGAGATGCAAATAAAAACCACAATGAGATACTATATCACCCCAATAGCAGTGACAAAATTTAACAGGGTAGCAAGTAATAAATGTTGGAGAGGATGTGGAGAGAAAAGAACTCTTAAACATTGTTGGTGGGATTGTAAAATGGTACAACCACTCTGGAAGGCAGTTTGGCATTTCCTCAAAAAGCTGAATATAGAAATTCCATACGACCCAGCTATTCCACTGCTTTGAATAAACCTTGTGAAAACGAGAAAAAAGACATGATCTGTTCATAGCAATATTCATAGCGGTGTTATTCCCCATCACAAGAACATGGAAACAGCCCAGATGTCCAGCCAAAATCGAACGGATTGGGAAAACACAGTACACGATGGAATACTAGGCACCATGCAGGAGCAATGACGTTGAAAATCACTTCCTAACTTGGGAGAGACTGGAGAGCATTATGCTGAGTGAAAAACACAGTCCCACAAAGACAAATACTGTATAAGAACATTATTGTAGAAAAAGAAAAATAATTAGTAAAATGTGCATGAGGCTCCAAGGTGGGAAGGGTGGGAGCAGAGAGGTGAAGATGAGCAGGGGGTTAACCACAAGGTCACACAATTTGATGGGTGGGGGGGTGGAATGAGTAGAGGAAACGGGGAAAAATCCAGTGTGAAAAACAATGTATACAAACTTTGTAAGTAAATCAGCAATAAAATACAAGTAGCACCTAATCCAGTTTTCCTTCATGAAATGCCTTGCTATTGGGTATCACCAGATGGACTGCGAATATGATTTACAAAGACCCTATGAGACGCTCTTCACAGCAGATTTAAAACCTATCCAATCCTGGACCAGCCTCCCATTCTTGACAATGCTGAAACTCTCTCACTACATCACTATATCAATCCATCCTGTTGATGGGGTATATTTCCAGTAGTGAAATTGCTGGGTCAAATGCTATCTCTATTTGCAAATTTTTGAGAAAGTGTCATACAGCCTTCCACAGTGGTTGCACCATTTTACACTCCCACCAACAGTGTACAAGGGTTCCAATTTCTCCGTAACCTTGCCAGCATTTGTTGCTTGCTGTTCTGTTAAATTTTGCTATTCTGAGTGGGGTGAGATGGTATCTCCTAGTTGTTTTGGAGTCTTGCTCTTCTGTGTCATCCTCTCTATTTCTGATATCCTCAATCACATTATTATAGAAACTCTGTCGATCCATCCTTCATATCTTTTGCTGAGTCTCCAACCTTCCTAGCAGGTATTTTTTCCAAAATCTGGCACTTCCTAAAAACCACATGTAAAGAATATCAGAGGAAATGCCACCATCCTTCCCTATAAGGAACATTTTGTTGGCATCACATACAAAACACACTTGTTTGTTCTTTCGGGAATCCATAGGATATTCAGTCTTCTTCTTCAATACAACCCAAAGACAGATTATTTGTCTGTTATCCTTATTCCCTATGAAACTTACAAATACGTAGAAAGCAACTGCACCTGCTTCATAAAAAAACTAAGACGACACTTTTCTCTTTGAGAGTCTCTTAATCAGAATTATAGGGTTTATGCAACCAAAGTTTTAGTCAGAAAATGGTTTTTGAGGAAAAAAAATTTACAATCAAGTAACCAGTTTAGTCTTGATCAAACAGGATTCTAAGATAATCAAGTCTGAAAGCCGAAGAATCAGACAACGCAAAAAATGAAATAGAGAATGATTTCTATATATTTAAACAGAAGGCAGAAAACCTTCACAAATATTACAAGGTAAATCAAACATAAAGTGAAATGGGAAAGATGCAATATCAAGGCAAGAAATAAACCAATTAGAAAATTTTCTGAAGGAAGAATTGAACAAAAACACACTACAAAAATTGTCATGTTCCATCACGTCCCAGGCAAATCGATGATAAAAATCTACACCTAATTAAGTCTTGGCACACAGTAGAAATGTAAATGCTGGAGGGATAATCAGAAACAAAAGCACCCAGGTTGCGCACACGAGGACATAAATCAGGCCGTTCTTACTCCAGCAGCATTGAATGAGAGAAGAACCGGATGACATTCTACAGTGTTTGAAGTGAAAATTTTGGGATTCGAGAATTAGAAACAATTACATTCTCTTCCATGACTAAGGGGGAAAAAATATCACTTGCAGTTAGATAAGGGCTAAAATATTGCATTGCTCACGTGCTTCCTCCAGAAAAATGAAAACCAGCCTATGAAGATGTGTAACAACTGACCTAAAGGAGGAAAATGACTTTATAATTAGCTCTGAAGCTAATAAAAAATAGAAAAACCATACTGTTATAAATTACATGAAAAGAAAACCCCCTTAACTATGAATTCCAAACATTAATTCTGAAAGAATATAACCTATACATAAACATCATTTAAAAGTAAAAATGTAAAATACCAAATACCACACAGAAATCTTGTGAATAGACTATTTTTTAGAAGGGTCATACATTACAACTCATAAAAATAAGAAGCATGATTTCAGACCACAATGAACTACACTGAGATAAAACCATAAAACCCTAAATCTTCAAATGGTAGTAATAGAAAGAGCTGAAAATTTTTATTTGCATATCTGGATAATTCCTAACCTGGAGATAAATTTGAGACCAAACCATATCCTCTTTACAATCTAGTCACAGTGCTGCTGCTGTTGTTGTTGTTGATTGCCTTTGAGTCGAGGACAACACATAGTGACCCTATGAACAAAAGGCCGGAAGCCTTTCTATAACTAACGTCATTTCTCCAAGCTCATAGAGTTTCCAGAGGCATGTTGTTTAGGAAGTGGATGCCACTCCTGCTTCCAAACCTGTTTCTTTAATGGAGAGCTCCAACAAACACTATCCACCATGGAGAACCATTACGGCATTTGACATCCCAATGGCACAAGGTTCAGCATCACAGCAACCCCAGGTTACCTCAGTACAGCAAATCGACAGAAGAGTGCTGCACCACTTAGAAGAATGTTCCTCAAAAATTTAATAACGATCGACTTTTAAATACAAAGGTTCTCCCTGTAGTCTTATTGACTCTAAACAAGAGATTTGAATAAAAACAACCAATACATGCCTGTGACCTATAGGTCAAATCACAATGAGGCTATGGTATACATGAATAAATCCATTCAAAACTGAAAGAAAAGAAAAATTCTTAACATTAATACATCATTATGACATAAAGTATAAAGTTATTGTTATATGCTATTGAGTCAGAACTGACTCATAGTTGGCTCACCAATTTTGAGAGGCTATAAATCACATTGGAGGATATTGCCCATCTTTTATCTGCAGTGCAGCTGGTGGATTTCAACTAGGCACCTTTGGATTGGCAGCACATCTTCTTACCCACTAGGCCACCAGGGCTCCCAGTATTGATATACATTATAATAATAAGAACAGATTATTATCTAGTGACTTTAAATCTACTACAACTCATAGTGACCTTTAAAAAAAAACAAAAAACCAAACCAAACCAAACCTGCACCTTGTCCTCTTTGTTCTAGCCAGAGAGAAACCAAGAGTTTCAGTTTACATGGCTGCTAAATGGTTTTTAAGATACCTGTTACTACTCACCAAAGAAGGATGTAACACAATTTTTGTTATATTCTATGCCTATTGAACAGTTAAAAGTAAATTCTGGTGGGATTCAGGAGGCTGGAATTTATGAAGAAGAATGTGGCATCAGTATTGGAAGAAGATTCCTCAACAACCTACGTTACACAGATGACACAACCTTGCTTTCTGAAACTGAGGAGGACCTGAAGGGCTTACTGCAGAAGGTTAAGGATTGCAGCCTTCAATATGGATTAAATCACAACCTCAGGAAAACATTCTCGCCACTTGGGTAATTTAGCCCCATGATAGATAGAGAAGAGATTGAAGTTGTTAAGAATTTCAGCTTGCTCAGTTCCACAATCAAACCTCTTGGCACCAGCAGTCAGGAAATTAAGAGACAAATTACATTAGGACAACGAATTGTCAGTGACCTTTCCAAAATGCTGAAATGCAATGATATCAGTCTAGCAACTAAAGTGCACCTTATCTAAGCCATAGTCTTCACGATTACTTGCTATGCATCAGAAAGCTGGGCAATGACTAAGGATGATAGAAGAATCGAAGCCTTTGAGTTGTGGTGCTGGTGATGAATATTGAACACAACACCACAGACTGCCAAGAAAACCAAAATGTCTCCCCTGGAGAGAATGAAACCAAGCTGCTCCTTGAAGAAAAGGATTTTGAAGAGGAAGACCCTCAATGAGATTAACTGACACAGTGACTGTATCAAAGCACTTAAATATACATCAGAGATTATAAGGAAGATTCAGATCTAATGTTCACAGGATCCTTACAAGTCTTCTGCGATTCACTGGCATGGAACCACAACTACATGCTAAACGGTGTATTAAGTATGTTACATCAACTGACTGATCATATAGTAAATATATGTGGCACACTCTAGCAGAAGTCTCAACTTTAAAATGTAGAAGCTGAAGGGTAAAGAAGTCAGCACAAAATAAGGAGGTGGCAGTGTTGGTATCTAAACCTGGGCAGCCTAGTTTCAGAGCCTGTGTTCATACTGTATTTCAATATTAAATAGAGAAGAAGCCTCCATATAATTCATTGCTAATACATTTGAAAACGTCAATAAAATTATAATCACTCTAGGAAAACATGCATTAGCAAATTGATCCAAGGAATGGAAAGGCTAGAATAGATCAGTGATTATAGAAGAGACTTAAAAAAATTTAAAAATAAGTTTCTAAAAAGTAAAAAAAAAAGTGTTTCTACAAATAGTTGGCAGTTGATTCCAATAGTTTAGTGAGCATTTTAATACAAACATTAGATTGCATTTCCATGTACTTAAATTTCCTTATCATTCAAAATGGTCCTTTTTTGAAAGGACATTGTCTGTTCTCTTCCCAGCTAAACCCCTAGTATATAGTATAATGCCTAGTATACAGGCTACACTGTACGGTCATCTGTGAGATGATCCAAGTGGCATTAATGAGTTCATTTCCTTATTTCAAAGATTAGGTCACTCAGACACTAAAATAACGGAGCCAGAATAATGTAAAGATGTGGAATTTGGTAAACATATTCTCAAAAGTCATAACAGAACTCAGTCCTATAAGGAAATATAGTATATAAGACCATTAGTGTAGAACTTGTATGAGGATCCAAGCAGGGGTGGGGGGAAGCAAAAGGCTGAGGATGGGAGGACTGATGAGTGGAGAAAGGGGTGGGTAAAGGAAATCGGAGAGATCCGGTGTGAAAAACAATGTATGTGAACTTTCTGACCTGTGTAAGTAAACCAGAATAAACTTTTTATTAAAAAAGACAAATCGGCGAGCTCTGGTGGCCTAGTGGCAAGAAGCTGCAACTGCAATCCCAGAGGTGCACACTTCGAATCCACCAGATGCTCTGCTGGAGAAGGAGGAACAGTCTCCTCCTGTACCAGTCAGAATTGATTTGACGGTACACACAAAAAATAAGGAAATAAAATAAATTTTTTAAAAAATCATCATCATAACACAAAACACCAAAGAATCAGCCATTTTCAAGCAAGAATCAGCAATCTATGCTAAAATTAGCGGGCAAAAAGTATGAAAATACGATAGGAAACAGGACAATATTTACATTGTCTCCATGGAGCTTCACAAGATAATACACACAAGAGGACGTAAGAATAACCGCAATAGAAACCAACATGTGTCTCTCGGTTTATCTGTACTGTGGTGGCTTGCATGTGGCAGTACCACCAATATTTCTAGGACCAAAACGGTCGCCCAGCGTGGACAGCTTTGGGTCGTCTTTCTAGACTAAGACAGACTAAGACGCAGAACTGATCACCCACTTCTGAAATAATACTCATGGCTCATTGCTTTGGAGTCCAAAATCACTTTCCACTAGCTGGCTTTCAACGGAGTTTCAGAAGCTGCAAATCACCTGAGATGAAAGGACTCATTTCACCCCAGGAAACCCCAACCCAGAGAGGCATAGGCTTCGAGGGTTCAGTGCAAATCCTAAGCATGACACTCCCAGGAACAATGGGCCCTGGAGACTGCTGCAGAACCTCTGGTGGATTCCAACCACCCAAGAGGTTTTTGGAGCATTTGGGTTTGCAGCACAACTCCCTGGGAATTCTGCCACAGCATTTTCCTTCTTGGCCATTAGTGAGCTAAAGCGGAGTGATACTGGACATTTTAGATCAGCAATCATATGATCTTACGCCAGGAATGACAAGTTGAAAAGGAATGAATGATGTTGTAGTTGCAGACAAACCGAACGTTTTAAGATATGTCCTGAAATGCAATACAGACATTTATAAAATAGTATCAATACACATACAGGAAAAGTCTGCCAATAGAGCTATTATTCAAATATGCACATCAATCACTAAAGCTAAAGACAAAGAAACGGAAGATTGCCACTACCAATTTAGTCCGGAATTGGTCAAATATGTAGTCAAGGCACATTAATAATAACTGGTGACAGGAATGGCGAAAGGAGGAAACAGAGAAGGAAAGCAAAGTGGAAATTGTGCCCTTTGTGACATTAATTAAGGCAAACATCACCTAATGGAACATTAAACAACAAACGATTTATTAACTCAAATAGCTTTGTTAAAACCAAAACACAAATAAACATAAATGGCAACTATTCACATAGACTTGACCTGATGGAAAAGGGATGTATCAGAGAACTGGGTGCATCTGAGAACTGGACAATACACAGGGATAACAGAAGAATTATTAATGCTTTTGAGCTGTGGTGTTGAAGAAGAGAGCTGCATATCCCATGGACGACCGGGATAACAAACAGCAAAGATGTCTTGGAGAGGCTGCAGCCAGAGTGCTTTTAGAAGACAAGGATGATGAGGCTTCGTCTCACATACTTCGGCATGTTGCTAGGAGGGGCTATTCCTTGGGGAGGGAAATGGTATTTGGAAAGGCAGAGGACTGGCCAAGGAGAGGAAGACCTTTGCCCAGGTGGATTGACATGGTAACTGCCACAGCGGGTTCTATAGTGAAAGCAGTGTGAGGACGGCAATGGTTCCGGCAGGGTTCAGCTCTTACTGTTCATAGGGTCGCTATGAGCTGTACTCAGCTCAACAGCAGCTAACAATAGTGACCTAGTGGTCAGGAGTTGCATTGTCAACTCAAAGGGATGTGGTTAGAATCTATCCGCTTCTAAGAGGGAGAAAGATGAGCAATCTCTTCCCGCACAACTTACTGCCTCTGAAAAGCCACTAGAGGGTCAGCTACGAGTCACTTCATGCTCAGCGGTTACTAACAACAGCCTCTTCTCTAGGATGAGAAGTATCAGCAGCCTTCTTTTCCTTACCCAGTTTGCTTCTCATCCCTTTCCATAATAGTGAAAGACAAGGAGTTTGTTCTCCCGGAGATAATCTTGCTTTGTGAATTAGATGTAACCACCTTCAATTTATTAGTGTGCACCATGGAGTTGTAACTGACCTATCTCTGAGCCTCCAGCGAGTTTTAAATGATAGTAAATCACACA
>NW_006399766.1:25661963-25693946 GCF_000299155.1 Elephantulus edwardii
GGGGGGGGGGGAATCACCCTTCTTCCTCCCGCAGAGCAGCTGTTGAATTCAAACCATCCACCTTCTATTTGGCAGTACAGCTCATTACCACTAGGCCACCAGAGCCCCTTAGTACAATTTAGGAAATTCCCCAAGAAACTCTTCAGTGGCAAGTTGAACTGGAGCTCCCTGCAGTCCTGTAATATCAAACGCAACTTTGCGCTTCTGCAGTTGCCTTGCATGAATATCCCAGCTGCTTCCTGGAGCCCACAAGTTCCTTTCAAGGCATCATCTACTGCTTCTACTTTCTTGCTGAGTCACGTATATAATCTTCATCCTCTCAGACTACCTAACCCGGGCTCTGCTTTCGAGGGGTGCTTGTCAAACCCAGTGTGCAAACCCCAGCAGAGGGTGCTTCAAAGATCATCATGCCTCATTCTGCTGGTGTAGGAGGCACTTGTGGTCAAGGAAGTCGCCCATAATTGGCTGCCTGTGGGGTGTGTGTGTCTTTCTTCCCGAAGCCCATGCTGCTCTTTGGGGAAGGTGACACAAGGAACAGACAAGGCGGATGTGGGACAGCAGACTCTTGACTGCGAACCTAGGCGAGCTGAAAGCTAAGTGATCTGATGTTAAGGAAGAGCTTGCTTACAGCCCGGGAACCACACAGAGGATGCTGTGAAGTGAAGGCTCGCTTGGAGCTGTCAAAGGCATTGGGGAGTGTGCTGGCATTTTTCTTGTCTTAACATGGGAGCAGTAGTGAATAGTCCACAGAGTGACATACTTGGGGACCCTTTGATAAGCAGCCTGCGCCCTCTACACGTTTCCTACACTGAAACCAAAGGAACAAGCTGCTAGATCTGAGTGGACCAGAACAGTATTCGCTTTGTGAAGAACTGCAAAATATATGTTTTTGAAAGTCAAGGTCTTCACTGCACAACATTTCTTCACTAGAGACGGGCTACGGTTACAATTTCTGAAAAGAACTTAGAAACACATGCTTCCTACCTTTGATCTGTACTTTGCAGAGTAGAAGTTGCTCTTCCTAGTACTCCAGCTGAAGAATAACTTCTTGTGATATGCCTTCAAGTTGAATATGATTCATGGTGATCCTATGAACAATGGCTCTTAAACTTGTCCTATCCTGGCCAGCCTCACTATCTCTGACACACCTGTCCTGACCCACTAGCCCTCCAAGCATGATGTCCTTCTCCAAGGATTGGTTCCTCCTGGCAACACACCTAAAGTAAATGAGATGGAGCTTGAAAATCCTTGATTTCAAAGAGCAACCTGTTTTCACCCTCTCCAAGACTTACTTGTTTGTGTTTGTTGTAGTTATTGGTATGTTCAATATTTTTCTCCAGCACCACAATTTAAAGACATCGATTTTTCTTCTGTCATCTTTAGTCATTGCCAAGCTCGTTAATTCATAGCAAGCAACTGTGGAAACCATGGCCTGGATCAGGCACACCTTAGTCACCAGACTGACATCCTTGCTCTTTAACACTCTAGAGAGGTCGTTGACAGCAGATTTTCCACAATGTGATTTTCTTTGTAGTTTGGAAAGAGTAACTAGAATTCTCAATGCTATGATTTTCATCTCAAATATCTGAGACAGACATGAGTTGAAGGTAAAAGAAGGCCTGGAAGTCAAGCAATAATACAGATTGCCTGTAAAAAAAAATATATAAGAATTTATATGCCCAAGTGAAGGATTTCCACTTCATCAAGTGGTCCCCTCTAGAATTTTAGGTTATTCCATCACTGTTCGCATTGTGTGGAACATATCTGGACTCACTCTTGGAAATTAACTTACAGTCTATTGAATGCTGTCCTTGTCAGACATATGCTATATTACTAACTGGGAATTAAATTATTTGCAGCAGCCAAAATATTCTTGGAGCCTGCCTTTGATGAATTGATGAATTTGATGAATTGGTAGCTTAGCTAGTTAATACTACTTTAGAACTCCAAGTGACGTGAAGCTAGAAAGCAATGAAACTCACTCTCTATATTGCAAGAGAATGAATTCTGATGGGACACTCCATAGAATCATTCTGGAAACATTTCAGACAATATCAGAAGAGAAAGAATAGTTAAAAGGTTTCCAAAAGGCTTACTTACAAAAACAGAACACACACTCGGGTGGACACACTCTGACAGGTCACACTTTATAGTAAAAATGTACTTGATCTTGGTATTCTTGATCAGTTTTGTTTGCTTGCTTGCCTTTTGCGAGGTAGTATAACATAATGCAGGGAGCACTGGTCTGATGCAGCGTCCTACATTTGAATAAGGAACTTGAAACAATTCTGAGTCTTAATTTCCACATTTGTAATACAAGGATAATGAACTCTAGAGCACACACTTCCCAATATTATTTATAAATTACAAAATACGATAAAATTATAAGTTGCATTATTTGTCCCTTCTAATGTAATAGAAAATATCTCTATCCCTACACTCTACTGAAATGGAGTTAATGATCCCTTGTCTTCAGCTTGACAGCTCTGCAGACATACTCCATAGTACGCTGTGTGTCTAACCACCAGGCTGCACTTCTCCACCAGTAGGAGTTCTCCTGTGGCTCCAAAGCAAAATAGGCAGACTCCCTCCATTATGATTTAAAGCCTCAGAAATCTGGTGGAGAGTTGCAATGAATTGAAATCTACTCACCAGCACTGGGTATTGCTGCTTTGTTTACAAGATTTACTTATTCTTAACCTTACTTGGAAAGTAAAATTTTAAGTTAATTTACAGTGATATGTGATACACAGCAAAACAAAATAAGAATAGTTAGGCAAAAATGAAATATGGACAGAAAAAAAAGGGAAGAAAATAGGGATGTACTGGTGGCAGTGTGTTAAAAGTTGACACAAGCTCTTAGCAAGAAAGCCTTGGTGTATAAATGTTGCCAATTACTCTGGTGTAATTACTCCATGGATAATTCCAAGCTACCAGCATGGTGTTATGAAACATAAAGTTAGGAAAAGATGCAAGCACCATGCCGCACTGAATAAAAGTCTATAAGCTTGAAAAAACCAAACTCAAATTTGTTTCAAAGCATTTCCTCAAATAGTACGAACGAACAGGGAATTGTAACTAAAAATCCAACTGCCTTCTATTAGTCTTTTTTTTAAGCTTTACTTTTTAAAATAATTTTAATGAGCATTTATGGAGATTTTATATTTCCATTCATTCATTGCTGCACTTCTCTCCCCGCCCAGCCCTCCCCCCACCCCAGTTCGCTCCTCTCTTTCAAAAGTAAAAGAAAGACTCCCTCCCTGGGACATAATCCCCCCGCACCCCTCCCACCACCACAAGTACATTCCACTATGCACCCTTAATTGTGGACTCTTGTGATAACCATAATACACTATCATACATCGCTTTTAAATTATTCACTCCCTCATCTGTTTCAGTGCAGTATACACAATTTATCCAGTTTTTCTCAGTCTTACCCCAACCCTGATATCAGTCCCATTTTACAACAGTGGCACCATGCAATATTTGTCCTTTTGCAACTGAGATATTCCACTCAGCATAATGTCCTCCAGAGTCACCCATTTTGAATAGTATTGCATGAGTTCCTTGTTTTTCAATGCAGCGTAGTATTCCATTGTGTGAATATACCACAGCTTCTCTATCCATTCGTTTGTTGATGGGCACCTGGGTTGTTTCCAACTCCTTGCTATTGTAAACAGAGCTGCGATAATCATGGGTGTGCATCTTCTTTTACTCTTGAGATAGACAATTACTCCTCTTACTGAAAGAGATAATGTTGTACTACAAGCATTCTACTATGAAGGGATGTATGTACTAAAAGGGAGTTCTGGTGGTCTGGGAGGGAAGGAGTTGTAAAATGTCTGGTTCAAACCCAGCCACTCCTCTGAGGAAGATGCCCATTCTCCTCCATTGTTATTTACAGGCTCTGAAAATCCACTAGGTCAAGAATCAAAGTTGGTTCTGACTCAACAGCACAGAGCAACAACAATACATTAAAATCCTTGGTCACTGCATACCATGAGGTACATTATCAAGAACAGTTCTGAGCACTTATGTGCCATGTTCTCTTCTAGAGAATAACATAGAGTGGTGAAAGTGGTGAATACAACAAAATCTCTGTCCTTTGAGGATTTATATTCAAGAAAGTAGGCAATAAAGAAAACAAATACAAGGACAAAATACTCTCAGAGAACCCAGATGGACAAAAAAATCTGGCAAGTGGCAGGATAAAGCTACCAGATTTAGGTAGGTAATCACGGAAAGCTTCTTTGAACAGATGAGAGTTGGTCCCAGTTTTGACTGGTGAAAAAGTAGCCCGCTGTGTGTAAAGGACAAATTAGCAGATTGGACAGAGACACACAGGAGATCCTAAATCACCTCTCGTTAGAGCAAAAGTAACAAATAGTCAGGGAAGTCAGAGTGTAGAAAACCAGGTAGAACATGGTAGCAGGTGACGTTGAGGGTACGGTAGGAATGGAGAGCTAGTGGCAAGTTGTAAGCAGAAGAGGACCACAATCTGGGTGAATTTTATGTTCCATGCGTCTGATACAGGCCATGATCTTGTTATGCTTCAGAGAGTTGGACAATGACTAAGGAGGATAGAAGGAGAATTGATGCCTTTGAGCTGTGGTGCTGGAGAAGAGTATTGAGGGTATCATGGACTGCTAGGAAAACAAACATATTCATCCTGGAGAGGGTTAAACTAGGTTGCTCCTTGGAGGCAAGGATTCTGGGGCTTCGTCTGACATACTTTGGACATGTTGTAAGGAGAGACCAGTCCTTGGAGAAGAACATCATGCTTGGGAGGGTGGAGGGACAGCGCAGGAGAGGAAGGCCCTCTATGAGGTGGATTGATTCAGTGACTGGGATAATTGGAATGGGTGTGTCAGAGGCGGTGCGGTTGGCGCAGGACAGAGCGGAGTTTAGGGCTGTTGTACATAGGGTCGCTATGAGTCGCAATCATAAACAACAACAATCATAGTGGACTACCGAGCAGATGGGGTAATAGGAATAGTGTAGCTGTGGCTGACACACAGGAATGATAACACAGAACGGAATCTAGGCAGATGCTCCAGAGACCAAGAAAATGGATCTGAATGAAGAGATCTTTAGGAGATAAAACCTGAGTAACAACGGCGTAACATTTACAGCACTGAATCTTACGTGTCTTTCAATACATGTTAATAGCTTGATGCCAAAATTCAGGTGTCTAATTTGGTGATAAGCTGGCTTATGTAAGGGACAATCCGAGGACATGGTTGAGCAGTTTGAATTACAGGTTTATGTAATTAATATACTTATTTACACACAGCGGTGAGCAACTACTGGTTTTAAAGCTGTGAGGTGAAAAGCCAAAGAATATGATTTGGGATCATCCTTTAGAACACTGCAACAATACTTTAATAAATTTAGCAACTCTTTCCTGATAATTATGTACGTGCACTCAGATCTCCAGTGAGCTTCAGCTTCCATTGCAGCAGAAGGCATTTTCTACTGATTGCTAATTTGGCAGGATGCACGTTTTGGTGGAAGTTCTCTCTCTCTCTTTTTTTAAATCAAGTACTTTTTTTATTTTATTCTATATTATATACAGTTCATAAAAGGCCACAGCAGTTTTTCAACCCTTTAAAAGCAGAGGGCATTATGAAGGATTGACAAGTATCAAAATGAAGTCCAGTAATGGGGCATATACTTAGTGCATTATTTCTAAGGAATAACAAAGCAGACACCAAGTAGTTCATTATTTACCATATTCCTTTCCATAGGTTTCCATAACCTTATTTGATATTTGGTAACAGCCTAAGCCATGATGCCATGTACTTAAAATAGGGGAGCAGAATCAAGAACTTTAGATGGTACCCTTTCCTAATTCGAATCATTTAAGCTCTCCTAGAAAGCAAGCCTCAACTGTTCAGCACTTTCCATGTCGGCCTTCCATGAAGGACTGGAAAGAACAGGAATAAAATCTCAGTTTTCTAAAATTTTACGTCCTAGAAGTTGGTGGGAGTTCTTGATAAATTGTTTCTTTGAATGGGAATGGCCCTAATTATTTTTTCTGTGAATTCCTCTTCCCTGGAATGAGCTGTTGTTATAGCATGAAGCAAGCGACGCAGCACTGCGGGACTTAATTCTGTTCATCGGGACAGACTGACCTGTTATTAATGGCTTCTAATTAGAAATGCTAATGATATCATTTGGAATTTGGTCCTGGAAGTGGGAGGCCCAAGTGGAAGGCCGTGAAGCTCAGAAGAGGCTGACCAAAGAACAGGTTGTCCCAACAACATGGTGTGTGACCGCCCAAGGGCACGCTCATGTCCTCTTGTGCTCTGTCCACCCTGAACAGCTGCAGCAGTAAACCCAATTCAGGGGCTCCCAATTCTGGAGCCTCAACCATCCAAACTGAGCTGAAGACTGAAAAGGCATCCTTAGAGCTGCCTTTCACAGCTAGTCATTTCAGCTTTACACAAAATCTGCCTGAAAGTTAGAAAGCTTTCACACTGGGAACCACCCGGGCAGGCTTCCACCGGCAGACTGTCTTGGAGATGGCAAGGCTGTAAGTGGATCCTATGCAAAGATAGGAGTCATGTAAGACGGTCGAAACCCATACCAAACAAACAAACAAAACCCAACAGGAAACCTCACTGACATTAGAGTTGGAACTGATTACTCATAACTGACCTTCTAGCAAATTTCCAGAGGCTATAAATCTCCCTAGAAGAGATCGTCCGTCATTCTCTTTATGGAGCAGCTGGTGGATTCAAACTGCCTGTCTTTGGGTTGGAAGTCTAACTCCTTACCCACTAGGCTATGCAAGCATGACTGATAGGTGCTTTGGAGGCAAACAATTGCATTTCAATGGAGAAATAGATCTATCTTGAGTCACTAAGATTTAGGAGTTTCTCTATTGTAATATCTCCTAGATGCTGGATCAAGCAACATATGTAAATAATAACGATGACAACAGCAGCAACTCCCATTTGGGGGTCACATAATCTGTGCTAGGCACTGTGCTGAGCACGTGACCAAAGATACCTCATAAATCCTCACCAACAAAAGCAGTGAGGCCACATTACCAGTCTCAACCCATAAATTAGGCCGCAGACTCAAAGAAGGAAAGGAATTGGCTCAAGGTCTCCCAGCCAGCAAGTATTTCCCAGTCGACCTGGTTGGTTTTAAATCAGAACTCTGCAGAAAACTACAGCTGCCTCAAATCTCTCGTATTTAAACCAACTGTGTCCGTTAGATATTAATGCTAAGTATCTTCCTTGTCTTAGCTCTGTTCGAACACTCGGAAATAAATGGCTGGGTTAAGACTGTAAATAATATATTTTTGTAACAAAATACTGTATCAAATGTATGAAGTAGTATGACTTCTGCACTGTAGATAAAAAGAAAATTTCTTTTAGAAAGTATGAAGAAGATAAAAATTCTAGATGACTCCCTCTACTATGTCCATCTTTTAAATCATCAATGATAGGATAATTTAAAAATCACCCAAATGATCAAAAGCAGCTAATTCTTAATAGATTGGAAGAGCACACCAGAGCACCTTCCTTTAGAGAAATCTATTTTAAAGTCTGATGGTTCTTGAACCAGACGTGCTATGTTCTTGTCACATAGCTGAGATGCATACAAGAGACTAGAGCAAGCTGAAAAGAAACACCACCCAAATAACATATATGATATACCTACTCCTACTTTAGGGAGCTTAGTGGCCTAGTGGTAAGAGCCTATGGCTGTAATTGCAGAGGCACGCAGTTTGAATCCACCACCTGCCCCCAAGGGAAAAGGATGAGCAAACTCTTCCCTGGTGATCACTGTCCCTGGGAACCCACTGAAGGGTCAGCTATGGGTCGGTTCTGACTCGATGACATGGAACAACATCGACATTCCTATTTTAGTTGATGAGAACTCTGGCGGCTGAGCGGTTGTGCTACAATCCCAAAGTCATTCGGTTCAAATCTACCAGCTGTTCCACAGGAGGATGGGCAGTCTCCTGTGTGACTTACCACCTCTGGAAACCCACTGGAGAGTAAGCTGTAAGCAGGTTCTGTCTCGGTCACACCCAACCCAGACAATACAACTTTAGTTATATTAAGAATTTGGCATCAGTATTAGAGGAAGACTCCTTAACAACCTGTGGGACACACATGACACAACCTTGCCTGCAGAATTGAAGAGCACTTGAAGCCTTCAATATAGATTATATCTTGACATCAAGAAAACAAAAAGCCTTAGCAACAGGCCAATACGCAACACCATAACAGATGGAGAAATGAGTGAAATTGTCAAGGATTTACTTTTCCTTTGCATCCATAATCATCATCCTTGGCAGCAGCAATCAAGAAATAAAAAGGTGTGGAACACTGGGAAAATCTACTGTGGAGGATCGCTCTAAAGTACTAAGGAGCAATCATGTCACTTTAAAGACTGAGGTGGAGCTGATCCAAATCATGGTATTCTCAATTACTTCCCATGTATGTGAAAGTTGGACAATGAATACCGTCTGCAGAAGGAGAAACACTGCTTTTGAGCGGTGGTGTTGGAGAAAAGTACTAAGGGTCCTGTGGACTGTCAAGGGCATGTCTTGGGAAAAGTGCTGCCAGAAGGCAAGGATGAGAGAGCTTCGTCTGCATATTTTGGACACCTTGTCAGGAGGGGACAGTCCTTGGAAAAAGACATCATGCTGGGAAAGGTGGAATGTCAGAGAAAGAGAAGAATATCCTCAACAACAAATTTTGCACAACGACTTACACTTATGAGGCTCAGTGTGTAAAGTATTGGGAGGATGGGCCATTGATAAAGAACGTTTCTGATACGCTGGTCCGCGGGGCCCTACATGTGGTAGTCAACACAAGGGCACATAACAACAAAACAATTTGGTTAGTATTTACTAGTGCTGTCAATGACAGATCCCTATAGACGACATTGTTAATTCAGCTTATAATTTATTAGAGAGCTCTAGTGACTTAGTGCTAAGGAGTTGTACAGTCAACCCAAAGGCAAACAGTTCATATCCACAGTGGGAGAAAGATGGGCAATCTCCTCCCATGCTACCTCTGCAAACCTATCAGCGGGACTGCTATGAATCTATTCCAAGGGTGGAGGGTGGGCGAATGAGAGGAAGACCCTCTATCAGGTGGATTGACACACTGACTGGTGCCATGTGTGCGAGGATGGCGCAGGATAGAACAGGGTTCTGATCTTTTGTTTGTAGGGTCGCTGAGTTGTACTCGACTTGGCACCTACCAAAACCAACTAACAATAACAGCATGTTTTATTACGAAGAGAAAATTCAGTTTTTTAAAAAAAAACAAACACCACTGTATCAGAATTCTACCTGGCATTCTTTGGGGTGGTATGTCTAAAGGGAATTGCTTTCTGTAACAAGTGCATCAAGTAATAAAATTGAATTCCTTGTGTGGTTTGCTCCAATCTGGCTCAGAAGTTATTTCCCAGAGAAGAGATCCAAAGGTGTTTTGAGCAATGGCACCATCACTGGAATCTGTGTATTTTCTCCCAAGGGGACCACTTGGGAGGATAGCACTCATTTAGATGTGTAAATTCTGGTTTGTTTGCTTTTAAAATGTCCAATTATTTTTATTCATGCTTCCTCTATGCTTGTATATATCTTTTTAATGCCTGTCTGCAGATTTTCCTTAAAATAAATGTAGTCCTGGGAAAATTACCTTTGCAATAGCAGGGTGCAGATAGAGCTTTTTGGTTAATGGATCTAAGAGAGTCTTCAAAGTTTCTACTTGTTAGTGGTACATAAGGAGGATTCATGCTGAGTGTGAACAGACAGGGTGAGATGGAAAAAGGCCAACACTAGGATCCAAACACCTTGGGTCTAAGAATTGATTTTGTCGAGGAATACCAAGAAAATGTGGGTGTTGCACGTACTGGTATTCTGCATTCATTCATTCATTCAACTCTATTTTCCAAACATCATGAAATGTTCATGACATTCAATGACTTTGGGCAGTATAAAAAAGAGTAACAATTGGACACTTTTCTAAAAGTACTTGCAATTGAGTAGATGAAATTCGAAACTTTTCCAATTGTAAATAGAAGCCTTCAGCCCGTCTGGCTGGCTTCATCAATGTAGTAAGAGGACCTTATGAATGGGCTTATGTGGGCCCACTTGAGGTATGTAAGTTGATATGTGTGCATGTAGGTATTAGTAACGATACCAAAAAGTATGACACAAAAACTGATGTCATGGTATAGGATCCATTTTCTACTTTACGTGGTCAGTTCTGGTGGTTCCATTAGGTGTCATGGAACCATCCTCTGAGAACATGGTAAAATGCCAAAGTCACTGCCAGCAAGTGGGTTCCTACTTATAGTGAACCTCCTTCAGCTTTACAAGGCAGTAAGTCGTAATGTAGAGACTTCACATCTTTCTCTCAGAGTGTTGGAAATTATTGTTGTTGTTGTTATATGCCATCGAGACACTTGCAACTCAGAGAGACCCTATGTACAAGAGCCCTAAACGCCGTTCTATCCTGTGCCAACCTCGCCGACTCAAACGCACTTATTCTCACCACTCCACTCACAGAATCAATCCATCTCATCGAGGGTCTTCTGTTCCTGCGCCGCCCCTCCACTCTCCCAAATATGATGTCCCTGTCCAAGGACCAGTCTCTCCTTGCAACATGACCAGAGTATGTCAGACAAAGCTTCAAAGTCCTTGACTTCAAGAACATTCTGGTTTCACCCTCTCCAGGACAAACCTGTTTGTTCTCCTAGCAGCCCATGGTATATTCAACACTCTTCTCCAGCACCACAGCTCAAAGGCATTCACTGTCCAACTCTCTGATGCATAGCACGTAATTGCAAAGACTATAGCCTGGATCAGGCGCACCTTAGTCTCCAGCCTGATGTCATTGCTCTTCAGTGCTCTTGAGAGGTCCTTCACAGCTGACTTTCCCAATGCAATTGGTCTCCTGATTTCCTGGCTGCTGTTACCAAGAGTGTTGACTGTGGAGCCAAGCAAAAACTAAAGCTATGGACAATCTCGATCTCTTCACCATCTATCCTGATGCTGCCAACTGTCCCAGTGGTGAGAATCTTTGTTTTCTTGATGCTGAGCTTCAATCCATACTGAAGACTGCAGTCCTTGACCTTCTGCAGCAAGCATTTCAGGTCCTCCTCAGCTTCAGCAAGCAGGGTTGTGTCATCTGCATAACGCAGGTTGGAAATGACAGGGTGGTATTAATAAGTTCAGAATTCTCTCTATATATCAGTTATAAAACTATAGTTATATAATTATAAAACTAACATCAGTTTTCTTCAGCCTGCAAACTAGTTACTTAGCCTCCTAATTCTGTTTCCTGTCTTTAGTCATGTAAAGTAGTTTGATCTGTTTACCAGAAGAGGAAATGCATCTCTCCTAGATCTCCCCGAGGCTGTTTCCCAGTCATATGTAAACTGTATCTTAATCTGCCTGTTCACTAGGAAGGGGACTGTTCCCTTCCTGAATTACTAGTACTTAAATATGAACTATTCTTTTCAGATGTAGACATTCTTTTCTTACTACCAAAAGTGCATTGTTAAGTGAGTCTCACCCTCCTATAAAAGCCCATGACCACTCTCAGACAGAGAGGTGGTCTTGGAGGTGACTAGCTGTCTCCCAGATCTGCATAATAAAGTGCTTCTTGATATTGCAATCCATTTGTCTTATTGGCAATTCACTATGGAAAGAACCCTTTGGGTTCAGTAACAGAAACATGTGGCCTTTGAACCAGCGCAACTTGCTACATACCAGACCAACATTGAGATTGGCCAGAAGACAAAAGAGAGGAGAGGGATAGAGATTTCCAATAACAGAGTGAAGATTAAGAGATAAGAAACAGAGTTGAGAAGAAGTTCCTTTGAGGTCCACAGTCAAGTGGAATGAGGTCACAGACACAAGGCTTTGACCTTCGACGTTCTCATTGTTAATGTTGTTTGCCACCGAATTGGAATCGGCTCCTACCTGACACTCTATTGGATTTTCAGAGGCAGCGAACTGCACAGGAAGAGATTCTTCCTTCTCCCGTGAAGCACGTGGATTTGAACAGAGGGCCTTTGAGTTGGTAGCGCAACTCCAAAAGTGCCAAGACCAAAGTGCCAAGACTTCAAAGGATGAGGTCAAGAACCAGGAGTACAAGCCACCTGGGGACGAAAGGAAATGCTGAGGAAGTGGGGAGCAAGCGCACTCGCAGTCTTTTCAAGTGACTTTGGACGCACGCACGGCAACCTTCTTCATGTTCCCAATGTTGTTAATCTTTACTATGTGATCCTCAGATCAGCAGGGCATTTGGAATATTCTACCTTTAGGTTTGTGGCTCAACTTGAAAGCCACTTCCCCACCACGGGTCCTTCCAGGAGAATAAAGGTGCCACCACTTCTGCCCTCTGTCCTCTGACAAAGGAGATCAACCCCTGGGCGAAGTAACAGAAGCCAGTTCCTATCTGTCCTAAGGATCATTCAGTTGCAAGGAACCAGTAACACAAATGTATTCCAAGAGGCTCAAGGAAAAAGCCGATTTATTTTAAGGGCACAGAGGAATTGTCCAGAACTCAGTTGCAGGAAATCAATCAGGAATTCACAGGAAGTTGAAAAAGCCACCAGGCTACTTCTCTGTTCCTCCTCTAGTTGCCCCTTCTCACTCGTCTCTGCACTTCTGCTCTCAAGCAATGCGGTTGGTGTCTATTCTCTGCCCCTGTGGTGTCCTGACAGCCTTGTTCTGTACCCTTGGCTTGCGTGTGCACCACTGCCTGTGAGACCCCAAGTGTCGGGCACTTTCTTCAGCAGCTACCACTCAGGGTGGCAAACCTGAATCCGGTTGCCCTGGGTTTCTGTGACAAGTCTCTTAAAATGGAGGTGATCAAAATCTCCACCTTACTGTGTTGTGATAAAGTGGAAGTATGCTAATTTATGTAAAATGCTTTAAAAAAGCGCCTCTCAATTATCTCAGTCCCTCCACAGATAAGCAACTCTGGGGCTCTTTCTCCCATTCTATTTTTTTCCCAAGGAAAGATTATGATTTGTTTCACTCTGCCACTAACTTGCTGTCTGACCTTGACCAACTTCCTCCTCGAGGAGGGGTTCCAGTTTTCTGAAGAAAATGACAAGCTTGGTTTGGATTCATCCTGCTACATGTCTGTGATTCTGGAAGTGGCTTCCGTTTATCTTGACAAACCCAGACACATATTAGCAGCTCACTTACCATGTAGTTGTTGGGAAGCTATATAAATAATGTGAATTAAGCAGTTACGTTCCAAGACTTAAGGTAAATGAAAATCACAGCAGATATAAATATATTCTCAAATCCCCGACCCCCAGCACCCTACTCCCAGGGAAAGGAGGTTAAATTTAGCTACATTTCTGTAAAGCTCTCAAACATAAGGCACTGATGTGGTACATCAAATACACCCAGCAATAAATATGCATTCGCTTAGAAGCCTAAGTAGTTTAGATAGTGACTGGCTGGAAGAATTAAAAAGGAGAGAAAAATTAGCAAGAAGTGAGAAGAAGAGTGAAGAATTAGCAATGAGCATAGTATCCCTTGTTTTTCTCTTTTAGCTGCCAGGATCTGGCCTTGTGGTGGGATTAGGCCCGGGCTAGGGAGATCACGGCAGAGAGTCTGAGTGCGAATCTAGGCAGCTGCAGTTTCTGCTTTGCATAGTGCAATGTGTTTCCAAGGACAGAGCCTGCCTGCCTACCTGCCTGCACATTTTCTTCCTATACATACAATAGCTGAGAACACATACAATAATAGCTGACAACACCGACTACCTAGGAGGAGCTGAGAGGCAGCATACCAAAATCCTGGACCGCTTTAGCAGGGCCCCTACACCACCCTGAGGCAATTCTAAGTCCACCTGCACCCCTACCCCCACCACCATGCCCAAGAACTTCAGAGTAGCCAGAGCTAACACTTCCTCAGTTAACAAAAGGGGATGCCTCACCAGCTAAACCAAAAGAAGTCCCATTCTCCAAGCCAAGCCTCACACACCACAGGGGAATCAAAGTGGCCGCTGGGGGCTGGGAGGGTGTGGGTGGCTGGCACAGGGAATGCTGTGTATTCTCAATGTCTTCTAAAGCATTTCAAGCTAGAAAAAAAAATATATTTCATATTCCATTTTGGAAATATAAATATATATATTTTTTGAAACAGATATCTTTTGAAATAGATATTTTTTGAAATGTTTTGAAATAGATATCTTTTGAAATATTTTTGGAAATATGTATATTTCTGGAAAAATATATATATGGAAACATTTATTTTTGGATATATATATATTTTGGAAATATATTTATGTGTGTACATATATACATATATATTTTTGGATATGTTGTTGTTGTTATGTGCCGTCGAGTCGTTTGTGACTAATAGTGACAACAACAGCCCTAAACCCTGCCCTATCCTGTGCCAGCCTCACTGCCTCTGACACATCCATCCCGATTACCCCAGTCACTGAATCAATCCACCTCATAGAGGGTCTTCCCCTCCTGCGCTGTCCCTCCACCCTACCAAGCATGATGTCCCTCTCCAAGGACCTGTCTCTCCTTATAAAATGTCCAAAGTATGTCAGGCGAAGCCCCAGAATCCTTGCCTCCAAGGAGCAGCCTGGTTTAACCCTCTCTAGGACGAATCTATTTGTTTTCTTGGCAGTCCATGGTATTCTCAGTACTCTTCTCCAGCACCACAGCTCAAAGGCATCAATTCTCCTTCTATCCTCCCTAGTCATTGTCCAACTCTCTGATGCATAACAAGCAATTGCAAAGACCATGGCCTGTATCAGGCACAACATTGTCATTGTATATGGTGTTGGAGATGAGTACTGACTATCCTATGGGCTGCCAAGAAAAAAAAAGACAGCCTTGGAGAAAGTAAAGCCAGGTTGCTTTTGAGAGGGGAGGATGCAGCAGCTGATCACGTAGATTTGGGACACGTTGGTAGTAGGGGATCGTCCTTGGAAAATGACATTATGCTTGGAAAGCTGGAGGGTAAAGTTCATACCTGTTGCTCATAGAGTGGTTATGAGTGATACCTGACTCAACAGCCTCTAATAACAACAGTAATATATGCACTCTGTTTTTCTCCATGACTTTGTCGTAGTAATATTATAAACTCAAAATGCACATATGCAAACACACCTTATGGGAATTTTGGCTGGGATTACATTGAGGAATGGGAGAATTGACACCATTGAGCCTTCCATTCCATTTAGTTGCGTCTTCCTCTATGTCACTAATGTTCTGTAATTTTTCGACTGTCCTATGTACACAAGTATGTCACTTGCAAAAATGATACTTCTCTTTCTCCTTTTCAATATATATCACATTTATTTGTTTTTGTTTCATTAGCCAAGATATGCAATAAAATATTAAACGCAACTGGCAGTAAATGATCTCTTCCATTATTTCTAGTCTCAAGGATGAAACTTTAAAATATAGTAACATTAAATATGACTTTATTGAATGTGTGTGTTTTTGATGCATTTTTCAGATTTAGGAAATTGCCTCCTGTTTCTATTTCTACTAGAAATTTTCATCATTAATTGTATTGACTTTTACTAAGAATTTTCACTACATCCATAGACATAGATAGAGCTTAAGGTTTTTCTCTTGATCTTTTTATTTGGCAATTTAAATTTATAGATTTTCCAAAGATAAAGAACTATATGTTGCTGGAACAAAACCAGCATGTTATCCTTTTTCTCCATAGAATTTAATAATATTTTATGGCATTTGTATCTATATTCTTAAGATATGAATGGTCTTCATTCTCTGATACTGTCTTTGTTAAATGGTAGTATAAAAATCTTGATAACCTCCTTAAAAACTAGTAATTCTTTCATCTATAACCTTAGGATCTGTGTGGGGGGTTTTTTGGTTTGTTTGGAGTTTTTTTCCTAAATATTTGAAAGGTTTCACTAATTAAATCATACGGGACTGAGCTTTGGTTTGTGGAACTATCTTTAATAACAAATCCAATACATTGATGGAAATGAATACTTCCTAATTCTTTTTTTTTTTGTCTCTTTTAGTGATAGGAATGTATGTGTGGGTGGTGTCAAGAAGTTTTTGACAAAATGCCTTTCCTATCCATTGACTTTGACTTTGCAACATGGCTGGTTGGGGATGTGCAAACGGGATGTTACGGTCTATTCACAAAAGGATTGGCTAGTCTTCTCACTCAGTTGAGCAGATTTTAAGAATCTGAGCACCAGAACAGCAGCAGCAGCAGTGTACACCCCTTGGACCAGAGAGTCTTGCACCAGCCTGTCCTAGATGAGGGTAGTAACAGCGGGAGCAGCAGAGAACCAGAGGCCCGATGTGAAGCCAAGCTGGCCCGGGATTGAAACCCTCCAGAATCAGAGCCAGGCCTTTGTCCAAGCTCGCTGGAGAACTTGGGGCAGAAACTATAATTGGCAGGACTAAGAGTGCTTTGTAACACTGGCCTAAAGCCATAAGGCTGATGGCTGAATGGCCTGTGAGAGCGCACTTCAGAAGCTGTCCTGACTGAGAAATTGCATCCTGTTAACTATCTTGATAAACTCCACAATCTTGAGCATAATTCAGTGTGGCAATGGATTTCAAACCCAATAGAAGAGTGAGTGAGGTTGGTGTTCGAGTAGTAGAAATAGGCATAGGAGGTGGGACACAGATCTGACCCCGGAAAAATTGGTTTTCTGTTGCAGATGCTGTTGGTGAGGGAGTTCCCTTTGTTACATTAGTAGAAGTTGAATTTGGTCATCCCCAGCTCTGTGGCCTGCTGGCTAGAAACTAGCCAAAGGTGCATGGTTCGAGGCCACCAGCTGCTCCATAGGAGAAGGCTGGGCAATCTCCTCCCATGCCTTTCCCTGCCTCTGAAAACCCACTGGAGGGTCAGCTATGGGTCAGTTCCAACTCTGCAGTACACAACAACAACAACAACAACATGTTGTCCTTACTCTTTTCACAATGTGTACGAATTTTTGGTCCAAATATCCAAATAGATTTGCATATTGTCGCTCCAAATAGCTTCATAGTGTCTTATGTATTTTCTTTATCATATTTTTTAATCTCTGATTATATTTAATGAGGTGTTCTTTGTCATCTTTAAATAAATACTTGTATACTTTCTCTTCCGGCCTTCTTTTTACCATGTCCACATATAAATTACTGTTGTGTGCTTTCAAGATGGCACCGACTCATAGCTGACCCTCCAGTGGGTTGTCAGAGGCAGTAAATCACACGGGAGAAGACTGCCTATCCACCTCCTGCTGAGCTGAGCGGCTGATGGATTCAAACCACGTGCCTTGGGGATTGCAGCACAGCTGCTTATTCCTACACCATGAGACCTCAAGTAGAGCTTGTATATATGAATTTGTTTTCTATTAATGCGGAAACAATTTACCACAGTGAGTTAAAGAAACACAGATTTATTATTGCCCAAGTGTTCCCTATTTATCACTGTATTCCTTCTACTTTGAATTTACCAACTTCAGTCAGGCTCTGACCTCCTCGCACTGTTGTTAGGCGTTACTGAGTCAGTCTCCATCCATAAATGTATGTACAGTGAAACTAAACCCTGTTCTCCAACTCTTGGTGAAAAAGGTTCAGGATGTTTACCACAAGCCTGATGTAAACTGAAGAAGAAATATTCCTTGTGCCTATAGTAGAATAAAATTTGAGGTGCTATGTAGGGGGTGAACCCCACAATTCTGCATAAATCTGATAGTCTTGGCTGTGCTTAAGCCTGTTGCTGGAGTCACTGTATCAACCCGTCTCACTGATTGTTTACTCATTTTGGATTTTCTTTCTACTTCACAAAGCATGATGTCTTTCTCCAGGGATTGCCTCACCTGATAACATGTTTAAAGTATGAGAGATGAAGTATCTTCATCTCTGCTAGAAGGAGAATTCCTTGCTTTATTTCTTCCAATATAGATTTGTTTCTTTTGGAACTCCATGGCCCATTTCCAATTCTTCACCAATATATCAATTCAAAGTCATTAATTGTTCTTGGTGTTCCTTGTTCATTATCTAAATTTCAACCGCATATGAAACAACTGGAAATATCATGAAGACCATGTCTTAGGTTAGACAGATCTTTTTCTTCAAAGTGATATCTTTCATCTGTAACACCTCAGAGAAGTGCTTTATAATACTGAAATACATACATATTGAAATACACTGATTTCTTGGCTACTACTTTGAAAGGCATTGATGGTAGATCTAGGTGTAAGTAATTCCTAGACCATGTCAAACTTTTCTCCCACTTATCAGAGAGAGGAAGACCTACAATCAGATGGACCAACACAGTGAAGGTTAACAATGAGTTCAAGTTTGTCAGAAATGAGGATGATGGCAAAGGATAGAACAGGGTTCGGAAAGGGTTGGTAAGAATAGTGATTAGTTACAGCACTAACATACAAAAATCAATTGGATTTCTCCACAGTAAGAAACAGAATATAGAACTGGAACTAAGAAAAACAATACCTGTCACAATAGCTAACCACAAGATTAAATATCTAGGAGTAAATCTAACTAGAAACACAAAGGGTCTATTCCAAAAGAATTACAAAACATTACTACAAGAAACAAAAAGAGACCTGGAGAAATAGAAGAATATCCCTTGCTCATGAAAAGGAAGGCTCAATATTGTGAAAATGACAATCGTACCAAAGGCAATCTACACGTTCATTGCAATCCCAAAACAAATATCAATCCCATTCTTTGATGAGATGGAACAGGAAATCTCCAATTTCATTTGGAACAGAAAGAGACCCCAAATATGCAAAGCACTCCTTAAAAAGAGAAACAAGGTAGGAGGCATATCACTCCCTGATTTCAAATCCTACTACACTGCCATGGTGGTCAAGACAGCATAGTACTGTTATAATGACAGACACCTAGACCAATGGAATAGAATTGAGAACGAAAAAATCAGCCCATCCACCTATGATCAACTCATTTTTGACAAGGAGATGAAATCAGTTATGTGAGGAAGCGACAGCCTTTTAAACAAATGGTTTAGGCAAAATTGGAAAACCATCTGCAGAAAACTCAAACAAGGCCCACACCTCACACCATACACAAAAACCAACTCAAAGTGGATCAAGGACTTAGGACTAAAACCAAGGACTATAAACTTCATTAGAGAAAAGCTTGGAAGAACCCTAGAAGCATTAATCCACAACTTGAACAGTCTTCCAAACATCCTGAAAAACCTACAACCAGGAGAGGATAAAATAGATGAATGTGACCTTCTAAGAATCAAATCCCTATGCACATCCAAAAAAAAAACAACCCACTTCTCTAACAGCATAAAAACGGAAGCCACAGACTGGGAAAAAATATTTGGCACTGACATGCCTGATAAGGGACTTATATCTAGAATTGATAGACTACTCAAGCGCCACAACAAGATAAAGGTAAACAACCCAATTGAAAAATGGGCACAGGATATGAACAGACACTTCACCAGAGAAGACATTCAGATGGCAAACAAACACATGAAGAAATGTTCATAATCCCTAGCTCTGAGAGAGATGCAAATCAAAACAACTATGAGATATCATCTCACCCCAGTAACAATAGTAAAATTCAATAGAATAGCAAACAAATGCTGTCAAGGTTGTAAAGAAACTGGAACCCTTATTCACTGTTGGTGGGAGTGCAAAATGGTACAACCACTGTGGAAGGTGGTATGGTGCTTTCTCAGAAAGCTGGAAATAGAAATACCATTTGACTTAGCAAGTCCACTACTGAAACCAGAACTGCCACCCAAGCAGATAGATGCATACCCATGTTTATTGCTGCGTTGTTCACAATAGCAAAGAGTTGGAAAGAATCCCAGTGCCCATCAAGAAATGAATGGATAGAGAAGCTCTGGTATATTCACACAATAGAATATAATGCAGCACTGAAAAACAAGGATTTCATGAAATATTATACAAACTGGATGACCATAGAGGACATTATGCTGAATAAAATATCTCAGTCACAAAAGGACAAATACGGCATAATGCCACTGTTATAAAATAGGACTGATAGAGGTTGGGGGGGGGGAACTACGAAAAGAGGGGATATATAATGTACATTGCATTGAAACAGACAAGAGAGAGAACTGTACAAAAGGAATGTATGATTAGGTATTATTGGTGTGAAAGAGTCCATAATAAGAGCAGCATAGTAAATTAGTCTGTGTGCGTTGGGAGGACTGTATAACAATGAAAGAACTTTTTTCTAAAGAAAAAACGAACTGGGGGAGGGAGGCAGGGAGGAAAACGTGCAACAATGGAAATCCAAGTTCTTTATAAACTTACAATAAAATCTCGATTAAAATTTAAAAAAGAAATGAAAATAAATTAAAAAGGAATAGTGATTTCTTATGTACATAATTAATTTTGTTCTGTATGTAAAAGAAGAGGAAGAATAATTAATTATTACTAATTACAGGAAATGAGGTCTTCTGCTAATGGATTTCTGCCCTTTTACTCACACAAATAGAGTTATTTCCAAAATATTAAGGAGCAATATTGTATATAGAAAAGCTGATAAATTAACACTTGCTAGAGTGAAGGTCACCCATATGCTAACATTAGGAAAGTGTCTAGAAAGATTGTGTGGTCTCTATAATGCAAGGCATGGTCCTCTGTCTCTTAAAAGTCCTGCACAGATGCCAGCCGAGGTAAAAATGCATCCTTGTTGTTGTATCCCTTTATAAAATATTTATATATTTGAGTTCTACAATCAGAATTCTACTGTGGTGGCTACATTTGGACTGGCAATGACTTCCTAGATGTGAATACCAGAAAGCGTGAAACTACGTAAAAACAGGGAAAACTGTCACAGATTAAGTGCACTGTAATTTAATTGACCTTAACATTTCAACTCAGCATTAATAACTAATGATGCAGACATGTCGTTTCAGACTGTGCTAAAAGTTATCAAAGAATGTTGCCTGCTCCTGGGCAAATACCAGGAGCCCTGGTGGCACAGCCATTAAGCATTTGAGTGCTAGGCAAAAGGTGAGTGGTTTGAAGCCATCAGCTACTCCACAGGTCAAAAAGGAGGCAATCTGCTTGCTCATAGGGATGCTCTAAGTTGGAATCGTAAGACATTTAACACCACTACCAGTCAGCACATGATATTACTGTAACCATATTACAGAAATAATACAAAAGGATTCATCCTAAAAATGAATTTGCTGAGCTTAATAGAATAATCAAAATGTCCATGTCCATGTTATTTACTCTGGAACATTTGCTTTCCTTTCAAATGTTGTTACAGCTTTTGTGTTTGCTTGGGAAAGGACGACGTGTGATGTAAAAACCACAACAGTTCATGATCTTCTCAGATCAACTAACGTGGGGCCAGTTGCAATAATACCTGCTTGTCCCCATTTTTAGTTGGTTTTAAAATGTTAACCACTTGGAATTTTGTAAGCACAACTTTTGTGGATTTTACAATTTAATATTATAAACTGGGGTCAGCAGGGGCCATGCAGCTGCTGGAAATGATGCATTTTTGCACGCACACTTATCTTGAATATCCAGATAATGTTCTTGAATGTCAATTGTTATACTCAGATGTGTCTCTGAGAAATCCTAACTACTGTCTGATCTCGCAACCACATATTGAAGGTTACATATTTATAGAGCAGCATCAATCACGTTAAGATATGGAGACTGAGATTAAACCATGAATTCCTTTGCTCACCATTTAACTGAGGTAGAGCTCAGATTTTCGTAGAACACAAAGGTCTATTCGCTTTATTAAGAAATCATTTTTGTTAACAATTATGAGATATCATCTCACTCCAGTAAGAATAGTAAAATTTAACAGAACAGCAAACAAATAATGCTGGTGAGGTTGTGGAGGAACTGGAACCCTTATTCACTGTTGGTGGGAGTATAAAGTGGTACAACCACTGTGGAAGGCTGTATGGCACTTTCTCAAAAACGTGCAAATAGAAATACTATTTGACTTAGCAAGTCCACTACTGAAACCAGAACTGCCACCCAAGCAGATAGATGCATACCCATGTTTATTGCTGCGTTGTTCACAATAGCAAAGAGATGGAAACAACCCAAGTGCCCATGAACCAACGAATGACTAGAGAAGCTGTGGTATATTCACACAATGGGATACTATGCAGCACTGAAAAACAAGGCTCTCATGAAATATTATACAAAATAGGTGATCCTAGAGGACATTATTCTGAGTGAAATATCTCAGTCACAAAAGGACAAGTACCGAACAATGCTACTGTTACAAAACAGGACTGACATGGGGGCTGGGGGAAACTAAGAAAAGAGGGCATAAATGATGTACACAGCATTGAAACAGACGAGGGAGAGAACTGTATAAAAAGAATCTATGAGTAGGTATTATTGGCATGACAAGAGTCCAGAATAAGAGTTGTACAGTAAAGAGGTCTGGGTTGGGGGTGGGGGTCTGTATAACAATGAAAGAACTTTTCCCAAAGAAAAAAACTATCTGGGGGGAGAGGGGGCAGGAAGGGAAATGTGCAACAATGAATGACTGGAAACCCAAGTTCTTTATAAACTTTCATTAAAATCTCAATTAAGAAAAAAATCATTGGTGTTATCTCATGATCTAGCATGTTTTGTGCTTCCTTAACTCAATTATATGGGAGAAATCTATATTTTCAACATATTTGCTATTTAGCTTTTTTATTTTAATATGGAAAGTTTATATTACAAAAATGAGGGTAATAGTAAACTTTGTAATGGTAATTAATTGAAATAAATTTAGCAGTCATTTGCTTTGAAGATAGTGCTTTTGCATGGCCAAATTCAACACTACTCATTTCGGGGTAAAAAAACCCAGACAAACCCCCCAAAAGCCCAGCTTCTTTGTTGAAAGGATAATTCTAGAACCTTGGGCAAACAGAACATCGGCTGAGTATAATTAAAATGATTATTTGATAAATGCATCAAAATTCTTTTGTATTTCATGGGTGGATCATTGTTTGATCAAATGCAGGGATGTTATAAATTATGAAATAGAAGAAAGACAGCAGCAGTTTGAAGCCCCTCAACAGTACCACAGAAGAAAAGCTTGGCAATTCGCTTCTGAAAAATCACAACCATGCAAACCCTATACAGAACAGTCAAAAAGGAGCACCACGAATTGAAGGGAATGGATTTTGTTCGCTTCATTGATTGGTTTTTAAGAACAGGTTCACCCAGAGGTGCCTTGGATAAAACCTGGTGCTGTATTTCAGAAAAACCAGCCATTAAAAACCTTAGGGAGCACAACTGTAGGCTAACACCTATGATGTCACCCTGAGTCTGTGTACAGTCTATGGATGCCGGGATTTTATTATCAAACCACAGATTTAAAGCACTAGCAGTGGGAATTAGTTTATCGTGGAATGCACATGCTTCCTGTCAGGATTTTAAATACATTCAGGTTCCTCCATTCATATAAATGAAATAAACTTCCCCAAAGGAGGGTTCCCATGTGCACACCAATATCTATGAGAAATCCTGAAAAATGTGTAAAGAATGAGAGGGAGTCCAACAAGGCTAGATACAATATTTAAAGACCCTGGACATGTTGTGAGGAGAAACCGGTCCTTAGAGAGGGACATCATGCTTGGGAGGGTGGAGGGACAGCGCAGGAGAGGAAGGCCCTCTATGAGGTGGATTGATTCAGTGACTGGGATAATTGGGATGGGAGTGTCAGAGACAGTGCGATTGGCACAGGACAGAGCGGAGTTTAGGGCTGTTGTACATAGGGTCGCTATGAGTCACAGGCGACTCGACGGCACATAACAACAACAACAAACATTAAGTGGATTGTAATACCCTATGGCTCTCATTTGTAATGAAAATAAGTATCTGATCACACTGAAAAGTAGTTCTTGCAGAAATAAAAGGGAAAATGTGGAGATTTTCCCTGATAACCACTCTGTTCATGTGTTTTCTTTTAAAATAGAATCATTTCTAAAATGTTTGCCATTATTACCTTCTTGGTGTCTTCCCTCCCCCCGCCCCCCCCATTAATAGGTAAAGCATCTTAAACAGAAGGCAAAACAGAGAAATGTTGCCTTCATTCTGTTCAGAAAGGACTGCAGCCTAGCAATTCCAGTCCCCGGATGCTGATACGGATGCACAGATAGGTTGCCAAGCAGACAAAAGACAATACTGGCAACGAGATGGAGGCTGTTAACTGCTCTTGACCATGTTCTGACTCGGTAGTCCTTTGAAGACCAAGGCGAAGCATTGTCTAATCCTGAGCCATCCTCATAAGCCCCTTGTTACGCTCACATTGTGAGCCCACCTCATTGAGTTTCTTCCTCTCCTTCCCGAACCCTTCACCTTTACAGATATACCCCTATTGACAGCGGATCCCACCAGCTAACATGCCCAAAGCATGTGACATGCAATCTGACCATCCACTCATTTTAAAAGCACGGTGGCTGGTGGTATTGTTGCTATACACCACTGAGTTTGGAATCTAGCTGACCTTCAAGCAGGTTTTCAGAGGCTGTAAGCATGGGACCAGATTAGCCATCTTTCTCCCCGGAAGCAGCTGGTAAATTTGACTGCCGGTCTGACTTGGCAGCATAACTCATTACCTCTAAGCCACCGGAGATCCAAACTGATGAGTAACATTAAATGGACAAAGGAAGAACTTCCAAATGGTTCAGTTGTTATGACATCAGCTCTCTGCTATTCAAAATGGTCAAAACTATAGTAAACACGGTAATGGATATTGAAAGTGGAAGTATTTTCATCGAGAACAGTTAGACTAGATTATGCTCTCACTTTTGTCTCTCTACGGAGCTGTGGGAGCATAATTCCCAGGGAGCGGAGCTGCTAAACCAGAGCTGTACCTCTCTGGAGCTTCCAATCTGTGGGTGGCTCTAAAGATGGACACTCTCCTCCTGTGTGAATTACAGCCTAGGGAATGTACTACTGGGACAGCTAGGAATTGGTTCCCACTCTATGACAATGAGTTCCTCTTGCTCCTGATGGCTAGCTGGACAATGACCAAGGATGACACAACTACCACCTATGTCTTTGAGCTGTGGTGCTGGAAAAGAGTATTAAACATGGTATGGACTGTCAAGCCATCAAACAGATCTGTCCTAGAGAGAGTGAAACCAGGCTGCTCCTTGGAGGGAAGGATTCTGAAGCTTCATCTGACATACTTTGGGCACGTGGCCAGGAGAGAACAGTCCTTGGAGAAGGACATCATGCTTGGAAGGGTAGAGGGACAGTGCAAGAGAAGACGACCCAGGATGAGATAAACTAATAGATAGATAGATTGATGTAGTGACTTGGGCAATGAAGGTAGGCGTGTCAGAATTTGTGAGATTGGCTCAGGACAGGGCAGGGTTCAGAGCTGTTGTACACAGGGTTGCTATGAGTGGCAGGCGACTCGACAGCACATAACAAATTATAAGTATCAAGTAATTCAGAATTATCATATGACTTTTGTGCTGTTTGCATGTTAGTTATGTTTCCTTATACAAACACACATCAGCTAACCTAGCATTCAAAAATTAGGCTAACCTGGAAAACTGATCAGAATGTAAATGGAAATTACCAGAGTCTAAGTTATCTGGACCCTTTTTTTCCCTTTTAAGTTGAAGCAGACACTGTTGGTGATTAAAGAATTTGGCTGAGATGGCTTGGACTTCCGGCCTGCGAAGATCTCCTAGTCAAAAGAGGCGTACCTAATGACTATCTGAAGGAATGGTATACTGCATTGAAACAGATGAGGGAGAGAACTGTTTAATAGTGATATATGATTGGGTATTATTGTCATGACAGGAGTCCAGAATGAAGGCTGTACAGTGGTGTGGACTTAGGGGGAAGGATTGCATATCAATGAAAGTATTTTTCTTCTACTTTTCAAGGAGAAGAGGGAACTGGGGGAGAGGGTGGGTAGGGAGAAAAGTGCAACAATGAATAACTGGAAACGTTAAGTCTCTGTAAACTTTCATTTAAAATTAATAAAAACATTTTATCAAAAAGGAAAGAACTCAAGTGAGTGTTTTGGTATAATTTAGGGAAAAGGTCAAATAAACAAAACATGCAGGTGTCATGGTGGTGCCCCTGGAAGTCACCCTGTGGTTGTGGGGGTGCCAGAATAAAGCTTCGCTCAGCTCTCACCATCAGTCTCCCAAGAGTGTACCTGTCAGAGAGACACTTAGCCAGGCCCCAGACGGGGGTGCCCATCTTGGTTGGATCTCACCTGCTCATCCAGGCAATACATCTCAATGAAGTCACACAAATGAGGGTCACTCTCATCAGAGGCCAGTTGGTGCAGGCCCAGCAGGGACTGATGGCCACATTCTTCCAAGCACAGCACCCACTCGACTGGGTTCAGCCCAGTCTCCCAGTCATCCCAGTCTGGTTCCTTGGTGTCCTGAAGAGAGCCGCAGCCACCTCGCTGGTTCTACACTTTCATCAGGTTCTCAGCATGCTCCCTCCCCTCGTGGGACTGGTGGAGTGAACACTTGGAAAGATTCTTCAAAGAGGCATCATCATGGTGAAGTCGCACCTAAGAAGCGTAGAAGTCCAGGCTGATGTGGCGGCCGATGGTCTCTGAGTCCTGATTGCAGCTTTGATTCCCGTGCAATTGGGGACTCAGGCTTCATAGCACTGGAGTGGAAGCAAGGACCTTGGGGCTTCCAGGGCTGCTGATGTTAGGGGGTGGCAGAGATCGGGTTGGAAATGACCAGCGGGGGGCATGCTGACGAGGACCAGGTTGCATTGAAGCCCTTGATGAAGGAGGAGGCCATGGCGACTCTGTGAAGTTCATCTCTATCTCAAAACTTTTATAACTGTTGTTCAGTGCCTTCCAACTCATAGCAACCCCATGAAGAACAGATGTGAACGCCGTCCTAACCTGTGCCAACCTCACTATCTGTCACAGTCTAGCACATTGCTGCAGTCACTGTGTCAATCCACCTGGCTGAGAGTCTTCCTCCCTCTTCTGACCCTTTACTTTTCCTTACATGACGTCATTCCCCAAGAAGAGCCTTTTCTAGCACTTTCTCATTTATACCAACCACTCTTATGTACATTATTTTTTAACGTCATCATAATATAATAATATAGGGAAAGTATTAGGATGCCCAACATACTGATGTGGACATTTAGAGGCAAAGAAATCAGAATCAACGGCTCAGATCATCCAGCTAGGAGCGATTCAACCTCAGACCCAGTCAAACGTTTTCACGGGTTTTACTGCATTTAGGAGTCCCAACAGAACCACAGCGACATAGCCACAGCCATAAGAGAAAAAGTAAAAGTTGGAGATAATCCCGTGGCACAACAGTGGCACCTTGCTGCAGAGGGCCATGGGCTTTACCTGAAGAAGTGCTTTTATATGCAGCTCATCATGCCCTTAATAGAAATACCGTGTGGTGGAAGCAGTTGCTCCATTCTCAGCTAATTGACCCATCAGAGGGCCTCAAGTAGTAATTACTTCCACTCTCCTCAAATCAATCCAGGTTGGATTTAGACCCCTGACCCTGAGAGAAGACTCGAATCTCAAACCTCTGGATAGATCTTATAAGTATCTTCGGGCATGTTCAGAAAAGTGATAGCTAATTAATTAAGGATATTCTTTTATTTATATTTTTGTGCTGGAAAACAAACTGGGTTATGTTGTCAAAGGGCTTGGGTTTAATTATGCTGGAAATTCTTGTACTTTAATTCTTGAAATGAGCCAATTTCATCCTTCTGAAGTGAATATTATTTATTTGTGTAATCCTGATGGGATTTTGTTGTTGTTTTTTTCTTTTTACTTCTGAAACAAGATATTTTGAAGTAGCCATTTTGACATGAACATTTTGATATCCAAGACATTTTGTGTGTGGTTTCATGACAATGGTTATAATAAGTTGAAAAACCATCTTCAATATCAAGTAGTATTAATTAGCAACTTATCGCTCCACCCCTCCCGACTCACATGTGATCCCTCCACTTCACGCTGTGGGCTACATATTTATGGCTCTTAGAGGAACATGTGGCTATTCTGTGCCTAAAACATTTGACTGTAACGAACACGTCTGGTACTTTGCTCACATCTCTGTTATAATTCTTATATAACAAAACAAATAATGGTGTAGCCTTTGAAAATGAAGTGGGCTGGAGACACTGCATGAACAGAAAGCCACTGCATGCAAGAGAGATCGAAATTCTGCTTCTGTAAAGCCGTATATTACTGGAAACCTTAGAATCCACTTGAAAAAGAACAGTGAGTTATGAATGAGGCAAGGCACAGAGGATGAACACAGACTAAGCCCAAAGAAAACCAGTTCCAGTTCAGTCCATTGCTCTCACACATGGAGATCCCGTGTGTGTCAGAGGAGGATTTAAGCAGAAGATTTTCAATGGCAGATACTTTTTTGGATGCAGATCATCAGAGACTTTCTTATAAAGCAACTAGCCAATCTTTTCATTCATTGTTTTTATTGTTAGGTGACCTCCAGTTAACTACAACTCATAGGGTCACTTCGAATAACAGATCAATCTCTGCCACGTTCCAGCCATCCTTAAAATGGTCACTGTGTCAATCCTCTCTCTCTCTCTGACCCCCTACCTTCCTGAGTATGATGTCTTTTTCCAGGGACTGATGTCTACTGGCAACATGCCCAAAAGACAGGTTTCAAACTCGAACAATATCAAGGAAGTATGTACTCTAGTGGAAATGTGAAACACAGGGAGCAGGAGGGCAGTTACTGCAGGGGAAGCGCAGACCGTGGTATGAAATAATACAGGTATGAATTGCTGAATAGAAAATTGATTTTCTCTGTTAACATTCACCTAAATCACAGTGTAACATTTTGGGGGCGGTATTTTTGTGGCTTATTTTAAAAGTAATTTTAGAGTGAAAAACTACATTAGACTGGTTACTAATGGGAAATATTATGGCGCGCGCGCACACACACACACACACACACACAGACGTAGAAGAATACAGATACTAATTGAAAACAAAAATGATAGTTATGAAACTAATGGAACACTTCAAATACCCGTAAGAGTCAAAGTTTTAAATACCTTGAAGGCTATTGGGAAAGTTTGAAGTGACATGTCTGAGAAAGCCTTGAGATACTGGATATCAATCTGTAAGTGAAAATCACAGGGCCTTAGGCCCACGGTCCAACCCTGGGCACCCTGACAATCTAGGGCAAAGTCTGCTTTTTTTACTGCAGGCTACCTCATTGAACCACCTCCATTAGCTGACCGTTCGCTGTTGGTCTTAACAAGAATTGATTCGGTTCCACTCAATAGGCATTTACTAAGTGCCTATGTGCATTTCGACTTCAATTTCCTCTACCAAAATGCAAATAAATTATTTTAGGCTGCAGGGGGATTATTAGAGAGGTTATTGTTATGCCCCAGCCTGGCTGTGCTGCTATTTATTTTCTGTAACTATCCAGACCCAGGTGTGTATTTGCTGATATTTTTACTTATTTGGATGAGAAAATTGGAATAATTTCTAACATTTTAGAGTGGTGCAAGCTCTTGACTGAGGCCCGAGTCTCAGTCACCTAAGCCCTCTATCCCCGGAGCAGAAGACCTTGTACATGAGGGCGCTCTCCACATGTATTTGCATTTAATCACTTTTCACAGGTAGGTGTATTTAACACAGATGGCTCCTTTACATTTTCACTCGCCATCCCATCCGAGACGCTAGATGCTTTATCAGTGTTTGGAACACAGAGAGACTTTAATGAAAATCCAACTTTCTGTAAACTTTTGTTAAAATGACAATGTAAAAAAAAAAAGAGAGACAGAGTGAAGCTTCATGCTGGTGTCCAGGATTATTTAACGAATTCATTAGATGGCAAATATTAGTTATTTTTATTTCCCCCAAATACTTGCCTGGCTCCTTACACTTCCAGGTTTTCACTATTTAAAAAAAAAAAAAAAAGACTACTGCCTCCTAAATTGACCTTGACTTTAGCCCTGGCCATGAAGCAAATTGTTGTTAGGTGCCATCAAGTTGACCATGGCCCATAGTGACTCTATAAACAATGGCTCTGAACTTTGACCTATGATAAGCCAACCTCATCGTCTCTGACACACTTGACCCCATTGCCACAGTCACTGTATAAATCCATCTCATCCAAAGTCTTCCTCTCCTGTGCTGGCTCTCTACCCTTCCAAGCATGATGTCCTTCTTGAAGGACTTGCCTCCTGGCAAAATGCCCAAAGACGGAGCTTAAAAATTCTTGCCTCCAAGGAGAAATGTGGTTTCACTCTCTCCACAACAGATCTGTTTGTTCTCTTTGCAGTCCATGGTACGTTCAATACTCTTCTCCAACACCACAACACAAAGGCATTGATTCTTCTTCTGTAATCTTTAGTAACTGTCCAGTTCTCAGATTTGTAGCAAGCATTTCAGAAAACCATGGCCTGGATCAGATGCACCGTAGTCTCTAGATTGACATAATTGCTCTTTAGCACAATGGAGAGATCCTAAAGTGACTTGTCTTTTGATTTCCTGACTGCTGGTGCCAAGAGTAATGACTGTGGAGCTAAGGAAGATGAACTTGTTATCAGCTTCCCTCTTCTCCCTCTCTCAAGGTCTGATGGTTTGAATCTTTGTTTTCTTCATATTGGCATGCAATCAATATTAAAACGCTGCAGTCCTTGACCTTCCACAGCTAGGAGCACTTAGTTAAGCATTGGCTCGATGTCATAGTTGTTCCCATAATCTAAAATCTCTGCCTAAACTCTTCATTCTTTACTTCTTCTTTCTGGACGTTTGAAAATAAGGGATGAATGTGAGTCCTTCTGCTAGTTCAGTGGGCATTCGAGAGAAAGATTTAATGATAAAGATTAAAGGAAACCCAATGGGACAATTCCACTCTGTCACCTGGGGTTCTAGGAGTGAAAAGTCAAAAGGACAGCAGAGAACAATAATGTATGTACCCAAACCTGTGTGAAACACTAGGAATTTAGTGAAAGGTGCCATGACACTGCCATCTTTTAAAGAGCAATCAATCGATAAGAAAAACCTCTATCTAAAAACCTGCAATTAACAATAACATGACAGTTTCACAATGTATTAATGCATTTTCACTGCTAGATAAATGTTAAGGGAAAGGATTGGAGTTATTATAGGCTGTGGCACAAAATAAAACCCACCTTTTGGAACCTGCCAAAGTCTCCTAGAAAGGAGGACCTCTGACTTAACATTCACACGACTGTAGAGTTCACATTCTTTCCACTCCACTATCCAGTTTTCCAAATGTGTTACAACGCTACTCAAATAGGACGTGCTCTCAATCCTCCATCACTTCCTGGTGCCACAGGTGGTAACATCCGCCCCAGTGTTTCCAGGCCTATAGCTTGATTTTCTGAAGCCAACAGATCGACTTTGCCTATTCAATGATAAGCTCGATTGTCTTTTTAAAAGACTTGCTAAGGAAAGATATAGTACTGTTTGTTTGTTTGTTACATGGCATTGAGTGAAGTGCAACTCATAGTGACCTTCTGAACAATAGATCTGGGCCATGTGTTATCCTGTGCCATCCTGGCTATCACTCATCTGCTCAAGCCCACTTGTCCAGTCACTGTGTCAATCCATCGCAGTGAGATCTTCCTCTCTTTGGATAATCCTCTACCTTTAACAACAAAATCTCCCTTTCCAAGGAATAGTCCCTCCTAACAGCATGGTCAAAATATGGGAGCCAAAGTTTCCCCATCCTTGTCTCTAAGGAGCATTCTGGCTATACCTTTTCTAAGACATATTTGTTTGTCCTGAAACGTTTCAGCATGTTTCTCCACTGTCACAACTCAAAGGTATCGATTCTTCTTCTGTCATCCTTATTTATTGTCCAGCTCTCAGCTGCATAGCAAGTAACAACAACAAAAGTCATATACCACGAGTTTTAATTTTATCAATTTTGATTTGCTTAGCTGCTTCTATTGAGAGAGAGAGACAGAGAGAAGAGAGAGACGAAAGAGTGAAAAAGGAAGGAAGGGAGGAAGGGAGGGAGAGGGAGAGAGA
>NW_006399766.1:25694406-25715298 GCF_000299155.1 Elephantulus edwardii
GGAAGGGGACTTCGCATCTTTCGCTTGAGTAGTTGCTGGTGAATTAGAAGTGCTAGAGACGTGTTGCCACTGGATTAGCAGCACGAGACGCTCCGGACTCCGCCACGAGAGTGTGTGGTAATCCGCCTGTTTCATATCAGAGACTTTTACTGATTGCCAGTTATCCCTATGCTCTTGCATATTCCCGAGCGCCCCTGAGGTTAGCTGGGTAGAACGCGGACTCTGAGTGCTCATTTCTGGGCCTGTTCAGAATCCTTATACAATCTCCTACTCCTCTCTCTCTTCTCCTTTTCAAAAGATCTCACAGCTACGTGTTGAGATGACAGCATCCTGAACAAGGTCAAATCTGGGAGAATAGCTGAGTGCATCTCTTAAGGGAACTGCTTGAAAATTAGCATCAAACCATAAACATCCTGGTTTAAGGCTTATTCAATAGTAAACCTTCTCTTTCTCTTTGATATTTGTGGAAAGGGTTTTGTTGAGGAATGAATACATTGTATTTTCAGTAACTTTTCTCCAACACTTTTGTTGTTGTTATGTGCCATTGAGTCCCTTGCTCCTCATAGTGACCCTGTGTACAACAGCTCCGAACCCTGCTCTATCCTGAGCCAACCTTATAGTCTTTGACACAACTACCCCCATTATCATCTCATCCAGAGTCTTCCTCTCTTGTGCTATCCCTCCACCCTCCCAAGCATGATGTCCCTCCTTAAAATATGTCCAAATTATGCCAGACAAAGCTTCAGAATCCCTGCCTCCAAAGAGCAGCCCGGTTTCACCCTCTCCAGGACAAGCTTGTTTGTTCTCCTGGCAGTCCACAGTATACTCAATACTCTTCTCCAGCCCCACAGTTCAAAGGCATCAATTCTCCTTTTATCATCTCCAGTCATTGTCTTGCTTTCTGCAGCAAAGCAAGTAATTGTGAAGACAATGGTTTGAATCAGGTGCACTTTAGTCTCCAGACTGACATCAATGTTCCTCGGTACTCTGAAATTACTGAGTACCTTGAAGTACTTCAAGTACCTTTAAGCTGACTTTCCCAGTGCAATTCATCTTTTGGTTTCCTGCCTGCTGGTACCAAGAGTATTGGCTGTAGAGCCAAGCAAACTGGAGCTGTTAACAAACTTAATCTCCTCTCCATCCATCATGATGCTGCCAATTGGTCCAGTGTTCGAGAATCTTTGTCTTCTTGATGTTGAGCTTCAATCCATATTGAAGGCTGCAGTCCTTGACTTTCTGCAGAAAGCACTTCAGGTCCTCCTCAGTTTCAGCAAGGTTGTGTCATCTGCATAACGCAGGTTGTTGATAAGTCTTCCTTCAATCCCGGTGACACTATCCTCCTCACACAGCCCAGCCTTCTGGATGATCCATTCCTCACATAGATTGAAAAGGTATAGGATGCATCCCTGGTATACACCTTTCCTAACTTTCAGCCATGCAGTGTTCCTTTGCTGTGTACAGAGGATTGCACCGTGGTCCAAGTATAGGTTTCACAGAAGCACAATTGTGAGATGTGAGATTCTCATTCCTCTCAGAGTCAGCCACAGTTTGTTGTGACGCACACAGTCAAATGCCTTTGCAGAGTGAATGACAACCACTTTATGAGAGCTATCATACCCACACTGGAATTTGAGAGAACAAGAAGTATGTCTCCATTGTGTGAAGTTACTGATTTTCTTTTCCTTAGCAATTTCTCCGTCGTTAATTCCTTAACTCTGAAGACATTTTTCTTGCTGAACAACCATGATCCCTGTGTTTTTCCAAGTTAATCCAGCACCCTTTGCATAAATATAATGCCCACTAAACAAAACTCCCAAGCCCTGAAATTTGGGGATTCATTTGTTATATTATAGATGTGCAGATGTTGCAACCTTGTGTTCTACTGAAACCAATCCAAAAAAAGTCGCTCTGTTACTCTTCTTACCTGGAGAGAACACTCATCTTTCTTTCCGGAGGAAACTGACCTCCTGGCCCTACACTTTTGCTCTCTACATTTGTAGTATCCACAGGAGCGCTCTGATTTAATTGGACTCCTGGTTCCAGCCCAGTGATCGTTGGCTGCTACCCAAGCTCCAGTTCTGAGAGTCGTATACATTCCTAATACCTGGATGCTCTTCTCCTGACTCCCCCATCATAACAGGCTCCAATTTGCCTTTGAAATCGGGCAAAATCCCGCCTGGATAAAAAAGACTGCTTCAACAGAGAATATTCCCAGTTGTTAATTTAGTAAGAGGGAAGTTATGTTAGCTCATTGAAATTTAATTGCTAATGGGTTATAAGATCTTAGAAACTACAGGCCCAGCAGCTGTCTCTTTTTAGTGTCTCAATTATCACCACAATAATTTAATGGCATCCTGTTGAAGAATCAGCGATGACATGCTAATGAATGACACCTTTTCACTCCCATGAACTCTGTGCTCCCTGGGTGATTCTTCCAAGTGAGGCACAAAGGACAACTTAAAAATATTGACCGAAATGACAGGAAAGACATTTAAACTACAAAAGCACAACAGAAAAACCTATTTTGGGAACACTAACTTGCAAATGTCTTCAACCGCACTCCCTTAAAATTTCATTACAATGGTTCAAAATTAAGAAAATCCTAATATTTATTTGATTATCCAAATTCATCATAACCCATTTGTATGAAAGTTCATCTGGTTGGCTAATTTCCTCAGTGTTTAATGACAGTCTCCATCTGCAGTATTTCGACTTCCTAAGTGTTTATTTCCTTTCCATTTTATTCCTTTATTTCTTTTCCTGAATTCATTCCGTATGCAACAACTACAACACTCCCTTTCTTGGCAGTGAATACTGAATAGCAGGTACATAAATTTAATTTCTAATTTCTAGATACCTTACCTTTTTTTTTTAAAAAAAAAAAGGAGGGAAGAGGCAAACAAAATCACTTGGACAGTGGGTGCCTTCAAGGCAATCCTGACTCGCAGGGACAACAGTTTACAGCCTTGCTCAGTCTTGTGGCCTCCTCACAATCACCAACATACTCCAGCCGTTGTTGTTGTTGCTGCTGTGTCAATCTGTCTCTTAGAGGACCACCATCTCCTAACTCAATCCTTTTCCAGAAACTGGCCTTTCCTGCTAACATGACTAAAGTATGTAAGTTGTTGTTGTTGTGTACCATCGAGTCGGAACTGACCCATAGCTGACCGTCAGCTGGGTTTTCAGAAGTATGTAAGACTAAATAAATCTCATCCTCCTTACGTCTAAGGAGCAACATGGCTGAGCCATTGTTTTTGACCACCTATAGTGGATCCAATATTCTGCATTAACATCACAATTCAAAGGCCTTTGGTCTGTCTAATTCATTTGCAAACTCTCACACGTGAAGCAACTGAAAATACGGTGGCTTGGATAAGATACACCTTAGCTGTTAAACTGACATCCCTGCTCTTTACCATGAGAAGTTGGTCTCGACAGTAGATTTGCTGAAAGTAGTATGTCATTTGGTTCCCTGACTACTCTTTCCATGGGTGTTGATTGTGAAGCCAAGCAAGATTATTGGCAAAGGCAATATTTCCTCTGTTTATTAACATTTTGCCTGTACTATTTTCCACTGAATCAAAAGCACACACATTGCTACCAGTTCAAACTCACCAGGTGCTCCCCAGGGGAAAGACAGGCAGTCTCATCACTCTAAGATTTATAGCCTTTGAAATCCAAGAAGCTAAAACTGACAGCAGTAGGTAATAAACATATACCTGAAGAGCAGCAGCTGGGGGATTCAAACCTTGTGCTTTTGGGTTGGCAGTGCAACTCCTTACCACAAGGCCACCAGAGCTACTAAAAAAAAAATACATATTTAATTTTCACAACATTGATTCTCATAACATAGGCTCTATTACTATTTAAATTGATATTTGTAACTGACTTTAGAGTCCACCAAATACTAAAGTCTTTACTTGACATATTTGACACATATAAAACAGGGGGGAGATATATATATACTTTAAGTGGTACTATTATTGTTGTGTAACATTGAGTTGGAACTGACCCACAGCTGACCCTCCAGTGGGTTTTGAAATGCATTGACGTGAATGAGATGAAACTGCCCCTCTTTCTCCTGCAGAACAGCTGGTGAATTCGAGCCATGTACATTTGAGTTGGCAGAGTAATTCCTCCTCATAAAAACACCAGAGCTTTCTGTAAGGGACATTAGAATAGGAATTTTTTTTTCCCGAGTGATATGCCAAACATGCCATCAAAATTATTTCTGCTTGATTTTTAAAAGTCTCTGAAGAATAAAGATTAGTGAGGTCAAGCGAGACAAGGACATTAGAGGACAATTTCAGAGAGCGCGAGGTTAGACACACATTTCTTGACGTTGAAGTTCACTCAGTGTTAGCAGAAGTGAAAGTGGGTTTGGGAATTTCCTGCCCTGCAGACCTTGCAAAAGAAAATAAATACTAATTTGTCTAGAAATATTTCCATGACATCCTGTCTGAATTTAGTCAATTAGCTGATTAGATGTCTGCATGTGATTGGTGCAATTTGCCGAAACGGTAAACAAGCAAAATCTGCTATCACTTGAGATATTTCCACTGCAATCAGCGAGCCCAATCTGAACGCAGCCCGGGTCACCATCACATGGGGCTCTGTACTCTGTACATCCTGGAAACTTAGACCTGGGAGGCGATGACCATGAACACTAATATCCAGGCTGCCTCTGACCTGAGGAAAACCCGTTCCTTCAGGCTTGGTCAAGGTCACGGAAAACAAGAGTCAGAAATCCACGGAAGATCTGCTCCTACCTGGGCAAGAGGAACCGAAGGTGGAAGGCAAGGGCCAGAGTTGGATGCATTCGCTTCCGATCCCCCTGGTAGCCACTGGGCCTTGACGGATTATCACGTCGTTGTTAGGTACCCTCGAGATTAATTAATCCATAGCAACTCCTTAAGCAAAAGAATGAAGGCCTGCCTCACTCTGTGTCTTCTCATTCTGTAGTCACGGCGTGAATACATATCACGGGGAAGCTGCTTCTCTCCACAGACCCTCTACTTTTCCAAGCATGGTATCTTTTTCCAAGAATTGGGCCCTTCTGATAACATGCTTAGCCACGAGAGCTCCCTGATTACGTCCCAAATTATGTGAGTCGGTCCTTGCTTCAAAGGAACACTGCGTAAACTCCCTCCGAGGTAGATGTGTTCCTGTGCCAGTCCATGATATTATGCCCAATGCCCTTCTCCAACATCACAATTCAAAGGCATCAATAGTACTGTGTGGTGATTGTTCCTAGGGGCCATCGAATCGATGGTAAGTCGTAGTGACCTACGAACAAGGGATCTGAACAAGACCCTATCCAGTGCCATCTCACCATCTCCGATATACCTGAGTGCGCTGCTCCAGTCGGTGTGTCAGTCATGCTTCCTGTAGGTCTTCTTTCCTTGCAATGACCCTCCACCTCTCCAAGTATGATGTCCTTCTTTAGTCCTCCTGATTCCCTGTCCAGCTTTCACATTCATTTGAAGCAACTGAAAATAACATAGCTTGGGTCAAGGATTCCTTGGATGTTAAATGAATACCCTCAATTGAACATAATAATGCAGCCCAAACACAATAGCTTGCAAGGATTTCACTAGGAAAACAAACAGATTCATCCCAGAGAGGATTAAACCAAGCTACTCCTTGGAGACAAGGATTCTGAGGCTCCGTCTAACATACTTTGGACACGTTGTGAGGAGAGACAGGCCCTTGGAGAAGGACATCATGCTGGGCAGAGTGGAGGGACAGCGCAGGAGAGGAAGGCCCTCTATGAGGTGGATTGAGTCAGTGACTGGGATAATCGGGATGGGAGTGTCAGAGACAGTGTGATTGGCACAGGACAGAGCGGAGTTTAGGGCTGCTGTACATAGGGTCGCTATGAGTTGCAAGCGACTTGACGGCACATAACAACAACAACAAGAGAGGAAGAGCAGCGGCCACATGCGATCGAGACTCCAGGAGACAGGATGTCTGCAAAGTTGTGAGCTATGTCTTGCCAGCATTGACTGGCAAAACAAACCGACTCCCGAACAATCCTACATCAGGAGAGGAAAAAGGAACTGAGTTTCAGTGGAAACTACCTGAGTAACAAGGAGTCAAGCGTGTATCACTGTGTATGCTGTGATAGTTCGCTCTTCAGTTCTGAACAGCAGTACTGCTCTGCCAATGGGTGGACCTCACCTTCCAAGCTTTACGGGACATCTGGCCCTGATGAAAGTAACACAGGGATCCTGAGACGTCTGGGCCCCTCATTAGGATTGGCTTCCACAGAGGTCGTCAGCAAGCAGCGTGACGCTCATCTTGCCACGTGTTTCCTGATGGACCTAGGCCAATGCTCAGAGGTTTTGTATCAACAGTGCAGCACTCAAGTTTAAGCCAAGTAAACGCTAATTATCTCATGAGCCCCTTTCATTTACATTCTCAATTTTCAATGACTAGAAACGGTGGCCTAGTGGCAAGAAGCTGTGCTGCAATCCCCAAGGGAGGTGGTTCAAAGTCACCAGCTGCTCCATGGGAGAAGGATGGGCAATCACCCTCCTGTGCAACTAACTGCCTTTGATAACCTATGAGAAATCAGCTACGGGTCAGGACTCCACAGCACACAGCAACGACAGAGAATAAGAGGGAGGTTGCGGATTTGACCTGGGCATGACTTGGCTGAATTCACATTCCAGAAAAGACTATGAGCTGGTATGGCTAATCAGATACAGGGGAGAATTTAGAGTGGCTGAGTCAAAACAGGCACAATATGATTTTTCGTCTTGTTTCCTATATCTAAGTACTGCACTCTCAGGAATCTCTGGGTAGCATAGATGGTTAAACACTGGCTGAAAAGCAAAGAGATCAAATCGATTATTGGGATTGTTTTTAAATTCAGGTGTGATAGACTCCATGCCATACTTTGATTCCTTTGACCTTGTTTTCATTTTCTTCATTTGCAAACTGCACTTGCACGTGGCTAATTGATGGATGGTCTGTTCCACAATCAGCCCTTGGCCTTGTACTGACTGCTAGTAGTGAGCTTCTCCATTGCCTCTTCCCATAGATGTAGTCAATCTGACTCCTGAGTAGTCCATCAGATGAGGTCAAGGTGGACACTTGAAGCTTATGTTGTCCTGGGTTGGTTTGTTTTAAATCATGTTTACCATGAGTAAATCATTGATTATACAAAATGATATCATTCCATATGCAGCCTTGTTTCTGTCACCAAAGCTTGTATTTCCAACTACAAATCTTCTTTGTCTCCAACTTTTCTATTCTGCCCACTAAGACTGTGACTGCCTGTTTGGTGAATCTCTGATTGCAAAATTTGATGTCTATCTTCAATTTCATCTGGTCCAGAGCCCAGATTATTTGTCAGATGACATTAAGAAAGCAAAAGGTCATCACAAAGACAAGAAATCAAGAAAACACCAAAATAGATGTCTGAAGAGACTCTGAAACCTACACTAGAATTTTGTAGAGTTTGAAACGGAGGGAATAAATGTTGAATTAAGAGAGACGAAGATTTCAAAGTGAAGCTTAAGAACACAGAGCAAAGTGTTATAGTAAAATGTTTAAGAAAATGGGTAGAAACCAAAAGGGAAGAACACATTCAGCATTTCTCAAACTGAAAGACCTGAATAACAAATTCAAGCCTCAAGATGCTATACTGAAAGGATTTGTGGGCAAAGTCTTAAATGAAACAGGAAGCATAAAAAGATAAAAGGAATACATGGCCTCAAATATCCCTTCTTACCTGGATCCACAATCAACACAACCACAACAGGCATCAGCAGTTAAGAAATCAAAAGACTGGCCAAGTTTAACAGGGCAGCAAGTAATAAATGTTGGAGAGGATGTGGCAAGGAAAGGAAGTCATACATTGGTGGTGGGATTTTAAAATGGTACAACCATTCTGGAAGGCAGTCTGGCGCTTCCTCATAAAGCTGAACATAGAAATTCGACATGACCCAGCTATTCCACTACTTGGAGTATACCCTGAGAAAATGAGAACTGAAGCACACACGGAGATTTGTACACCAGTGTTCAAAGCAGCATTATTCACCATCGCAAGAACATGGAAGCAGCCCAAATGTCCAACCACAAATGAATGGAATGAGAAATTATCCACACAGAGGAATACTATGCAGCATGCAGGAGCAATGATTTTCTAAATTATTATCTAACTTGGGAGGGACTGGAATGCATTGTGCTGAGTGAACTAACTCAGTCCCACCCACAAGGATAAGTATTATATAAAGCTATTACTGTAGAATGAGTATAAGGATCCAGGGGGTGGGGGTGTGGGGGGGAGAGACTGGAAGCAGAGGGATGAGGATGTGCAGGGGGAAGGGGGGATTAATCATTGGGTTGTATGGTTTGATGGGTGGGGGATGGTGATTGAAATGGAAAGAATCTGTTCGAAATTGCATTCAAATTTTGTACATAAACTAGTAAAAAAATAAAAAGAAATAAAAAAACATATTGCACAAGGAAAAGTATACTGTCAGGGGCCTGCCCAACATTGAAGAGAAATGATATCCGCTTAAAGGACAAGATGTGCCTGATTCAAGCCGTATCTTTTTCATCACCTGCTATGCATCTGAGAGCTGCACAATGAATAAGGATAACAGAAGAGAGATGGAGCCCTTAAAATTGTGGTGTTGGAGAAAAGACCCAAGTGTCCCAAAGATCGCCAAAAGAACAGCCACGTCTTGGAGGAAGTGCAACCAGTGTGCTCCTTAGGTCAAAGATGGTGGCGCTTCATATCACATACTTGGGACATATTGATAGAAGAGACTACTCCTTGGAAAAGGACATCATGCAAGGAACTCAAGAGAGTCAGAGAAAGGTAAAACCTTCAACAAGAGGGACTGACACAGTAAATTCAGCAGTGAGATGATGAGAATGGCACAGAAGAGAATGTGGTTCAGATCTGTTGTTCACAGGGTCGCCATAAACTTACTCAACTCAAAGGCACTTGACAACTATGAGAAGTCACTCACTACGCAGTGGGGACAGACAGACACAACCAACTCTCTGGTGTTTGCACACGCTAATGTCGGCATCCTGGTAGAAGAGTTATTCACAGTCAGAGCATTGCATTTTGGAAAATGGTCTTTGCTTCCGTCTGCATTATAGTGAATTCATAATTATTCAAATATAATCAGGTCACTTTCACACTTACATCCAAATTATGTTTCCTTCATTAGGAAAGGAGACTATAATAATGCACATACATGCCAATATTATGTGTGTTAGACTACAAAGCAAAAGGTCAAAGGCCACATTTTAGGTTATAAGCTGTCCTTAAGAGGCTATTTATTAGGAAGCACTGGTCGCCAAATCGCAAGAAGCGGCACTGTAATCCCAGAGGTATGCAGTTTGAATCCACCAGATGCTCTGCTGGAGAAGGAGGGACAATCTCCTCCTGTACCAGACAGATCCGATTTGACGGTACACACAAAAAATAATAAAATTTTAAAAAATCTAAAAAGAAGCCATTTATTAAAAAAAAAAAATACACGTTTTCACATCTTAGTCACTAATCAGACTCCATCTGAGTCAACTGGTGTTTGATCAATGATCATTTCCTGTGTTGTATCCATGGGAAAATGTTGTGTAAATGGAAACAAAGGATCACCAAGTCACAAGAACACAACCATAAGCGCTATTCAAATGTGCAGGAGCAAAGCGGAATGAAAAGCCGTGTCCATCTACTGTCCTCTCCGAGAGCAGCACCAACCGACTTTCACAGTCACTGGAGTGAGCAGCTGACTCCTCAGTACGGGCTTAGTGCCTTTCCAGCCAGTCACCTATTGAGAGCACAAAGCCTGCAACATGTTTCTTGGCTCAGCACAGAGCCAGTCCCCTGGACGGATTCACCTCCACTAAGAGTACTGACTGTCCCACAGACGACCAGAAGAACACGTAGAGATGTCTCGAGGAAAGTGCAGCCAGAATGCTCCGTGGAGGCAAGGTTGCCAAAGCTGCGTCTCACAGACTTTGTGCACGTTGTTAGGAGGCGGAAATCCTTGGAAAAAAAGACATTAGGTTCTGGAAAAAGAAAAACACACCATGATGCGTATAAAAGTAGAGGGTCAGAGAAGGAGAGGAATACATTTGACAAGAGGGACTGCCACAGTAACTGTCACAAGGGGCTCAACTGTGACAGAGGTTATGAGGATGGCACAGGATAGGGCCAGGTTCAAATCTATCATTCATCGGGTCACTTCAAGTCACAGTCTACCTGACAGCATGTGACAACTTTTGCCACACCAAGTCTCCATAGTGTATTCCTAACTATTTGCTTCTTGTTGTTGCTGTTGCTATTGTTAAGTGCTCTTGAGTCTCAGGCAACTCATAGTGACCCTATGAACGAAAGTCCTCAACATTTGCATGACTTCAATCCTTTCTCCAGGTTCACAGGGTTTCCGGAGGCAAGCTATTATGGAAGTGGATGCCACTCCTGTTTACTTATTTTATACCACTTGAAACATAGTGACTCAGGTCTATGATGACTTTCATGTAGCTCACTGAGGAATTCAACCTCAAATGAAGAGTACTAATTGCTTGAATAGGGTGCTCTGGTGGCCTAGTGATAACGAGTTCCACTGCCAACCCAAAGGCAGGTGGTTTGAATCCACCAGCTCCTCCAGGGGAGAAATATGGCCATCTCTTTCCATGCAATTTATATTCCTCTGAAAAACTGCTATGAGTCTGCTATGAGTCAGTTCAGATTTTACAGTTTATAATAACAATTATTTGAATGCATCTTATCAACTGAACCAAGGACAGCTCCTAGAGGGCAAGTAACTTTGGTCTCCATAACTGTACTGTTTCCAGTACTTCATTTCACTAGACGAGCAGCGTGCCACACATAAAACACGTATAAGATGAAATGTGGACACAGAACGCAAGGCTTCCAGATCCAGGAGTTAGTTTAGAAAAATCATTTTGCTTTTAGCATCAATAACCACTCAGGAAATTGGGAATACATTTGTCATATATTGAGGTTCAAATGGACTCATTCAAATGAACTGACTTTGACGAAATGAAAGCTATAGAAAAGTTACTCTTAATATCTTCTTGATTTTAACTGCAAGACACGTGGTAGGATAGAAGAGAACAGGCCCCATAGGGTTTCCAAAGATCTACCTCTTTATGGTAGAAGACTGCCTCATCCCCCCCATCCCAAAGACAAAGCAGCACGTTCCAAGCGCCAGTCTTTCAGTTACCATGAGAGTATTAAGCACTGTGCCACCAGGGCTCTCTACTGCAAAGTTAAGTGATGTTAACACAAAGCTTCACCATATGCATTGAATTAATATCCAAGTACTTTAGACTTTGACTACTTTTCTTAAAAATGTGTCAAAGTCTCCATTTAAAAAAAATAAATAAAAAATATGAAAATGTTATATAATCTCCCCTAGTTTCTCCATGAGAGAAAGATGGGCAGTCTCTCATGCGATTTACTGCCTCTGAAAACCTGCTGGAGGGTCAGCTATCAGCTGGTTCCCACTCAATGGTACATACCAATAACAACATGGTTATATAAGTAGGCAATCCCAGCAGATTTTCTAAGCTTTATGTTTATGGGCTTCCTAGTTTGTTTCCGCTTCTAGAAATGAGTCTGTAATCCACCTAGGGTTAAACTGAAGGGCCCTGTTCCGGTTATTTGAAGGGTATACTGTTTAATATATTCTCTTTCTCAGTCATATGGTGAAATCTCTCAGATGCTGTCATTTTCCCTCATTCTAATTCAGTCCTCCTCCTCAAATTCCACCTCTTTCTTCAATTTCTTAAACTATGAAATCAGGGCATGCTGCTCGGTAATGGATTTGCTATTTGCTATTTTCTGGCACAGTAGTAGCTTAACTAAATCATTCACAGTTCATCAGACTAAAAGAGATCCCAGTTCAGCACTACCATAGGGTGTAAGGATACCATTAATTTAGAAAAATATACAGATTCTTCTATATGACCTCAAGTGCTTTGAATCCAATGAGAACCAGAGAAAGCTTTGTAATATCGAAAAGAAAATGTGATCTTGTAGAAAAAAATTTTGCCAGAAGCTCAATTTTCAGACTAGACAGACAAGCAATTCACACTACTGAGCTGTTTTGGGCACTGATGCATGCTTAAAAGGAACTTTTCTTTTTTTTCAAAGAGAGCTGAAAATTTCACATATCGACTGATGAGTTGCAGTAACATTTGCTATGGCCATTCAGTGGGCCAGTTATTGTTCACGTTGTGAAGGTAGAGAGGTGATCCTTCCCCTCTAGAGTCTTGAACTTTAGAAGATAGGTGAGTGGCTACTTTGTATTATATAAGCATAATGCAATTACTGCTAAATTCAGAATAAGAATTGTACATGGAGAACAGAAAAACATTAGAGAGACTTAGGCAGAAAATGTGAACCCTGATGGAAGAGAGTCATTGTTCCAGCATAAAGAGATCAATCAGGAGCTCATGGTAATCTAGAGAGATGCAAGAGTCTGAACAGAGATGCTGAGACCAAGGAAAGTGCTGAGGGTCTGGGGAGACAGAATACTCTCTCAAGACTGGCGTTTAATATTCAAAGAAGTGTATATTTAGATTGGAAACTGAAAAAGTAATTTGAAGTCTGGGTAAGAAGATGGTGCTAATAAGATTTCAGAGCTTATTTTGAAGGAAATTGGGAGTTAATGACATTTTAAGGGGCAAATGAGTAGACGCCACTTTTTCTTTGAAAGTAGTATTCTGGAATCCGTATGAAGATTGGACTAAAGTAGTAAAAGCCTGGAAACTACAAGCATACTAGTTAGTCTGGAATAGAACTATGTATCTGAATGAGCAACCAAGACTGAAAGTGGAAGACCTTTCAAAGATAGGCTCTCAAGGATTTGACCTATTGGCTGGGTAAAAGAGTGTAGAAAGGAAAGACTCCAGAACTTGAACTTCCTTGTATGAATAAATGGTGTCCTGTGCTAGTAGATTAGGATATAAAACCACCAAGTTAAACCAAGAACCTCATCAGAATCAATCATCACACGAATCTACTTAAGAATGGGTAAAAGAAGTCCTGAAGTGATCTCTCTCTGCCTCATGGCAAACTAACAAAACCAAAATGAGCAGTACAGAATAAACAAGGTGACTTCTAATGCAAGAATTAGCCCACTTCCTCCAGGACAGGTTAGGAAACATTTAGCCCTCAGCATCCCAAACAAGTTCGGCTGAGGTGCAGAGCGTTACAGATGAGGTGACCTTCAGAATCTAGGAAGGTAGAATGAAGACTTAGGTAGGGTGAAAGTCAGAAGAGGTTGCGGAGTAGTGATTGTTGTGAGGTGCTGCTGACTCAACGATGAACAAAAGCTCTAAGTCTTGCCTTATCCTGCGCCATTCTCAAGGTCTCAGAAGTCCTCAAGGATCTTCTCTTTCTCTGACCCTCTAATTTTCCCAATATGATGATATCCCCACCAAGAATTGACCCCTTCTGTGAACATGCCCAAAGCGTGACATGAACTTTTGTCATCCTTGCCTCTGAATGATTTTTTTTTACCCCAAGACAAACATGTTTGTACTTTTGGTATGGGATATTCACTTGTTGTTTTTGTTGGTATTATGTGCAGTCGAGTCACTTGCAACTCATAGCGACCCTATCTATGTACAACAGCCCTAAACCCTGCTCTGTCCTGTGTCAATCACACTGCCTCCAACACACCCATCCCGATCACCCCTGTCACGGAATCAATCCAACTCATAGAGGGTCATCCCCTCTTGCACCGTCCCTCCACCCTCCCAAGCATGATGTCCCTCTCCAAGGACTGGTCCCTCCTTACAACATATCCAAAGTATGTGAGACGAAGACCCAGAATCCTTGCCTCCAAGAAGTAGTCTAGTTTAACCCTCTCTAGGATGAATCTGTTTATTTTTTTGTCAGCCCATGGTACATTCAATACTCTTCTCCAGCACCACAGCTCAAAGGCATCAATTCTCCTTCTATCCTCCCTAGTCATTGTCCAACTCACTGACGCAGTACTTTTTATAAATGCCACTGTTGAAAGACAATCAAATCTTCATTGTCCAACTTTCAGATGCATAGGAATGAAAGACCAAGTGTTTTGTTTACTTTAAGCATAGGTCAGCCACACCTTACTCTCTAAACAGACATCAGAACCCTTTAGCACTTTGGAAAGGTCTCTGACAGTACACGTTCCCAATTAAACACCTTTTAGTTCTTGACTTCTAGTACCAACAGTGTTGTGTACAGTAAAATTGTTGATAACACCAATTTTTTCTCCATCTATCATGATGTTGCCTATGGGTCCAATGGTGAGCACGGTGTTTTTTTTTGACAGTGAGATCTACTCTGTACTGAAGACTGTATGTAGCCATTGATTCTTGCAGCAAGCACTCCAAGTCCTCATTTTCTATGAGCAAGGGTGCGTCATTTACATAAAGTAGGTTCTTGAGACTTCTTCCAGTCCAGATGCCCCATTCTTCTTCATATAGAGAGCTTTTCAAATTACTTGCTTGGCACATGAGTTGAATAGTTGAGAGAGAAGAGGCATACTTTTCGTGATTTGAAAACATACAGTGTTCCCTTATTTTGTTTTGTCAATTGCTACTTGCTCTATGTATTAATTTTGCATGAGCACAATTAAACATTCTGGATTCCCATTCTTCTCATCACTAGCCATGTTTTGTTATAATCCATACATTTTAAAAAATATTTTTATATTGTTATTCACACTTGGTCTTTCCCATTTCCTTTACCCACCCTTTACCCTATAATTAAGGACCCACCCCACCCCAGCCCGTCCTCATGCCTCTGCTCTCACCCTCCCCTCCTTGGATTTTCATACATATTCTACAATAATGGTCTAATGCAATCCCAAAGGTGTGCAGTTTGGATCCCCCAGATGCTCCACTGGAGAAAGAGGGGCAAGCTCCTCCTCTACTAGTCGGATCTGATTCGAGAGTACACAACAAGAAAAAACAAAACACTACAATAATGGTCTTATCCTGTATTTGTCCTTATGGGACCTGCCTTTGCATAGTCAATAAAATACAAATAAACAACTCTATGGTATTCTCTGCTTTCAGTCAAGATCCACCTGACTTAGCGATGATCTCTCTCATGCCATGTTGTCTTTTGAATAATTTCTATAAGTTCTCTGTCAATGTACTGTTCCAGCTGTTTTGAAATAATACTCAGCAAGATTTTAACTACACATTATATTAATTATATCGCTCCGTAATTCTCTCATTTGATTGGATTGCCTTTCTTCAGAATGGGCACATATATGAAAAGTTGGCCGGGAAGTTGTCTTCCAAATTTCTTGGCAGAGGTTTAACTGAGGGATGCAGTTGTTGAATCCATTTGCTGAAATACCACAATTGGTATTTATTCTATTCCAGGGTTGAGAAGAAAGGAAGAATCTCGAACTGGCAGGAGTTATTCTGTAAGGACATATGTAAGGAGGAAGAAGTAGGAGGGAGTGAAAAGGGAATGAAGTGTATCACCAACAGCTGGGACTTGGAACCAGTATGCGGGGAAATGTGCCAAAAAGATCAGGCCATTATCACCCCCATTGCCATATTGTAGTCACATAGAGTTTACAGTACCTACAATGGGATCTTTCATGGCCGAGTGTCTAAGCAATTTGCTTCTAACTAAAAAGTCAGCAGTTCAAATCCAACATTATCTTGCAAAAACAAAGATGTGGTGGTATGATCCTATAAAAATTTCAACCAGGAAACCCTAGGGGGAAGTCCGCCTCTCCTCTATGACTCTGAATTGACTCACTGACACGCAACGACAATTTTCTGAGTGGTGACCCAACTTCACTCGGTGAACCTCGGGCACCTTAGCTGGAATGTGTCATCATCATGTGGGGGATATTTGTCTTCCACTTCCACCTCAGCCCACGTCTTTAATTAGTCGGCTGCTCCTAGAAATCTGTGAAAGAGTAAACAGGCAGCAGTGAAGTATCTGTGAAGGGGACCTCCTGCTGTGCAGAGCGTGCCCAGTGGACAGCTAGTTTTCAGGTTGTTGCTAAGGATGGAGCAGTTCCTGTTCTGAGGCCCTGCTGGCATGCTGCTGCTGCTGCTGTACCTCTCAGCTAGCAACTGCGACAGCTCACGTCAGGAGGTGCCCTGAGTCACCGAGCCCACTGGGAAGGCCATAGTCCTGGTGCTGGCTAGTGAGGGGCCATGGCTGTAGGGTCGGACTGTTGTCCTGTGTCTCTATTTTCTTACTGCGTGGTCTAACTTATGAGCAGACTAACTCGAAAAGATGGCCCTGAGAAAACAACAGGTCTGCACAGACACACTAGATGTAATCTCTGTGCTTCATACTGAGGGGAAAAGAGAATCTAATATTCATTCACTCGCTCATATATCCATGCATTTGTGAGATATTTTAAACATTTTTCTCTATTTGGAATGAGAGCTCTTGTGGTTGAGTTTCTAGGGAGTCGCACTGGTAACCCAAAGGGGGTGCCTCTCCGGTGATTCAGATCTACCAGCTACTCAGAAGGAGAAAGATGGGAAAGCTAATCCCAGGTGATGTACAGCCTCCAAAAACCCAGTGGAGATTAAGCTATGAGTTAGTTGGAACTCAATAGCAGTGAGTTTGAGTTTATATCTATTCTAAAAACTGTATTAATCACTAAAAGTATAACACACAGATCAGTAATGATAAAGTCTATGGCAATCACTCAAAGAAGAATACGAAGACTCAATGAAATTGATTGAAACAATGGACTTAAATACAGCTGAGATGGTGAAGATGGAACAGTGAGGAGTGGGAAGGGTTTCCTTCTGCTGTACATAGAGATGGTAGCTGCCAGTCACAACCATCTTGGTGGCACCTACAACATGTTGTGATACTATTGTTAGGCGCCATCAAGTTGACTTTGTTCTAGAACAACCCTCTACACAACAAATCTGCATTATCCACACCATCTCCAACATACTTGAACCCATTGCTAAAGACACGGAGTCAATCCATATTACTAAGGGTCTTCCTTTCATTCTCTGAATTCCACTTTTCCCCAGCATTATGTCCTTTTTCAAGAACTAGTCCCTCCTGACAGGATGCCCAGAGTACATGAGATGAAATCTTACCATTCTTGCCTCTAAGAAGAAATCTGGTTGCACATCCACTGAGACAGATTTGTTTGTTCTCTTGGCAGTTCGTGGGCTATTCAGTACTTTCTCCAACACCCACCACTGCTCAAAGGCAATGATTCTTCTTCTGTCATCCTTATTCACTGTCCAACTTTCAGATGCATAGCATGTAATTGAAAAGACCACGGCCAAAATTAGGTGCATCTTCATTTTACATTGAGTTCCTTACTCTTTAGCTCTTTAGAGAGGTCCTTGGCAGCAGATTTCCCCAATGCAACATATATTTTTTTAATTTCTTGACTATTGCTATCATGGTATTGATTATGGATCCAAGTAAATGAACTGACAAGCACAATCTTTTTCCCATCTCTCATGGTGTTGTCTATTGGTTTAGTGGTGAGGATTTATGTATTTGTGACATTGGGATATAATCCATGTGGAGTGCTGTAGCTTTCTATCTTCTGCAACAAGTACCTCGAGTTCTCCTCAATTTCAACAAGCAAGGTTGTGTCATCTACGTATTGCAGGTTGATGATGAATCTTCCTCCAACAAGATAGTTATCAAAAAGCACATGTTGGGGGAAAAGGGAATTCGTAAGGAATTTCCATGTAATAGTACAAAGTCTTGCTCCTCTACACTAGAATCTGAGGACATGTCCCCAGATTTCTGAGAGCAGCTAATGTGACTGTACACATTCACATGTGTGTTATTGTCTAGTCTAGAATCCAAATAAATAAAATCATATTCTAGATTATCTGAGGGACTGCTTTATTATGATAGATTCTAATTCCAGAGGCCAGATATGTGTGTGCATAGTAAATCAGATTTATGTCAATGAAAGTACCTCTTTCATTATCTGATACAAATGAGAGACACTTTTATGACAGAGATAATGAGTTCAGGCTCTGTGAAGGCCAAATGATACCATAGTGTGCAGTGCAAAAAACGTGGGGGAAATGTGGAAAGAGGTGAGGTATTTGCGTCACTACAAGGCATCAAATAAGTCACAATGAAGTCCAAAAGATACTCCCAGGCTATTATATGTGCGTCTCAATATTATATTAATACTGTGTATTTTAATTTTACATTCATGCATTAATATAGCTGAATAATTTTAATCTTTATGGAAGGAGTACACAAGAAGTTTTAGATCTTCAACATTACACATTTATAAATTTATACAGATGTATCTTCAACATGATAAGGGTCAGTTATGTCACATGGCAGTTTTTCCTTGCTCCATGGAGGCAAAGATTTCAAAACTCTGTCTCACATACTTTGGGCACATGACCAGGAGAGACCAGTCTTGGAGAAGGATAAAATGCTTGGAAAGATGGAGGGAAGACCCCAGATGAGATGGACTGAAACAGTGACTGGGGTAATGAGGGTAGGTGTGTCAAGAGAATGAGATTGGCTCAGGATAAGGCTGGGTTCAGAGCTATGGTACACAGCAAGTGACTCAACGACATATAACAACAACAATGTATTATCCAAGGAGGCTTGTTGAGCAAGGACCAACTCAGCACCAGTGGTGTTACTCTTGGAACTATTGATGCTTCAGTTACAAGATATTACTAAATAGTATTATGATTCATTCCTGTCATGTTTTAGCGTATTTGACATTCTTTTCAAAACTAACATCTTTTTTGTTTCTGAGAATATTATTTTTGTGATATTTCTGGAGCTATCCTTAAATGTTCCTAGATATTGGAGTTTTTTACGAGTTTTCTTTTCCTTTTAAGTTTTCCCATATATCCTCTTCTAACAATTGTATGGTAAACGCACTCATTATAAAATAATTCCAAATATAACTTTTATAACCTACTCTCTCTCTTAAGCTGAATAGTTATATCTAAACTGCCTGCTACACATCCCTACATAGACTGCCGAGAGTCTTCGAAAGCTCAAGAAGGATAACCATGACCTCATCCACTAAATGACACACACACTAACACTCCCCAACTTCACGTTCCACTCTTCCCTGTACAGAGAAGGCAGCCGATCCTGATCCCATCTTCATTTCTACCATGTATCGAAGTCATCTGGAATTGCACTGAACAAGCTAAACTAAATAAAGTGCAAGCAAACAACATCGGCTTGCTTGGTTTTGTTTTCCATTTTCTCTTTCAAAGACACTCACTCACCTTGGTTTTCCCCACCTACACAGAAAATAGTGGGCAGTTTCAATTGCTATTTAAGTCACTTTCAAACTCCAAGAGGGCAGGGATATTTTTGTTTTGTTCTAGGCACTTTCTCAGAACCTAGAAAAGTATTATTCTCATAGAGCACACTCAAAAGAGAAAAGATGAACAACTGACTGAATGCTATTGTACCAAGGGTTCCATTCTGACCTGTGGATTATGGTGGTGGCAAAGAAGGAAGGAATGATTGGAAAGCTGACCTTGCTTGTCATAACTGTAATCAGCTATTGACAACACAGTGGTTAGTGCATACTTTTTCTCTCCCTCTGGTTATTTCTAGAGTATATTTTGCTTTTCTCCTCCTCTTCACTTACTTTAGTTACAACATAAACTTACACATGAGTAATTAATGGCCCATTCCACAATTAGAACTTGGTCTCGTTTTGACTGCAGATGCTGCATTTCTCCAACTATTCTTTCCCCAAATTACTCAATCTGATTCCTATGCAATCTGTCATGTGAGATCTACATGTAAAGTTGCCAGTTTGTTGCGAAATGTTGGGGATGGAGGGAGTGCCTCTGGCCAAGACTGGGCACCTGAGCTCCAGACAGGTGCAAGACTCCCAACGGCCTTTAATACAAGATAGAGAAAGCTCCCGTGTTTGGCTGTACCGGCTTGAGAAAGCTCACCCCCTCGGAAGACGGCTGCCACATTTGTTGAGCTGGGAGTGATCCTCATGAGGCTGAGGTTCTCCCAACCAATCCACATGCCCCATGTCTATAAGCCCACTCTATCTGGTCTTCCTGTGTATATAAGTGTACTGTAGTCCCAATAAAATCGAGCTGGATTAACTCTCTGATCCTCTCCCGGAGTGGTCTATCTGCATCATGCTTACTCCCATCAGGGTGTCGTTGTTAAGTTGCCGGCGAACTAACAGCGGCATCAGCTGTGTTTTTTCAGAAAAGGTATTTGCTATTAATAAATCATTGAATGCACACAATTCGATAATTTGATCTTTGGCCTAAATTCTGTCAGCAAGTCTACAACTTCAAAACTGCCATTCCTTTTTACATTGTGTTCAACTTTTGCATTCCAGTCTCCAGTAATTATTAGTGCATCTTGACTGCATGGTTGGTCCATTTCGGACTGCTAAGGTTGGTAGAACCTCTCAATCTCCTTTTTTGGCTTTCAAGGTTGGTGCATAAAGTTGAATAATAACTGTATTAACAGATTTTCCCAGTATGTGTATGGATAGTATTCTATCATTCACAGCATGGACCTTGACGTTCCCTTTTTAACTATGAAAGCCACAGCATTCTTTCTCAGTTTTTTATTCTCAGCATACTAGATCATGTGGTGGTCTGATTCAAAGTGGTCTATGCTTGTCCATCTCAGTTCACTGATGCGTAGAATGCCAATCTTCATGCATCCCATTTCATCTTTTACAATTTGCCTTTTACCTACATTAATACTTTATACATTCCGGGGAACTCTGGTGGCCTACTGGCAAGAAGCTGCACTGCAATCCCAGAGATGCATGGTTCAAATCCACCAGATGCTCTGCCAGGAAAGGAGGGACAATCTCCTCCTGTACCAGTCAGATCTGATCTGACGGTACACAGACACACATGTTGTTGTTGTTGTTGTTATGT
>NW_006399766.1:25715806-25721432 GCF_000299155.1 Elephantulus edwardii
TTTCCTGACTGCTGGTACCAAGAGTGTTGACTGTGGAGCCGAGCAAAGTGAAGCTGTGAAGACTCTCAATCTCTTCGTCATCCATCCTGATGCTGCTAATTGGTCATACACAAAATTAAAAAAAATACTTTATACATTCCATATTCCAATTATTAATACTGGTTTGCAGCCATTTCTATTCATTTTTTAAAATGACTTCCTATCTAGGCTGTACTTGTAATACTATAACTAGCCATGTTTCTTTGTTCATAGAGTTTTCAAAGGCCCATTGATTTGGAAGTGGATGGCCAATCTTTCTTCTGAAACTGTCCAATTTAAGGGCTCCTTTGCAACTTCTCCTCCATGGGTGACACTTCTGGTACCTGAGACAATGACATACATTTCAGCATTAGAGTATCCCACAGGCCACACCAGTTCAGCAGACAGAAAGATGAATGCTGTATAACAGGAACAACTACTCCACAGGAAGCAAAATATGACTTTGAGTCTACCTAAGAATTATCTCAAGAATAGGTTTGAGGCATTGGATACCAATGATTGAAGACCAGAGGAACTGTGAGAGGACAAAGATATCATCCATGAAGAACAAAAGGTGATTACAAGAGGAGGAGAAAGAAAAGAGAAAATGGATGTCAGAAGACACTATCAAAATTGCATTACAGCATTGAGAAGCCAAAACAAAAGGAAGAGATGCTGAAGTAAAAGAGCTGAACAGGATTTCAAAGGGCAGATTGAGAAAAATAAAACAAAAAATGATAATGAAATATGCAAAGAACTAGAGTAGCAGAATGAAAAGGAAAGACCTTACTTAGCATTTCTCAAACTGAAAAGAATTGAAAAACAAAGAGGTGCACAGCAAAGTGGACTGGGGAGGGGTGACAGAGAGGAGGAAATTATGCAACAATAAATGAATACTTTAAAAAATGTTGAACATATAAATACCATATGACCCGGCTTGGAATTCTACTGCTTGGAATATACCTCGAGGAAATTAGAACTGAGGCACAAATGGAAACTTGTACACCAATGTTCAACAGCAGCATTATTCACCATCACAAAGACATGGAAAGTGCCCAAATGTCCAATCACAATTGAATGGACTGAGAAATTACATTCACATGATGGACTACTACGCAAAACACAAGAATAATGATTTTGAAAATTACTACCTAACTTGGGAAGGACTGGAAAGCATTATGCTAAGTGAACTAACTCAGTCCCACAAGGACAAATACTGTAGACCATTATTGTAGAAATAGAAAGATAACTAGTAAAACATGTGTGAGAATCTAAGGAGTGGAGAAGGGTAGGAGCAGAGGGGTGAGGATGGGCAGGGGAAATCATAATTTGATGGGTAGAGGGACAGGTGTGTTAAGGAAATGGGAAAGATCTGGTGTGAAAAACAATATATACAAACTTTGTAAGTAAAGAGTATAAAGTTAAAAAAAATTAAAAATTCTTTTTAAAGTAAACTAGGGTGTTGTTGTTGTTGTTGTGGTTAGGTGTCATTAAATAGAGTAAAACTCAGAGAGACCCTAAAAACAAAAGATCAGAACCTTGTTCTATCCTGCGCCATCCACACGATTCCAGACACATAAGAGTCCATTGCAGCAATCACCATGTCAAACCATCTGCTTAAGGGTTTTCCTCTACCGTCGCTGACCCTCCACCCTTCCCAGCATCATGTCTCTCTCCAAGAAATCGTCCCATCCTAGCAACATGCCCAGAGGATGTGAGGCAAAGTCTCAGCATTCTTATGTCACTGAGTTTCAGAAGAATCACCAATGGCTGAGAAGAAAAAATGAAGTATTCATAAAATGTCCACTCTTACAGTTGCCTTCTAATCCATTGTGTAGAAAGTGCCTTTGGGTACCAAAACAACAAACAAGCAATAAAACAAAAGATAAAATTAATGATTCTAAAATAAATTACGTTCTTATAATCTCCTTTTTCAACCCCCTTGACTTTATTTATACAATATATTTTAACTAAAATACCACTCTCTTCCTTCTCATTGCGATTTCTTCTCGACTCTCTTCAAAAACTCTTATTCATCCAGTGCAACTCCAAGTATGACTCCCTCAAGGAAGCCCTTCCTTCTCTTTCCTGAAGATGTATAAATTCATCGGACTGTGTGGCCCATTTTCCAATTGAAACGTGGGTGGTTCAAGCACAACCAGAGGCACCTAAGGACAAACGGACAAACACACATAACCCCCCCAAAAAACACCTCGTAATGTACTTAAACACTCCCAGAGTCATTCCCCAAGTATAAATCCAATACTAAAACCAGGCAAAGACATTACCTAATAGAAAAACTACAGGCCAATATAGATGCCAAAACCCTGGCTAATGGAATCCAACAGTATATAAAAGAAAATAATTCATCATGACCAAGTAGGATTAATAGCAGGTATGCAAGGATAGTTCAACATAAGAAAAAGAATCGATGTAATTCATCCTATAAACAAGGCAAAGAACAAAAACCACATGATACTATCAAAGGACACAGAAAAGGCCTTTGAGAAAATACAACAAAACAGGAATTGAAGGAAATTTCCTCAACAGAGTGAAAATTATATATGCAAAATCAAGAGCCAATGTCAGTCTCAATGGGAAAAGATTAAAGGCATTTCCCTTGACAATAGGGACCAGACAAGGATTTCCATTTTCACCACTCCAACAAGAGACATAATATAATGGAAAAATGTTCCTTGTTCATGGATAAGAAAACCCAATATAGTGAAAATTACAATTTTGCAAAAAAAGCAATCAAAATTTTCAACAAAATCTCAATACAGGTAACAAATTTCTTTTTCAAAGAGGCAGAAACAGCAATAGACAAGTTTATTCTGAAAGGAAAGAAACCTGGAATAAGCAAAGCACTTCTGAAAAACAAAAATTAAGTAGGAGGCATAGTGCTCTCTGATCTCAAAACAGCTGTAATAACCAAAACAGCATGCTATCAGTACAATGACATATACGTAGACCAGTGGAACAGGATTGAGAACCAAACCCATCTATCCATGCTCAGCTGGTACTCTACAAGGAAACAAAGCTTATCAAACAGGGAAATAACAACCTCTTCAACAAATGGAGATGACAAAACTGGACTTCTACCTGCAGAAAGCTGAATCAGGATCTAAATCTCACACCATACACAAAAATCAACATAAAATGTATCAGAGAGCAGAGGATAAAGCCCCAAAACATAAAGATCGTAAGAGACAAAACGGGACAAAACTTAGAAACCTATAGTATAAATAGGCTAGCAAATACAGCCAGAAATGCACAACCAGGAGAGGATAACATTGATGAATGGGACCTTATAAGGATTAAATCCCTGTATATATCAAAAACTTTTCAAACATAATGAAAACTTACTTTCTGGAAGAAAAAAAACCCCAAACATATGTCAATACCATTTCAGACAAGGGCCTTACGATGAAAGTTTATAGAATACTATAGGGCTTCCACAAGAAAAAAAAAAGATAACCTACTTATGAAATAGGCAAAACACATGGAAAAACTTTTCAGAGAGGAAAAAACTTGGGTGGCCAACAGACACATAAAGAAATGGTCAAAAATCACTAGCAATAAGAGAGATGCAAATCAAAACCATAATGAGAAATCTTCTTATCCCAGTAGCAGTGCTAAAGTTTAATAGGACAGCAAGCAATAAATGTTGGAGAGAATGTAGAGAGTTTAACTCTAATCCACTGTTGTTGGGATTCTAAAATGGTACAACCACTCTGGAAGGCAGTTTGGTGTACCCTCAAAAAGCTGAACATAGAAATTCCACATGACCCAGCTATTCCACTGCTAGAAATATACCCCATAGAAAACAGAACTGAGACACAGCTGGAGATGTGAATGCCCATGGTCATAGTAGCATTATTCACAATAGCAAGAACATGTAAACAGCCCGAATGTCTATCAACAAATGAATGGCTTGAGAAATTGTGGTACATTCACATGATGGATCACTATGTAGCAATCAAGTACAACAATTTTGAAAAATACTATATAACATAGACTCTAGAGAGCATTATGCTGAGGGAACTAATTCAGTTTCATAAGGACAAATACTACATAAGACCATTATAGTAAAAATAAAAGGATAACTAGTAAGATGTGTATGAATATCCAAAGAAGGAAGGGAATGGAAGCAGGGGTGCTGAGGGTAGGAAGAGGGGAAAATCACGGGGTCACATAGTTTGGTGGGTTGAAGGAATTAGAAAAGATCCATGTGGTAATAGTGGGAAGAGACCAATGGTGATTTGCTTTATAAAACACAATGTATGGGAGTGATGATATTACACACAATGTGAATTAAGGGATGTATGAAATCCTATGTATATGAATGGGGAAAACTTATAAAAAATAAAAATGAAGGAAATTAAATATGTTTTTAACAACAACCATAACAAAAATCCACCATTTAATGTCCTGTAGAACATGAACACACATGAGGTTGTCATGACTCAGAGCGGATTTAACAGTTCCTGCTTCTGTTGCTTCAGATAGGCTGTCACCAGCATACATTATTTTTAGTACTCTTATATCTCAAATTACATACTTGATTTAATATCATTAAACTCCCATTCTCAGTCTACTTATGACTCCAGATAACAAGTAATTAAGAATCTTGATGTAGGACATTTTGGAAGCACTTGCATTTTACTTAGTGTTATAGATGGAATTGTGTATCTCCAAAGCATGTGCTATAAATCCTACTAATCTCTGTGCCTGCGGGTATAATCCCATTTGGGAATGAGATATCTTTGTTATATTAATAAGACAGGATTCACGTAGAATGAGTCTTAAATCAATCTCTTTTTGAGATGTAGAAAAGACATCAAAGGCAAACTAGCAGACAGAGATGGAGAAGAGAAATGTCAGGCCACATGAAGACAGCCAAGTAGCCAAGCCAAAGAAGGACCTGTCTTCAGAGCTCACAAGCGAGAAAGCTTGCCTCTCAAGCTAGCACCCTGCACATGGCCATCTGATCCATGAAACAGCGAGAAAGGGAGCTCTGAAAGTCTGGTGGAAAGCAGCTGTATTGCCAATGCAAAGGCATATGGTTCTCATCCACAAGCAACTCTGGAGGAGAAAGATGGACAATCTCCTGTTGTGCAATTTACTGCCTCTGAAAACCCACTGGAGGGTCAGCTCTGAGTCAGTTACAACTTGAGGGCACAAAACAACAACAAAAAGTAAGAAGGGTGCCATGGCAGCTTCTTCCATAGGGAGTTACTCTGCAAATCAGAGGAAATTGGAATTGACGCACAGCAGCTCAGAATAAACCCCAGAAATCCCTTCCCATTTGATTTACAGCCTCAGAAATCCAATGGAGAAGCAGCTCTAAATGTGTTCCAACTCTTGTGGCAATGTGTGAGATATTCTGAAGGAACAAATTTCTCTTTACTAAACTCACCAACTCGTGGTATATTATCTGTTATTGCTTGTTAATTTTTGACTCATGTACTTTTAACTTGTTAGTTAAATTTGTGTCTTCTAGGTTGCAACACCTCCATGATACATCTTCAAGGATATGAACATGTACGGCTAAGCACAATTAATAACAGTGCATCTAAATTCCAAAATCAATCTCCATAATAGTCTA
>NW_006399766.1:25722057-25726087 GCF_000299155.1 Elephantulus edwardii
CTCTCTCCAAGGACCGGTCCCTCCTTACAACATGTCCAAAGTATGTTAGATGGAGCCTCAGAATCCTTGCCTCCAAGGAGCCGCCTGGTTTGACCCTTTCCAGGATGAATCTGTTTGTTTTCCTAGCAGTCCATGGTACCCTCAATACTATTCTCTAGCACCACAGCTCAAAGGCATCAATTCTCCTATCCTCCTTAGTCAAAAACTAGGTGTGATACCCAAGCTTATTCTTCAAATGATTTTTGCAAATAAACACAGTAATATTTTTTTAGTTTCTTGGTAAAGAACATCATATTTTTGTGCAGAAAAAATTTCTAGATACATTAACCTATTCTGCTTAACCCTAGTATAAACTGCTGAGGAACCACTTCTGTAACAAACTAATGTATATTGTCACCACCCTCAAGGGAGGCTTATTACTCACGATGTTTTATTACTAAAACCTCAACTCCAAATTTTTATCTATATATTTCTCTTCTCCCTTCTTAACTGTTAATTTCAAATTTATTTTTCAATAACACCAGCAATTTGGAGGTAAGGATGGTGAAACTTCATCTCACACGAGGAACAAATCCTTGGATTTATTAAATTGTGACATTTGTTACTTTGGGAACAAATCCTTGGAGACAGCTACCATGCTAGGAAAGGCTGAGGGTCAGATGAAGAGAAGACCTCAACAAGATATATTAAACAATGGTTATCACAATGGACTGGAGCTTGACAGAGATCACGAAGATGGTGCAAGGTAGGTCAAGGTTCAGCTGTGTTGTTCATAGGTCGCTAGGAGTCAGAGTTGACGCGAAGTAACCAAACAAGAACAGCAAATTGAAAGATGGAAATGAAATTGGCAAGGTGCACAGAGTGTGTCTTTTTTTTTTTGTTTGTTTGTTTTTTCAGAGTGTCTCTAAGAGTCAGGTTCATTGTGACTAAAACCAGATCTGTGATGTCCTCCTTATGATACAACTACCTGGTACAGAGTAACCTCCAATTACCTCTGCTGCTTCTTCCAAAACACCAGTGTTTCTTGCCAGTGAGGCCACAACAAGAAAGTCTTATGTGACATAATGAGAACAAACAAATAAAAATGAACGTAAATATACAGATTTTCAGCACCTCACTAACTTTGCTAATGGTTAAAGGGCATGAACTGCTATCCACAGTTACAAAGGTAAAAAAGGTAGGAAGGATGCCAACCATTGGTGCTAGAAGTGGATTAGGTGTTTTACGGTTCATTTTCTGAGCCAGTATTTTTACATGTAAGGCTTAAAATGCTTTCGTATATACTGTTAGCATTTGTTGTAATTTAGTGGGAATTATTAGCTAGCGTGGAGTGAGCTCTGTTTCACAGTGACTTCTCAAATAACAGAAGGGCTGTTGTCTTCTCTTCCATCATCTTCATTCTCCCTGGTACTTTTGAGATCAGTGTCGTTCTTCATTAAGGATTTCCCTCATTTTGAGGATCTCTACCAAACAGATGTCCTTCTTTAGTAATTGGTCTTTCTTAATGACATATCTGAATTCATTGAACTGCCCCGGGGCTGAGCCTCCAGCAGGTTTTCCATGGCATTGAACTTCACAGGAGGAAATGGCCCATCTTTCTCCCCCAGAACAAAAAAACGGATTCAAATGACTCTTGTTCTAAAGCTGAGCATCCAAATTACAACTACGAAGAAGGTTTGCCCATCCACTTCCAAAATAACAGGCCTTCGAAAACCCTATGTACAACAGAGCACTGAATCACTGTGTATCAATTAATTCTTTCATGACTCAGGGTTTTGTGTGAGTCATAAGAAGACTATCTCATTTTAAAATTTTCTCACTGAAAGGATTTAACTTATAGTTTATTCCAGTTTTCATTTCTTTAATTGACTTCTCACATTGAAATTTTGGCCAATGTGGTAAAGAACCTCTAATGATTGTCACCATCTCCAATAAACAGCATCTACATTTATGAAAAATATTGTAATAATACCTTCATACACTAATCCACTGTCTGTATGAACAATAAACATCAGCAGACATGATCGTATATATTACATTCAAGTAAATATTATAAAACATTCTCAGTCTTCACTTTCAACCACTCACATTCATTAGAATCATTCATTTTGGTTGAAGCAAGGTCCTACCAGAAGCAACCCTAGATGTTGTCCTTTTCCCTTTACATTAATAAGTCCTGTATCACTAGAGAGATTAAAGAAAAACCTTAAAAGGTCATTAGCTAACTATAAAAACATCATGATGTTTCCTGCCAGTATATTGCCTATATTTTGAGACTGCTTGTACTTGAATTTCTACCACCTTCTAATGTTCAACTGTTAGTCATTACTAACGTTAAAAACTAGGATATTAGAAATTCAGAATAAGTTTACATGTCATACCACATGCTCCTGATATTTTACAACGTCTAATTATGCCTTGAAAATGAAAGTTTAGATTTTTGAAAATTGTTATTAGTGTGAAGCTTATGTCTCAAATTACAAGCCGAAATTCATACAATGGGCTTCAACATATCAGATATTATGAGGATGGCGCATGGTAGGACAAGGTCCACATGTGTTGTTCACAGGGTCTCTAGGAATTGGAGTAAACGAGATGTTACCTAACAACGCCTTATGCGTTTATAGGAGGTCTGATGCAGTCTGCAGTCTGTCTCCTAGCTCAAGGGCTAAGATGATACACCCTTTCTGTTGCCATTTACAGCCTCAGACTTGTTGGAGGATCAGTATGAGGAAGGAACTTAACATCAGTGAACTCTGAGACTTATGCTGAGAATACAAAAATTTACGAGGGATCATTGCTCCTATTCCAACTAGGCAAACACTTTATAAAACTCCAGTTTTAAAAGCCTGTCAGAGATATGGAAAAGGAGGCACCAGGGTGCTCCTTAGAGGGTAAAGGTGATAAAGCTTCATCTAACATACTTTGGGCATGTTGCTAGGAGAAGCTATTCCTTGAAGATGCACATCCAGCTTGGAAAGGCAGAGGGTCATAGAAAAAGAGGAAGAACCTCAACCAGATGGACTGACACAGTGACTGCAGCAATAAGGTCAAGTACGTCAGAGATTGTGAGGACGGAAAAGGCTAGGACAGGGTTCAGATCTGTTGTTCATAGTGACACTAAGATTTATACTCAATTCGACAGTACCTAACACGACCGTTTGAAAACTGAATCTAAAATATTAAAATTAATGGTGGGCATAGTCCAATGGTAATCAGTTTTATAAAAGACAGTATATGGGAAAGAATGTATAAAACATAATGTCAATGAGGGAAACTGAAACACACCAAAAAACACCTACCATGTACATGAATGAAACACTTTGTATGAATAATTGCATGCATACTAATAAAAATATCAAAAAAATTGAAAATGTAATGTTATAGTCATTAAGAAAAAAATAAAACTCTTTTTATACTTAGTGAATAGAAAGGGGAGAAAGTTGTCATATATTCTGAGAGAAAAAGAGTTGAATTAGCCATAAATATTTAAATGCTGAGAGAATTAACTTATTCAAGAAAGTGTTTTGTAATTTATAAAAATGTTTTATCCAATATGACAGCCACTAGTTACACTTGATGATCAAGAAAAATACCTTGAAATCACCAGACAAAAGAAATTTTAAATAAAGATAAACCACAATAAAAATTAGTCCAGAAAAAAAGAAAATGGTATTCATTATATGCTAAAATAACAAATTTGCAATTTAAAATTATATGTCCTGGGAAAATATCCTTTGTAAAAGGAGTAAAAATATATGCAGCATTATAAACACATAATAATAAATTCCATAGAGAAAATTACAAGAATTTTTTTTCTTATGCAATGCAATCCCAATACAAATACCAATTCCATTCTTCAATGGGGTGGAAAAGGCAATCTCCAATTTCATTTGGAATGGAAAGAGACCCCAAATAAGCAGTATGCAATGAGGGTTGCAGAGTGGATTAAATTTGGGGGTAGGGGGTGGGGTTTGGGGAGGTGCGGGGGGATTGTGTACCAATGCGGGAGTTTTTCTTTTGCTTTTCA
>NW_006399766.1:25726394-25744240 GCF_000299155.1 Elephantulus edwardii
AGTTAAGTGGGGAAATGACAGCCTTTTAAACAAATCGTGTTGGCAAAATTGGAAAACGATCTGCAGAAACCTCAAGCAAGACCCACACCTCACACCATACAAAAAAACAAGTCAGAGTCGATCAAGGGCATAGAACTAAAACCAAGGACTATAAACTTCGTTAGAGAAAAGCTTGGAAGAACCCTAGAAGCACTAACCACAACATGAACAGTCTTCCAAGCATCCAAAAAAAACCTACAACCAGGAGAGGATAAAATAGATGAATGGGGCCTTCTAAAAATCAAATCCCTATGCACATCCAAAAACTTCTCCAACAGGGTGAAAAGGAAAAAACACAGACTGGGTAAAAATATTTGGTAATGACATGTCTGATAAGTGACTTATCTGAAGAATTTATAAAATACTCGAGCACCACAGTAAGATAAAAGTAACCCAATTGCAAAATAGGTACAGGATATGAAGAGACAGTTCATAAAGATGACATTCAGATGGTGAACAAACACATGAAGAAATGTTCAAAATCCCTAGCTCAAAGAGAGATGCAAATCAAAACAACTATGAGATATCATCTCACCCCAGTAAGAATAGCAAAATTCAACAGAACAGCAAACATCAAATGCTGGCGAGGTTGTGGAGAAACTGAAACCTAATTCACTGTTGGTGGGAGTGTAAAATGGTGCAATCACTATAAAAGGCAGTATGGTGCTTTCTCAAAAAGTTGCAAATAGAAATACCATTTGACCCAGCAATCACATTACTGAGAATAGTAGGTTTAGTACATATTACCTCGTATTTATGTTCATTTTTTACAGAAAAAAAGGTAATTTAACAGGACATGAAAATTATCATTAACAATATCATTAGCATGTACAAGCTTGTTTACTTACATTAATGTTATCATTGCACTAACGATATTGTTAGATAATATACACTTTCTCTAGGATCACCTTTCTTGAGAATGGAAACAGAAATACATACCCCTTCTCATTCGTCATCCAGGAAGTTGATCTCCAAATTTCCTGTCATAGGCTGGTGAGCACGTCCAGGGTTGCATCTATTTGTTGAAACATGTCAATCAGTATCTCACTGATTTCTAAGACCTTATTTTTGCCAATGCCTTCAGTGAAGCTTGAGCGTCTTCCACAATTATCATTACTATCACATGTAAGTCAAATAATGCTGAAGATCATTTAAAAATTGCTAGAACAGTACATAGACAACTGCCAGAAGTGCAAGCTGGATTTACAAGAGGCCGTGATACCAAGGATATCAATGCTGACATCAGATGGACTGACTGAAAGTACAGGATACCAGAAGAATGTCTATTTGTGATTTATTGAGTGTGCAAAGGCCTCTGACTATATTTATGGCTAACATTTAGAAGAATGGGAATCCAAGGACATTTAATTGTACTCATGCAAAACCTATACCCAGACTAAGAATCTGTTGTACAAGCAGACCAAGGGAATACTACATTGTTTAAAATTAATAAAGGTGTACAACAAAGTTATATCCCTTCTCCTTACCTGTTTAGTTTGAATGCTGAGTAAATTATTGGAGAACCTGGACACTATGAAGAATATGGCATCAGGATCAGAGGAAAACTCATCAATATCCTGCATAATGGAGATAATGCAACTTTGTTCAATGAAACTGCGGAGGCACTTGCTGCAAAAGAACAAAGAATACAGCCTTCAGTATGGATTGCATCTAGACATTTAAAAAAGTCAAGAAAAGCAAAAATTCTCACCACTATATGCAATATCAAGACAGATGGAGTAAAGAATTAAACTGACAATGACTTCGGCTTAGTTGGATTCACAATAAACATCCTTTTTATCAGCACCCAGGACATCAGGAGACACAGTGTCCTGGGGCAGTTTGCGGTCTATGACCTCTCCAAATTACTGAGGAGAAATATGTCAGTTTGAGGACTAAGGTGCCCTTGACTGACAACATGGCCTTTTTCAGTCACTTGCTATGCATTTAACAGAAGGACGATGAATAAGAATAGCAGAAGAATTGATGCCAAAAGAAACAGAGATATGTCGGAATAAGGTGCAATCAGAGTGTTCTTTGAAGGTAAAGGTTATAGAGCTTCGTCTCACACACTTTAGGCATGTAGGAGAAGACACACCTTTGATAGGGGCATCATACTTGGAAAGGTGGAAGGACAGTGACATTTAGGAAGATTCTCACCAGATGGATTGACACAGTGACTGCAGCAATGGGCTTGAGTATATCAGATATAGTGAAGATGACACAGATTGACAAGATTCAGGTACGTTGTTCATAGAGTTGCTATGAGTAATACTAAACTCAATGGCACCTAACAACAACTAACAAAAGTAATGTACAAGCAAAATGTGGCTGAAGTTTTCAAGAATGCCTGTACAGTATATGTATAGGGAACTGCAACAAATTTAAATTGAATAAAATATTCTACTATATTGGATTCAGTAGGTTCCATCAAAAAAGGAATATCAATTACTGATGTCATATTTTTATCTGAAAGCAGAGGATACCAGAAAGATGTTTACTTGTGTCTTACGGAATGTATAAAAGCCATTTGACTGTGTTATCATAACAAACAATGGATAACATTGAAAAGATAGGATTTCCCAAACACTTAATTATGTTCATATGGAATCTGTATATAGAACAAGAAAGAGTTGTTCAAAGAAAAAAGGCATTTTGCAAGGTTTAAATTAACCTTTCTCCATATTTATTACATCTCTATCCTGAGCAAAAAATTAGGGAAGCTGGACTATATGATCATTCAGAATCAGAGTAAAGCCCATCAACAACTTGAATTATGCAGATGGTACCATCTTGCTTATAGAAATCGAAACATAATGTTAAATGGAAAAGAGACTCAAGTTGTCAAGAATTTCATTTTAGTTGAGTCCACATTCAACACCCACGGAAGCAGCAATCTGGGAATAAAGTGACGTATTCTCCTTCTTACTCACTGCTGCCAAATCTGAATGGACTTAAAAATGATCTTCCAGTAGATCTCCCAAGATGGAAGTTGAGCGAGAGGATACTGCTTGTCTCTCTCTGACAGTTACAACTGGATTTGAACCAGCAGACAGGTACATCTGCTGGGTTAGCAGCAAAACTTCCTCCAGTTTAGGTCACTGATAGATACCACCATGATCGATGGACAAAAGAGTGAAGCTACAAATTATTTCATTTTGCTTGGGTCCAAAATCAACACCCATGGAAACCGCAGTAATGACAGAAAAGGACATACTGAATCAACAAAATCTACTGTTTAAGATCCCTTTAAAGTGCTAAAGAAGAGGGATGCTAACTTAAAATCTAATTGCACCCAAAACACTGCATTTTCAGTAGCTTCACGTGTGTGTGAAAGTTGAGCAATGAACAAGAAAGACCAAGGAAGAATTTATGTCTTTAAATTGCAGTGCTGCGGTGGGATATTGACTGCTCTGTCAAGTGAATGAACCCTCATGTCTCTGGAACATGTGCAACCAGGATATGTCTAGGACGTCATGGAAATGATTCTGCCTCTCATATGTTATGGCTATGCTTTTAGGATGGACCGGAATTTCCTTGTAAATGGAAATCATGCTTGGAAAAGTGGAAAGGCCATGACGGAAAGGAAAATCCCCATCTGAATGTTTTGCCACAATGATGAGAACAATGGGGTTAAACGCAGCAGAGAATGTGAGAATCATGCAAGAATGGGCAAGATTTCTTCTGTTGTACAAAGGTAGCGATGAGTTGGAACCAGCTTCACACAATGAAAAGCAATAATAACATATATTATTAAACAGGTCATAACAACTATGAGATATCATCTCACCCCAGTCAGAATTGCAAAATTCAACAGAACAGCAAACATCAAATGCTGCCGAGGTTGTGGAGAAACTGGAGCCCTTATTCACTGTTGGTGGGAGTGTAAAATGGTGTAACCACTGTGGAAGGCAGTATGGTGCTTTCTCAAAAAGCTGCAAATAAAGATACCATTTTTTCCCCCTCGCATATAAAGATACCATTTTTGACCCAGCAATTCCACTACTGGGAATATACCCCGAAGAGACCATAACTGACATCCAAGCAGATATATGCACACCCATGTTTATCGCAGCCTTGTTCACAATAGCAAGGAGTTAGAAACAACCTAAGTGCCCATCAACAAGTGAACGGATAGAGAAGCTGTGGTATAGTCACACAATGGAGTACGATGCTGCATTGAAAAACAAGGAACTCATGCAATATTATTCAAAATGGGTGACCCTGGAGGACATTATGCTGAGTGAAGTCACAAAAGGACAAATACTGCATGGTGCCACTGTTGTAAAACAGGACTGACCTCGGAGTTCGGGGGAGACTGAGAAAGATGGGCTCAATAATGTATACTGCATTGAAACAGATGAGGGAGAAAACTGTTTAAGAGGGATATGTGATTAGGTATTTTTGTCACGACAGGAGTCCTGACTGAAGGCTGCATAGTGGAGTGGACCTGGGGGGGAGGGATTGTAAAACAAAGAAAGAATTTTTCTTTTACTTTTCCAAGAGGGTAGTGTACTAGGGGGGAGGGTTGGGAGGGGAGAAAAGTGCAACAATGAATGAATGGAAATCCAAAGTCTCTGTAAATTTTCATTGAAATTAATAATGTTGTTGTTGTTGTTGTTGTTATGTGCCGTCGAGTCGCCTGCGACTCATAGCAACCCTATGTACAACAGCCCTAAACTCCGCTCTGTCCTGTGCCAATCGCACTGTCTCTGACACTCCCATCCCAATTATCCCAGTCACTGAATCAATCCACCTCATAGAGGGCCTTCCTCTCCTGCGCCGTCCCTCCACCCTCCCAAGCATGATGTCCCTCTCCAAGGACCGGTCTCTCCTCACTACATGTCCGAAGTAAGTTAGACGGAGCCTCAGAATCCTTGCCTCCAAGGAGCCACCCGGTTTAACCCTCTCCAGGACAAATCTATTTGTTTTCCTAGCAGTCCATGGTATTCTCAGTACTCTTCTCCAGCACCACAGCTCAAAGGCATCAGTTCTCCTTCTATCCTCCTTGGTCATTGTCCAACTCTCTGATGCATAACAGGTGATTGCGAAGACCATGGCCTGTATCAGACGCACCTTAGTCTCCAGAGAGACACCACTGCTCTTCAGCACTTTGGAGAGGTCCCTAACAGCAGACTTTCCCATGGCAATGCGCCTTTTAATTTCCTGGCTGCTGGTGCCAAGACTGTTGACTATGGAGCCAAGCAAACTAAAGCTGTGTACAATCTCAATCTCTTCACCATCCATCCTGATGCTGCCGATTGGTCCAGTGGTGAGAATCTTTGTTGTCTTGACATTGAGCCTCAATCCATATTGCAGGCTGCAGTCCTTGACACTCTGCAACAGGTGCTTCAGGTCCTCCTCAGTTTCAGCAAGCAGGGTTGTGTCATCCGCATAACGCAGATTGTTGATAAATCGTCCACCAATCCTGACCCCACATTTCTCCTCATAGAGCCCAGCCTCCCGGATAATCTGTTCTGCATATAGGTTGAAGAGGTATGGAGATAGGATGCATCCCTGGCGCACGCCCTTCCCAATTTTGAACCATGCAGTGTTCCCTTGCTCTGTTCTGACGACTGCCTCCTGGTCCAAGTATAAGTTTCGCATTAGAACGAAATTTTTAAAAAAATACTTTAAATAAGGGGAGCTCTGGTGGCCTAGTGGCAAGAAGCTGCAACTACAATCCCAGAGGTGCACAGTTCTTTTTTTTAATTATTATTATTATTTTTTTTTCTTTCTTCACGAATTTGCGTATCATCCTTGCGCAGGGGCCATGCTAATCTTCTCTGTATCGTTCCAATTTTAGTATATGTGCGGCCGAAGCGAGCACAGGTGCAGAGTTCTAATCCACCAGATGCTCTGCCTGGGAAGGAGGGGCAAACTCCTCCAGTACCAGTCAGATCTGATTTGACGGTACACGCACACAAAAATAATAAAATAAAATACTTTAAATAAAAAGAATAACGATACAATTTGAGATGGTGGACGGCACAGGAGAGGAAGACACTGGAGGAGTTGGATTGACACAGTAACTAGGGCAATGGGGATAGGTGTGCTGGAGTCAGTGAGAACTGGCCTCAAGACAGAGCAGTGTTGAGAGCTATTGTCCATCGGGTCGTTATGGGTCACAGTGGGCACTTAACAACAAGTGGAGATGATGTATAGAAGTATATCACTAATAGGAATCGAATTGCCGTCCATGTGGAACCAACCCAGAGCTCACGCCTCTTTGGGGTTCCGAGGTTGTAAACTGCACGAAAGGAGACGACCCATCCTCCTCCCAAGGAGCAGCTTGTGGATACCAAGCAGCAGGCAGGCACGCTCAGGTTAGCAGGGACTGAGGGGGAGGGTGACAACTGAAAATATCGGCTTACAGTGCTTCCACTGCTTAAGAAGCATTAGATTAACACTTGAAAGTCTAAATAAGCAATAGGTACATGTAATGTAGAGACCATCGAAGAAACACATACATTTGCACACATGCATGAACATACACAAACTAGCAAAGCTAAACCACCAAGGGAGATATAAGGGAATGCTAAAAAATATTGTATTAATATTTTAATATTATTTTTTTAAAGAACTTAAGGAGAAACAGGCACAAAAAGCAGATGGCACTAATGGGAAACCAACACCAAGAGAATGCACTCGAACCCAAACAAATCGATCACTGTATTAAATATTAATAGACCAAACACTCCATATCTAAATGCAGAAGCTGTGGGGCTGGACATAAAAGCAAGACCCAACAACATCTGGAGTAAAACGAAAACCACCTTAAATATACAGGCACATGCAACTGAAGTTAAATGGATAAAAAGAAATGTATTCTGTACCTAGGGGAAATTACATGAATATATTTATGACAGGTGAAGTAGACTTTAAGACGAAGAGGATTATCAAAGGTACAGAGAGATGCTTCACAATGCTAAAAGGTTCATTTCATCAGTGAAACATAATACTCTTAGAACATTCACCTAATAAAACATCTTAAAACTAAAATTTTAAAAAATACACTACTACAGGAGAAAGTAAATAAAATCACATTTCTAGTTAGGGTTTCAATAAGTATCTCAAAATGATTTATAGACTCGAGAGTAAACCAGGGAAGATAAAGAATACTCAAATTATTATATCACCAAACTTGAGCTAACTAACTTTCTTAAAATACAATCTCAAAGTTTCTCAACATTCACAGAGGCATGTTATTTAGGAAGTGGATGACACTTCTGCTTCCAAACAGCAAATGCACAATGCAGTTATATTCATGGACCTGTAACTCTAAACTCACCACCAGTGTTCTAACCCACTTAGAGCTGACCCGTCATCAGGTTTTCAGAGGCTGGTGGATTCAAATCAGCTGCCTTTGGGTTCGTAGTACAAGTCCTTAACCACTATACCACCAGAACTCCCTTCATGTACATATGAACCAATCATAAAGAGAGAAAATATACAGGTCATGAAAGAGGTCAAATTTATAAGGCATTAAATACTATATATTTGCTGATCAAAACTGGAGGGAGAGAAGACAGGCAAAAATTAGTCTTTCAATATAAAATTAAACACCACTGAATGTAATCAGTGTTGGCTCCAGATTAGTGGTTGCTTTGGAGGAGCAGGTGATAAAACACAAACGCTCATAAAGTATATATCCATGGGAACTTTGGCTATCTACTTACATACATACATCACAATTCATTCAATTATTCATTCATTTTATTATTCATTTTGCTATAAGCAGGAGTGGCCTCCACTTCCTAAACAACAAGCCTCTGGAAACTCTATGAACCTTGATAAATGTCAATAGTTCTAAACAGGCTTCAGGCCTTTTGTTCATAGGGTCTTGCTCAACTTGAAGGCAATCAACAACAAATGAATTATCCATAAAGGTGAATTAAAAAGCTAAAAAATTCTGTCTCTCAAAGAAACCTCAAGTGACAGAGGGAAACGTTGGAAAGTAAGTTTTATCGTATGAAACAGAAGGTGCTGGTTCAAAACCTCCCTTCCTGTACCTCAGAAAGGTATAGACAGGTGTGTTGTTAACCCACAAATGGAACATCACTTGTCATTCAAATCCACGAGCAACTCCCCAGCAAAAACATGCGGGGGGGGGGGAATCTCCTCCTCTCACTACTATGGCAACCACTGAGAAGAATGGGAATCCCAGAACATTTAATTGTGCTCATTAGAAATCTACACCTAGACCAAGAAGCTGTTACTCGAAGGGAACAATGGAACACTGTATGGGTTAAGATCAGGAAGTGTGCGTCAAGCTTGTATCCTTTCTCTATGCCTATTCAGTCTGTCTGCTAAGCAACTAATGCGTGAAGCTGGACTCTGTGACGAAGAATGTGGCATCAGGATCAGAGGACACATCAACAGCCTGCGGTTGGCAGATGACACAATCTTGCTTTCTGAAAGTGAGGGGGACTTGAAGTGCTTATTGGAGAATACTAAAGACTGCATAGCCTTCAATATAGATGGCTTCTTAATATAAAGAAGATGAAGATCCTTACCACTGGGCCAGTGGACAACATCACGATAGATGGAGAAATGATTCAAACTACTAATGATTTCACCTGGCCCAGATTCCCAATCAACATCCTTGGTAGCAGATAAGAAGGTGTATTGCTTTGGGCAAGTCCTCTGTTAGGGATCTCTCCAAAATACTAAAGAGCAATGATGTCCATTTGAAGACTAAGGTGCACCTGATTCAGTCCATGGTCTTTTGAATTGCTTGCTATATATCTGAGAGCTGGGTGATGAATAACGATAACACAAGAACTGATGCCTTTTAGAGGTGATGTTGGAGTACTGAATATCCCATGGACTGTCAAAAAAAGCAAACAGGTATGTCTTGGAAAAGATGCAAGAGGAGTGTTCCTTGGAGACAAAGATTACAAAGACCCATCTCTCATACTGTGGACATGCTGCTTATTGTTACTGTGTACCATCATATGGGAACAGACCCCCTGGCAGGCTTTCAGAAACAGTTAATCACAGCGGAAGAGTTTGCTCATCCTTCTCCCATGGAGCAGCCAGTGGACTCGAACCGAGTGCCTTCAGGACTGCAGTGTAGCTTCTTTCCATTGGGCCACCATAGCTGTCTGTGTTGCTAGGAGAGGCTATTCCTTGGGAAAGGATATGCTATAAAGGGTGGTGGGCCAGCGAAAGAAACACTTCCATCGAGGTGGATTTACTCCATGACTGTGGCAATGAGTTCAAGTGTATCGGAGATGGTAAGGACGGCAAAGGATAGGACAGGGTTCGGGTCTGCTCTTACAGGGTGTCTAGGAGTCATACTTGACCTCATGGTACCTAGTACCAACATGATTTTCAGTGTTGGAAATCTGCTGGAGAGTCAGTTACAGATCTATAGTCATGAATATAACCAATGCTGAAGTCAGAAAGCTACTGTCTTCAATCTCATGCAGGGACCAACAACTTCATCAATTACCCCTGCGTCTCCTGACTCCTCACGAAGAAATAGTCTGGTTCTGACGACTGAATAAAAGTTTCTGATCTCATATATCTCTTCTAGTTCCATCACTTAACCCAGCCTGGAACACTGCTGAGATGTATCACGTGTACCTTACTCTTAAAGCAACAGCACTCCTCAATAATTTGCAAAGGTCCCTCACTACAAACTTTCCCAATTCAATGTATCTCTTGATTTCCTGACTACTGCTACCAAGGACTGGTCCAATGGTGAGGATTTTTGTCGTCTTGACGTTGAGATGCAATCCATATTGAAGGTTGTAGTCGTTGATCTTCTGCAGTAAGCTCTCCAGTATTTAAGGGGGTGGATAAGACATAGGATGGAGTTTTACACCTCTATTCAGTGCTGACTGGCTCTCAATTAACAACCTATTTTCTACTGAAGACACCAAGTACTGGACTGTTTCTATACCTTTCACAGTTTGTAATTTATAGTAAGAGTTATTCCCTCATTCGAGAGAAAACAGCATATTAAAAATCAAAATTAAGTAAGATTCATTGGTGCTTACGTTCCACATTTGAAACACAGTATTTCTTTTTTTCATTTACTTTGCTTCTTGCAATTAGGACTGATAGATATTTATAAGGGCTATATTTTCACAGTATTTCTTTTTTTCATTTACTTTGCTTCTTGCAATTAGGACTGATAGATATTTATAAGGGCTATATTTTCCACCTAAACTCTTCACCAATTCCTAGCAATTGCTTAAACATGGGTTACCATTGTTCACTTTGCTGTCTTATTTTTCTTGGCAGGAACCCAAACTATCCTTGACCTCATACTTCCCCTTTCCTCTACTTTTTGTGCATGTCTGTGTTCTTAAGTTATTTTTGTATCTTTTCTTCTGAACATCAAGACAGAAAATAAGCCAAATGAATCAACCTCTGATAGTGACCCTCTCCATCTTGTCTACCTTCCAGGTGCATCTGTGTCTGCCACACTAATCATTTCTGTGGTGGTGCATTTTATCTTCTCAACAGAGCTGAAAATACTTAAAGTCATTTTCAACTAAGATCCAGTGAATTTTATTACATGGATTAAATTGGAAATTCACACTGCTAGCAGTTACAGGACAACACAGTAATCAGTCTGTTTGCACATTCTTGTAATAATGATTACTACATAATCTTTCACTTATTCATGTGTAAAAACTAGCTGAACTTGACAGTATTAATCATTCTTAAGAGATATCAATACTTTTTTTTCCACATAAAATTCCGTGTCATTTTTAAGACAAAACAGAAAATATTCATCAGAATAATTGGCGAATTTGACACAGTTCTGCACTGCCAACCCAAAGGCACATGATCTGAATCCGCCACCTGCTCTGTGGGAGAAGGACGGGCAATCACCTCCTGTGCGATTAACTGCCTCTGAAAACCCACTGGAGGGTCAGCTATGGGTCAGTTCCGACTCGATTATACAAAACAACAGCAAGTCTTAACTAGAAGAAACTGCCCATCTTACGCTGGTGAAGCTAGTGCTCTATTTGAACCAAACGCTAAAGAATTGTTAAAGCTTAAACGACTAATTTTTTTGTTGTTGGTGGTGGTGCTGGTTTTCTTATCGTTTTAAAATAACTTTTTATTGTGGTAAATATATAGGTAATAAAACATCTGCCACTTCAATAATGTTCACATGTATAGTTTAGTAACTCCATTAAACGTATTCATTATGTTATGCATCCGTCACCGTGAAATGCTCTTTCTCTAGCACCCTTAACCAAAACAAAGTCCCCTCAGTTTTACTTTCCCCACCTGACTGTGTACCTTGGTGACCATTAATTTTTCTTTTCTGTACAGCTGTATTTTCTAGACATCCTGTATAAATGGGTAAAAAAATAAATACAGACAACATTATGAATGTCTATTTCATTCTTACACAGGAACCATTCTAATCTCTGGACCATTTCTCAAATGTTCCTTTTTCAACGTGGAGTGCCTGTGGCTTAGTGGGTAAGGAGTTGAGCTGCCAACCCCAAAGTTAGGCAGTTCATAATCCACCCGCTGCTCCAGGAGACAAAAATGGACACTCGCCTTTCATGTGATCTACCACCTCCAAACATCCAATGGAGGGTCAGCTATGAGTTGGTTCCTGACAGAGGCACACAACACCAACAGAGGTCAATGATTAGTAATAGATTGTATTTTTCTGAGATACATTTAAACTACATGTTACCTCAACGCAAGATACCATGCTACTACCGTGACCTCTAAGACCATGTTCTTTTAGACCTGTCGGACTGCGCTCAAAATGAGACCTTAACCCCTTTCCCTCAACTATAAAATCAATATGAAAATACAAACTTCATTACCAGCAAGCTGATTCTAGCTCATGGCAAACCGGCGGGGCAGACTGCAACTTCCCCATGCGTTTCCAGCATTGGAATCACACTGTGTTCTCCTGAAGAGCTGCAGGTGGGTTTCAGTTATCGGCTGAGTGCTTAACACAGTGCCACTAGGGCTCCCTGCTATCCAGTCCTCATCACTACCCTCCGCTGGATTTCCAAACGTGTAAATCTTTGTGAGAAGAGAATTTCCCTATTTTTCCAGACAGAGGAACAGCTGGGGGATACAAATCACGGACATTTCAGTTAACAGTCCAACACGTAACACACTCTCCCCAAATCCTTGTGCATGCGTGTTTTCATCACCAGTAAAAAAGACAAACACATACAAGCGTACCGAGATTTACAGAGATCTTACCACATACCAGACACACATACTCATACCAACATATTTTCATGAGATCCCATAGAAAACCTATTAGGGTTGGGTTTTTTTTATATAAAATCGTAAAAGATAGATTGGAAAGTTACATTCCCAAAGGGATGGACCTCCCTTCTTGAAATATGGAGAGCAGGGCAACCAGTTAGGTTTTAATTCCCCAGTAAAATAAGAAGAAACTGAGTATCAAGTAGGTGTAATACGTACCCAAGTTGCACAGCTTGGCCCTGGCTAATTCCAAAGCTGGTGGTATGTTCACAGCAATAAAAAAAAACCCAGAATGCTCTGCCCTCTCTAATATTAAGTACGTTCTTGAAATTACTTCTTGAGTGCGTACACTTTGCACTAGTCACTGAAGAGATAATGGGAAGATTAGCCTTGTTTATCTCTATGCTCCACAAACAGGGAGAAAGCATGTTATTGATTTAGTCCATCTTGATGTTCCTGCTAGATTGACCACCTAAGCTAGTTTGTTTGCCTGCAAATATTATCATTTCTTGACTGACCACTGAAACCCCCTATTCCACAAAGTCCTCAGTCCTGGATAAACAGAAAAGGGTTAGTGCCTCGCATTCCACCTGCAGTTTTGAAACCTCTTCTAATATATATAAAAAGTCAAGGCGTGCCTGAGGTCTATTCCTAATTCTGTCTTTAAGAAAGTGAGGAGGTGAGTATTTAACTAGGTGCATGTGTGAGCCTTACCAAGTGCCTGACTTTACTGCAAGCCTGACTTTCGGCTCCAAGTGTTTTCCATGAATTAGAAGCCACACATGCTGTGAATAAAGGTGATTGTGGTAGATGTTTTCTTGAAAGTAGGAGTTGGTTGATTTGTTCCAAAGTGAGGGCAATTTTGTATATACCAACCTTCACCAAAGAGTGAATCAGCATCTAGATTTTATTTACTTTCATATTTAAAAAAAATAGTATTTGAGCCCCTATTTATTAACAGTACTATTCACCAAATCTAGGTATGGATTTGGTGAGAGGGATTTTTTCCAATTTCTTTTTCTTTCGTGTTTTAAGTGAAACTTTACAAAGCATGTTTGTTTCCCCGTTCATAGTCTGCACAGAGCGCGTCCATGCCATTGCTCGCACACCCCACAGCGCACTAGCACACTGGGCCCTTTTTTCCTTTCCTCCAAATGTCCTGCAGACTCCTGGCCTCTCCTCTTTGCTTTTGGGTAAGGTGTTGTCCTTGTGCTAGCTGATAATTTACTGTGCTAAGGACCATAAGCTCTCAGGTGTTACTAATTATCTTGCTATTGTTATGTGCCATCGAGTCATAGAGGACTCGTAGTGACCTTATGAACGAAAGACCTGAACACTTGTATAACTTTCGTCCTTTCTCCAGGTTCATAGGGTTTCCAGAGGCAAGCTATTCTGGAAGTGGATGCCACTCCTGCTTCCAAGCTTGTTTTAATCGGGGAGCTCCACCAAACACTGTCCACCATGGTTAACTATTATCGCATTTGACACATCAAAAAACAACAACAACAAAAACCCAAAACACCCAAACATTCCCCAATGACCTTCCACCAAAATGAGAGCCCATCTTACAGAGTCTAGTCACTCGACCCAGTTTCCAAAATGGAAACAGGCCTTTAATTCAAATGTCCTCCTGGAGGTCTTACTGACTCTAAACCTGAGGCTTAAATTTAAAAAAAAAACAACACACACACACACACAACAACAAAACAACCAAACCACAATCTACACAGACCCTCAACCAAAACAAGAGTGCCATCATACAGCGTCAAGCCAATGGAAGTGCAAAATAGAAGACAAGGGCTTTGCAATATATATTGTTGTTTTTGTTAAGTGCCATCTATTACTAACCCCATAAACAAAAGGCTTTAACTTGGTTCTATATCTATTGGCCTTTCACTAAGTTCATAGGGTTTCCACAGGCATGTTTAGAAAGTGGATGCCACTCCTGATTCCAAGCCTGTCTTAATCTGTTAGCTAACCAGATATTGTCAACCATGTGAAACCATTATGGCACTTGACAGACCAATGGCACAACGTTCCGTATAACAGCAATCCATAGTTACCTCAATACAAAGAAATGACAGAAGAGTGCTGTAACACTTAGGAATGTTCGTTTCAAAAATATTAACAATCAGGCCCTCAGACCCAAATAAATTAAAACATGGCTGCAGGTCCGCCCATGCTTCAAGGTCCCCTCGGTTCCCATCAAAAGGCCTCCGGCGAGCCAACCAGGACCCAGAGATCTTTCCCACCACAGAAAAAGAGTACACCTCTGAAGCCAAATGAATTAAAACATGGTTGCAGGTCTGCCCATGCCTTATAATCCGCTCATGCATAAGTATCTTATGGACCTGTTATTTGACTGAAAGCATCCAAAAAAGGGCTACAGAAATTAAAAGACGTATTATGATGGGAAAGTCTACTGTTAGAGACATCTCCAAAGTACTGAAGAGCAATGACGTCACTCTGGAGACTAAAGTGAGCCTATACAGGCCATGATCTTTGCAATCACTTGCTATGTGTCAGAACAGTGACTAGGGATGATAGAAGGAGAATTGATGCCTTTGAGCTGTGGTGTTGGAGAAGAGGATTGAATGTACCATGGACTGCTAGGAGAACCAACAGATTCATCCAGGAGAGGGTGAAACCAAGGCTGCTCCTTGGAGGCAAGGATTCTGAAGCTTCGTCTGACATACTTTGGACATGTTGCTAGGAGGGCCCAGTCCTTGGAGAGGGACAATATGCTTGGGAGGGTGGAGGGACAGTGCAGGAGAAGAAGATCCTTGAAGAGATGGATTGATTCAGTGACTGGGGTAATGGCAGTAGGCGTATCAGAGACAATAAGATTGGCATGGGATAGAGCAGGGTTTAGGGCTGTTGTATATAGGGCCGCTATGAGCTGCAGGCAATTCAGTGGCACATAACAACAACAATTTCCAAAAAATGACTTCAGTTCTAAGTCACAAAGGTGACTTTGGTAACAAAGGTGACTGGGGTTCCCACCAGTCTCTGTCATATCAGTAAATCTGGTCTTCCTCTATTGTAAAGAGGGTCTTGGTAATGAAATATTTGCTCTACCATTAAACAAGATCCCGAGGTGATCTTCAGAAATCCCTACAGCTTTATCTACATAAGACTCACCTGGAGATTGCCTTCAACTGTAGTTTCAGATGGAACATCCTTGACAGGGAAAGGTACATTCACACCATGGGTTTTAACTGGGATGAACTAGTTCAAGACACACGCTTAAAACCACATACAGGCTCTACTCAGGAAGTCTTGGAGGCTTAGGCCTGGTTGCACTGTCAACCCAAAATTACATTATTTGAATCCACTGGCTGTTCTGATGGAGAAAGATGGCTAAGCCCCCATGCAATTTACTGTCTCTGAAAACCTACTGGAGGGTCACCTATGAGTCAGTTCCTACACCACAGCACACAACAACAACAACAACAACAACACAGGCTTTCCTCTGGTGGCCTAAAACATTGCACGTTGCACTGTTAACTGATAAGTCAAAGGTTCCATTTGATGATCAAAGTTTACCGTGTTCAATATATATTCTATCTCAATATCATGAAAACTAAAATCTTCACCGATATGTGGAGAAAAGACTGAAGTTGTCAACAATTTCATTTCAGGCTTGGAAGCAGGAGTGGCATCCACTTCCTAAACAACATGCCTCTGGAAACTCTATGAACATAGAGAAACTACGACAGTTATAACTAACAGGGTCTTTTGTTCACAGGGTCACTATGAGTTGACGGCACCTAACAACAATAACATTTAGACTATGAAATAGAAGCCTGAGAGGCACACTGATCAAATGAAGGTGCTCGACTCTATGGCATTTAACAACAACCATAGGGCTTCAAGGATGGGCAGGCTCTTCCTGTAAACATTTAAAACCACAAAAACCTTGCAGAAGATTGCTGTGCGTTAGCATAGCCTGCATTGCAGTGGAAACTTCAGTAGCTCTCAGAAGAAACACCTAGTGGTCTACATCCATAAAGGTTACAGCCAAGGACACCCCATGGAAAAGTAACACAAGGGGAGGTCATGAGTCCCAAGTGAGTCTGGGCCCTGGATTTCCATGTGATTCGGATGCACGCTCAAGTCTGAGACTCACAGATTGAAAGAAATGAAAATCCACTGGCTCCCTAACTGCCCAAGTACAATCAGGGGCTAATGCAGCCGTGGTCCCCCAGCAGCCGGACTGCTGTTCCGGGCCTGCTCCTGCTTGTCCTTCGATTCTCTTTTGGCCCTCAAGCCTCTCTGCATTGAAGAGGAGTACTAACAACATTGTGAAATGCTTACAGATTAGAAAAACCTGCACAGACTTCATTGCCTGGCAGGTTTTCCCCACTGCGGTACCCAGGAAGCAGAGGTGAGGAAAAGCACTTCCCTTCAGGGTGCCTGGAGGCACTGCCTGAAGCAGCCCACTACAAAACAGAATGTGACTGAAGCTTCAAATTATACCCTAAAAGTTCAGTCGGCTCCTACTTTCTACTTCTTATTATATACATGTTTGTTTTAATAGAAAATAATTTCTACCAATTTTCAAGGAAATGTGGCTCTCCAAAAAAGACATTTGTCCCCTCTTTGTTCCCTTCTGGCTTTTTGCTTCGTGCCCCTGGGGTGCACATACTTTCCTGTAGACGGTACAAAAGCCATTAGCCCATATAATCCTCCCACCAGCCCGGAAGCTGTTAGACCTCACCAGTCCCGAAAAGAAAACTGACTCTGACAGGTTAAGTAATTGTGTCCAAGGTCGTGCAGGGGGGAAATGTTTTAATCCAAGGCCTTGTTGAATCAAGATTTGCTCAGTGCAGTAAGATGGATACTGGGTTGTGGTGCTGGAGAAGAGCACTAAACATCCCATGGGCTGCCAAATGAACAAGGAAATGTGTCCTGGTGAAACTTTGCCTCATATACTTTGGGCGTGTTAGGAGGGGTCAGTCCTTGAAGAAAGCCAGGCTCAGAAAAGTGGACGGCCAGCAAAGAGGGGAATGATTAAGACAACGAATGACTGGAAGAATGACCGCTAGTGAAGCAGAGGATGAAGATGGCCCAAGACAGGGCAGCTTTAGATCTGTTCCTCTCAGGGTCACAATGAATTGATGGCACTTCACAACAGTAACAGACTATGAAGCAGAAGCCTGAGTGGCACAGTGATTAAATGAGTATGTGGCAGCTAAGAGGTCAGCGGTTTGGATCCACTAGTTGCTGCGCAGGAGAAAGATGTCATCTTCTCTAAAGAATAAACCAGTGTTTTCAAGCCAATTCCAACTCCAGGGAGCTGTGCTGACCTCATGCTAACGTACTGTACTGCAATGCCAAAGGCACAAGGTTCAAATCCAACAGCTGCTCCACAGGAGAAAGGAAGGACAATCGATACTAGTGCAATTTCCTGCCATGGAATCAAACCCTGCAGGGTGAAGTGGAGTTTCTCCACCCCCAGGATTTCACAAGCTCTAAATCTTCATGGAAGCGGACCACCTTATCTTTCTCGTTCAGAGTGGATTGTGGGTCTAAGCAGCAAACTTTTCAGATGGCAGCCAAGTGCTTAAACCACAGAATGACAAAGGGTCCTT
>NW_006399766.1:25744450-25758219 GCF_000299155.1 Elephantulus edwardii
TAATACTCAATCATATATCACTTCTAATCTGTTCTTTCCCTCATCTGTTTCAATACAATATACATAATTTATCCAGTTTTTTCTGTCATACCCCCACCCTGATGTCAGACTCATTCTACAACAGTGGCACCATGCAGTATTTGTCCCTTTGTGACTGAGATATTTCACTCAGCATAATGTCCTCCAGGGTCATTTTTAAGGCTATAAATTTCTGGAAATCACAGCATTTTCTTTTTTTCAATGTATTCCATCTAGGACCACACACAATGACAATGCTTTTTGCATACTGAATGAGAGAGTGAAAGCATTTATCAATCCATTTTCTCTAGAATAAAGAATGAACAAAGAGTTCCACAGAAACATGGGGTTATATGGTTTTTAACTACATGTTTGTTTTTAAAAGTCCTTCTCAGAACATTTGAAATGCAAAGGACATCGATTTTTTTTTTTTAAAGAGTCCATAATAGGGGAATTAAAGGCATAAGCAACACTTGTTACGTGTGTAAATCTCTCTCATTGCCAAGGTTGCCAAGTGCTGTCCAGTTTACTATCTATGCCTGATGGTGACCCCATTAAGAGCAGATCTCAACCTTCCTCTATTCTGTGCCATCCTAATCATCTGGGCACGCTCAAGCCAACTGTTAAAATCACAGGGCCAAGCAACCTCATTGAGGGTCTTCTTTTCAAGGTGCAGGCAGGCAGCTTCTTGGAGGTAATGATAATGAAATTTCATCTCACACACTTTGGGCATGCTGTCAGGAGAGGCTAGTTCTTGGAAAAAGCCTGTTGTTGTTAAGTGCCATCAAGTTGAGCACAACTCACAGTGACCCTATGAACAAAAGACCTGAACCCTGTTCTAGAACTATCTTTGTTTCTCTAATGTTCATAGAAAAGGCTATTCTGCTTCAAAAGGTGAAATTCATTGCCACTGAGTCAAACTTAATGCATATCTGACCCTCTGTTGGGTTTCTGAGGCTGTAAATTGCTAAAAAGATTGGCTATTTTTATCCTGCAGGGCAGTTGGTGATTTCAAAACCACCACAAAAATGGCCTTTGGATTAGAAGCATAACTCCTTACACACTACACCACTGGAGTGTCTGATTCATCATTAATTGTTGCTGCTGTAATTTGCTATCAACTTGACTGTGACTCATAGTGACCCTATGTAGCTCTGAACCTTGCCTTACCCTGAGCCAATCTATCTCTGACACACCTGCCATCATTGCCACTATCTCATCCGGAGTCTTCCTCTACTGTGTTGTCCCTCCACCCTTCCAAGCACTGATGTCTTTATCCAAGGACTGGTCTCTCCTGGCCATGTGCCCAAGGTATGTATGTGAGAGGGAGCTTCAAATTCCTAGGCTCCAAGGAAAAACTTGGTTTCACCCTCTCCAAGACAGACTTGTTTTCTTGGTGGTCTATGATATCTTGAAGACTCTTCTCCAGCTCCACAAATCAAAGGTAGTGATTCTCCTTCTGTCATCCTTAGTCATTGTCCAGCTTTCAGAGGCATAGCAAGTGAGTGCAAAGACAATGGCCTTTGAACAAGAGCACATTACTCTCCAGACTGACATAACTGCTCTTTAGCACTTTGTAGAGGTCCCTAAAAGCAAAGTTTCCTAATGTGATTAATCCATCTTTTGATTTTCTCACTGCTGGTGCGAAGAATTTTAACTGTAGAACCAAGGAAGTTGAAACTTTTAATTTAATTTTTTTCTTCTAAGACCCACTCATGTTCAAGCAAGGTGGTGTTCAGCTTCCAAATGTATTGTTTTTTTCTCCTTTATCCTCGTTATTAATTTTTAATTTTGTAGCATTGTGGTCTGAGAAAATGCTTTGTATTATTTCTATGTTTCTGAATTTATTGATGCTTGCCTTGTGACCTAAAATGTGATCTATTCTGGAGAACATTCCACGCACATTGGAGAAGAAGGTGTACTGTGCTTTTTTTGGTGCATTAGCCTATAAAAATCTATGAGATTGAGTTGGCTTATTGTGTGGTTTAACTCTTCAGCATCTTTGTTGAGCTTCTTTCCGGTAGTTCTATATTTTCTTGAGAGTGGCCTATTGAAGTCTTCAAGGACTATGGTAAATGTGGTCTGTTTTTCAATTTTGTTAATATTTGTTTTATATATTTCGCAGTTCTTTCATTTGGTGCATACATATTTATTATTATTGTGTCCTCTGTTCTCCTGGCTCTTTAAACATTATGTAGTGACCTTCTTTATCCATTGTGATAGTTTTTGCATTGAAATTTATTTTATCAGGGATTAATATTGCTACTCCTACATTTTTTCTGCTTGCTATCTTTGGTATTTTTTTTTTACACCCTTTTATTTTTAGTCCTTCTTTATCTTCACTTTTCAGGTATGTCTTGTAGAAAGCATATTGGTGGATTCTTGTTTTCTCAAATCTGACACTCTTTTTCTCGTCAGTGGTGCATTTACACCATTCACATTCAGTGTGATTATTGAGAGGCAAGGTTTTATTGCTATTATTTTGTTGTTTTCTTTTTGGTTTTGTTGCTAGTTACTTTGGTCTATCATGCTTCTGTGGCACCTTTGTAAGAAGGACATTTCTCAGTGTTTCCTGCAATACTTTGTCTTGTTTTTACAAACTCCCTTAGGTTCTATCTTTCTGAGAGTATCTTGATCTCTCCTTCTTATTTGATGGATAATTTTTCTGGGTACATAATTCTTGGTTGACAGTTATGTTCTTTGAATGTTCAATAGATGTCATTTCACTGTCTTCTTGCTCACATGGTTTCTGCACTTAATCTTATTTGCTCTCCCTTATAGGTTACTCTTTGTTTCTCCCTCACTGCTTGCAGAATTCTTCCCCCATCTTTGGTTCGGGAGAATTCGACTATGATATGTCTTGGTGTTTTTCTTTTCTTTTTTTTTTATTGGTGTTTTTCTTTTGAGGTTAATTCTATATGATGTTTGCTCAGCTTCTTAAAAATATATTCTCTCATTCTTCATTATGCCTGGAAAGTTTTCTTCTAGTAATTCTTCCACAACTTTTTTGGTACCTTTACTTGCTTATTCCTGTTCTGGGATTACAATGATGCACAAGTTATTTCTCTTGATGGTGTCCCACATTGTTCTTTTCTTATTTTTTCCTTCCTTTTTGATTCTGTTTTTTGCTCTAGCAGATCAGTGGTGACAATTTTATCTTCTATTTCACTGATTCTGTGTTTCATCTCTTCACCTCTGTTCATGTGTCCTTCCATCATGTTGACAGCATCTGAAACATTGGACCTCATATTTTGGATTGTGGTTTCTTGTTTTTCCAGAGCTTCTAATGTCTTGTTTATTTTATCTGCATTGTTTTGGATTTTTTTTAAAGCTCCTCCTGATTTTTGCTTGCAATGTCCTGTAATTCTTCAAGTTTGTCTTTCACCCATTGAAAATATTCAATCATTGTTCTTTTAAATTCTATGTCAGAAAGTTCCAATAGACTTTCTGGTTTCAAGAAATCCATTAACACTGTGTCAATTTTGGGGGTGACATCTTGCTTTGGGCTTGTGTAGGGTGGACAGTAGCCTACTTCTTTCATGACATTATTGTAGTAGGCTTTTTCACACCTGAGGTCATATCCGGTTCTTGATCTGAAGTCACTGTTCCAGAAGAAGATTGCATAGGTGTGTGTGCAGCTGCATGTAGAGTGAGTGCATGCACAGATGCACATGGGGTTGGGGGGACATTCAAGAGGACCAGAATGGAAAACTAGGAAGCTCTGGTTTTCCCCTTGAGAACTAAATCTGCCACCTCAGTCTCATTCCCTCCTGCTTAAGGTGAAGGGGTCCCATGTGGTCCACCAATCAGCAGTGATTCCCCCTCTAAGTATTTCACTCAAAATCGTACTGTCCTGCTTGCTCCTAGTGGGTGGGTCCCACCACAGCTACAGCTCCCTGCCAAGGCTCACTGCTCCAAGCTGAGGGTCTCTACTACACGCTGAGGGTCACTGCTCTCCACTGAGGGTCGCTTCGCTGTTCCCTAACGAGGCATGCTGTTCCCCTCCGAGACATGCTGCTCTCCACTGAGGCACACTGCTCCCACAGCTCCCAAACTAATTATTTTAATAATAGTTCTCACTCAAATTCAGTCTGTTCTGCTTTCTCTGTGCATTGTTCTGTGCCTCCATCAGGTATCTGAGGCTATAAATCACAATGAAAAGAGACTCCTCACCCATCTTTGTTCCTTAGGATTGCTGGTGGAGTCCTAATACTGTAGACACTCAGTCTTTGGATTTGTAGCACAAACATCACCAGATCTCCCTATCCTGTAATACTAACCCATTCAACTCTTGCCATCAAGTCAGAAGGGACTCTTAGTTGACCCTCTAGCATATTTTCAATAGATTTTAAATTCTACAGGGTGGGATTTCCCATCTTTGTTCCTCAGAGCTCCTGGGGGATTTGAGCTGGCAGAAAGAAGCTGCCTTTGGGTTATCAGTCCAGCTCTTTACAAGCTATATCATGAAAGTTCCTTATACTGTAGTATATTGTTGAGTACCATCAAGTCAGAACAGACACATAGCTGACCCTACAGTGGGTTTTCAGAGGCTGTAAATAGCATGGGAAGAAGTTTCCCCATATTTTTACTATTAAACAACTGGTGGACTGGAACTACATACCCTAGCAGTATAAAGAACACATGTAAAAATGATACTGTGTAGAGTATTTCAATTTTGACCAGACAGGATCAGAGACATTTCCACCAGGAAATGTTATTGATACTAGCCTTGAATTCTGGTTATAACTTTGACAGAATGATAATACCTTAAAAGGGCTGCAATGGATAGCAAGCAGGACATTGATTGCCAGTTGGCACACTAATTTACACTTGTCCATTAGAAGACTCTGTGATGATGGAAAAGTTCAACATGAGTGCTGTATACTATGGTAACTTTCCGCTAACCTGGATATTGAACACTTGGAATAGGTCTGTTCAGAATATGTAAACACATTTTAAATTATCATTCTGCCTTAAACAGCCACATGAGGTGAGTGACATTCAGACTAGACTATAGGTTGAGACAATGATCATATTAATAAGCTACCTGGGACACCTCCTCAAGCCCATCTCTTGCCCAATACATTACATTACACACACAGTCTGAAAATGTCTCTAAAATACATAATAAAAAACCTGATGAAAGCAATGCATTTTTTCCTGTGTATCTGATCTCTGATCTCAGAAGGATGGGGCCTACTTAGTACAAGGATGGGAAACTACCTGGGAATACCAAGTTCTATACATTTATAGGGAGCTCTGGTGGCAGAGTTATGTGTTCCAATGTTAACCAAAAGGTCAGATCAAAGGTTCATATTCACTGGCTACTTCTCGCAAGATAGGCAGTCCCCTCCTATAAAGATTCACAGCTTAGGAAACCAGAGGAAAGGTTGCTTTTTGTTAACTACTAACCAAAAGGTTTTTGGTAGCAACAACCAGTCAAACAGGGTGGAGGGGGGCTGGTGTTCGCAGAGGAGCAGGAAGATGTCTCAAAATGTTCACTAAAGGTTAAGATCCTGACAACTTTATCCTATAGGGTCACTATGAGATGAAATGAAATTGGTTTGATAGTAAAAAGGAAAAGAAATGTGTACCAGCTGAGCTGGTAGGGATCATGAGCATGGTGCAGTATCGGGAAGGGTTCAGATTCATTTTTCAAAGGGTTGCTGGAAGTCTCAGTAGGCTCAAGGGAAAATAACCACCACAACAACATAGAGGAATTCGTCTCTAAACATACATTCACCCTGAAGCTTCTGTCTCTCAAATCATACTACCTCCGATAACATCCTACTAAGTCTTGCTATAGAAAAGTTGAGGACAACTGAAGAAGAGAAAGCACCAAAGAGATATATTGTACACAGTGACTGTAAAAATGGCCTGAAACATGACAGAGATTGTGAAACTCTGCAAGATTGGGCTGCATGTCAATCAATTGTATGATGAGTTGTTTGTGTCAGATTCAACTAGGTGGTAACTGGTTAGGTCTTGCTGAGGTGTATTCCTGGTCATCAGAATGTGAGGTTTTGACATAAATACATGCAAAGGAAAACAGACTATGACTTTGACCTTGAGGATAATGAAGAAAGTTATTGAAATGGCTTGAATATAAGATTTAAAAAGCTACAATACAAACATATTTTTGTAAATATGAAAATAGTGTTAGGTATCACATAGCATAAATTTCACTCCATCACTTATGCCTTATTGGGTAACTGCACTGATATTAGGAAATGCCTGGCTTTGAAAAATGTGTGTCTAACCTCCCTGTCTAACACACTCTGGGCATGCTGCCAAGAGGGACCAGTCCTTGCAGAAGGTTATCATGCTTGGAAGGGTGGAAGGTCAGCACAGGAGAGGAAGACCGTGGAAGAGATGGATTGATACAAAGAAAACAGCAATGAGCTCAAGGATCTGAGAGATGGTGAGGCTGGCTCAGGATAGGGCAAGGTTCAGATCTCTTGCTCTTAAGGTCGTTAGGAATCATCCTCAACTCAATGAAACATAACAACAACAAGCTCTGCCATAGTGAATTTGTTTGCTGCAGTTTGGTGGAACTGGAGGATTCCTTCCCACTACTTGTTTCTTTTTCTTATTTTTAAAATGATTATGTAATCGTTTATGACTCATAAGAAGTTTTAAAAATAGTTAAGTGAGTTTTTAGGTGTCCTTCCTCCAGCTTCCCCTAGCAGATATCTTGCACTGACATAACACATTTCCACAGTCAAGAATTGATAATGACACACCACTGTATTCAGACTTCACCAGATTTACTTGTATTGCTTTTTAAATGTATCTGTGTATGTATACAGTTCTATTAAGTTTTCATCTTATATAGATTTAAATATTCATCATCACAATCATGATACTAAACTATTCCAACATCATAAAGAAATGCTATCACTTTATCCTTTAACAGTCACACTCTTGCTGCACCCAAACCACTACTTCTTACTCAATCTCTATGACTGTTATTTCAAGACCGTCATATAACCGAAGAGAGGTCCTTGGCAGCAGATTTCCCTAATGGAACAAATCTTTTGATTTTGTGATTGCTGCTAACTGGGTCTTGATTATGAATTCAAGTAAAATGAAAGCATTGACAACTTCACTCTTTTTTTCCATTTATTATTATGTAGCCTATTGGTACAGTAGTGGCGGTGGTGGTTGTGTACTGTCGATTCAGAACAGACCCACAGCTGACCCTCCAGTGGCTTTTCAGAGGCAGTTAATCCCATGGAAGGAGATAGTCCATCCTTCTCCTATGGAGCACGCCTTCCAGATTGCGGCACAGCTTCTTGCCACTAGGCCACCAGCGTCCACTGGTGAGAAATTTTATTTTCTTAATGGTGAGATGTAATCCTTATTTAAGTCCATAGTCATCGATCTTCTGCAGCAGTGTTTCAAGCCTTTTCACTTTCAGCAAGCAAGGTTCTATCAACTGCATTATACAGATGGCAAGTCTTGTTGATGAGAATTCTTCCAGTCTCAATGCTACATTCTTCTTCATATATACTAACTTCTCAAACTATTTACTCAACTTTCATATTCAGTAGGTATAAGGAAATAATATAACCCTGACTCAAACCTTTTTTGATGTTAAACCACGTAATATTGCTGTGTTCTGTTAGGACAACTGCTTCTTGGTGTGTGTAGATTTTGCATGAGTATAATTAAGTGTTCAGGGTTTCCCATTATTCTTAATATTAGTCATGATTCCTTGTGATGTACACAATCAAATGACTTTGCATACTCAATAAAATACAAACAAATAACTTTATGGCATTTTCTACTATCAGTCAAGATTAATATCAGCAATGATATTGACCAATCATTCCAAGGACTCTTTTGAATCCAACTTGAATTTATCAGTTTCTTTGTGTTTTAATAATCTTCAGCAAGATTTTATTTCATGTAATATTAGTAAAATTGTTTCCTAATTTTCACACTTTGTTGGGTCACCTTTTTTTTTTTAAATTGGAACAACAATGCATCGCTTTCAGTTCACTAAGTAGCAGATTTCTAAATGGACAAAATAATTTTAAAATGAAAAAATAAATAAGCAAGGAACTCTCCAAAGTGCTAAAGAGCATATAAAACAGTTTAAAGGCTATTTAATCATGCATAATGTAATCCATGTTATTGTCAATAGCTTCATATGTTTCTGAAAGTTAGACAATGAATAAGGAGGACAGGAGAAGATTCAATATCTTTGAGTTGTGGTCTTTGAGAAGAACCTATAGACTTCCATAGAAGCCATAGACTTTCATAATTGTTGTGTTTAAATATGCCATTGTTGTTGTTATGAGCCGTCACCTGCAACTCACAGCGACCCTAGGTACAACAGTCTTAAATCCTGCTCTATCTCTTGAGAATTTTATTGTCTCTGACACGCCTATTCCCATTACCCCAGTGATGGAATCAATCTATCTCATCGAGGGTCTTCCTCTCCTGTGCTGTCCCTCCACCCTCCCAAGCATGCTGTCCCTCTCCAAGGCCTGATCCCGCCTTGCAACATGTCCAAAGTATGTCAGATGAAGCTTCAGAATCTTTGCCTCCAAGGAGCAGCCTGGCTTCACCCTCTCCTGGATAAACCTGCTTTTTCTCCCAGCCCTCTATAGTATATTCAATACTCTTTTAGTAACAAAAAAAGTAATCTGTTAGAACAAACCTGAGGGTACTTCTAAATTGAGATCTGCTAACCTCTGGGTGATCACAAATTTGTGGAGTAGAATTGTGGTCTGCTGATCTCTGATTCCTGGGTGTATTCAGAAGTAGGTATCAACTGAACAGCAAAGAATAACAAATCTAATGTCATGTCTTGTGCCCATTTTCATAGTGGATTGTTTATTATTTTGTTACTGACATACAGATACAGATGCTTTCTAGGTATCTGAAAGTTAGACAGTGACAAAGAATGACAGAAGAAAAATTCATGTCTTTGAATCATAGGTAAATCAAAACAAAAGCCAATAAAAGAGAAATAATTATATCAATGATAGACGCAAAAAAAATTCCTCAGTAGTTTGACTTCCAGTTAAGACACGGCAGCTAAAACTTAGGTGCTCCCCTACCCTTCAAAAATCATGAAGAAGTCAAGAGATAAAAGACAAATAGTATCATAAAATACTTGTTTAAAAGAAAAGAGGTCAAAAGAGAAGCAGACAGAGTGGGCCTAAGGCCATAGAGCTAAAAGGCAGAAAAGAAGCACCTCTGGGTACCATTGTTTGCAAATTGTGGATGGGGTTCAAAAGTTCACAAACAAGGTTTCAGTGGTCAGTATTAGTTGTGAGAAGTAGAAACGGGGATACTTGAGAAACCAAAGGTAAGATTTAATCTCCAAAGTAGTAAACTGCCCCTTAGTACAGGTATGGGGTCCTAATAAAGGTTTAAAGAGCTCACCCCCACAATGCTCTGAGGAATAGAACCCCACTCATGTGAATTATACATACTTCCTGAAAATAACTGCTCCAAAAGGTCATGATAGATCTGCACAAAGACACAACACAAAACGAGGAACAGAAGAGGTAAAAAAAAAAAAAATATTTCTCAATGAATCCTTAAAGTGAACCCACCCCAAAAAAAAACATTGCTCCTGAAAACCAAAACAAAGTAAACCCAGTATTCTGTCCTCTACAGAGTTGTGTTGTGACCCAATACAACTCTCAATCGCTTTTTTAAAAATTGTGAATCTTTACAGGAGGAGACCGTTCTCTTCCTCCTGTAGATCAACTACTGGGTTTGAATGCTGACCTTTACGTTGGCAAGCAAAAAACCTAGCATGACTACTGTTACCATGGAGCAGATAAAATCTATGAGGAACATGAACAGGCACAAACTGGGAAAGAGAATCCCAATAAAAGCATACTGCCAAAACCTGGGGCTTGGGGAGAAGCAATAAGAAAAGTTTGATTTAATAATGTCTATCAAAAGATTACAAAGAAAAAATTAAGTACAAAAATAAAAGAAAAATATGATGACATAACTACAACAACAACAACCAAAAGACGAAGTACAAGAGTGTAAAACACAGAAGAGACAGTAAAGAAAATTATTAGCAAATGAAATTTTTGTTAAGAACTAGAGTGAAACTTGAAACAGCACAAAGGAAAAAATAGGCATGACTGGAAACAACCCAAGAGATGTATTTAATAGAATGGAGAAAAGCAAATAGGGGAAAATAGGATCCTCTATTAAATTCTAGAAATTATAATTTGTATATACATATATATCACTCATAAAAAGAAATGTGTTGTTCTGTTAGTCTCTATACTTTTATAATATTAGCAGTAAGTTCTACAAGTCTTTTTTTTTTTTGGTGTCATATGTATATCCCAGTTGGTAATAACTGTTCCTCCAAATGTGACACTACCTTCTTCATATAGACTACCTTCTCAAATTACTAGCCCATCATACAATTTGAATAGGTATAATAAAATTATATAACTTTGATTAATACCATTCTTTATTTTAAGGCATTCATTGTCCCCTTGTTCTGTTTGAACTACTCTCTCACAGATTCCACATAAACACAATTAAATGTTGTAGAATTCTCATTCTTCTTAAAGTTATGCATAAATTTTTATTGTCCACAGAGTTGAACCCCTTTAAATATTCAGAAAACACAGGTACACATGTTTTTTGTATTCCCGGCTTACAGCCAAAATCTGATGTCAGCAATGATACCTGTCTTTTCATGACCTCTTCTAAATTCAGCTTGAATTTCTGGTAGCTCCCTAGTGATGTACTGTTCTAGCCACTTTTTAATCACCTTCAGCAAAATTTTACTTTCATGAGGTAGTAATGATATTGCTCAATAATTTCCACAATCTGATCACATTTCTTAAGGAAAGAGCACAAATATGGATCTTCTTCCAGTCAAATGCCAAGAAGAGTGAATATTTCTAGTGCTGAATCATTTTCTAGAAGCATTTCCACTGGTACCTCATTAACCCCTGAGAACCTTAGTATTTATCATTGCCTTTATATAGCTTGGATATTTTTCCTTCAGAACTATCAGTTCTTCATCATGTTACATCCTGAAAATCTTAAAAAGGGAATTCTCATCACAGAAACTCTATGTAATCTTTTTATTGGTTTTGAAAGAGTTGAACATCAAGGAATTCTTTTTGTTACACTAACTCTGGACATTACTTCTCTCTTGGTGGGTTTCTTTTGTGATTTTTATATATACATATATACTCTCCAGTCTCTCCCATGTTAGGTAGTAATTTACAAAATCTTTGCTCAAGTGTGCTGCATAGTATTTAATTTTGTGATTGTACCATAGTTTCTCAATCCATTCGATTGTGGTTGGACATTTGGTCTGTTTCCATGTTCTTGCGATGGTGAATAATGCTGCTATGAAAATCAGTGTACTAGTCTCTGTTTGTGCCCCAGTTCTCATTTTCTCAGGGTATTTTCTAAGCAGTGGAATAGCTGTGTCATATGGAATTTCCATGTTCAGCTTTTTAAAAAAAATCTTATTGAATTTCATATAATAATATTTTTACAGTATGTTCCATTAATATACATTGTGTTTCATACATTCATATACATTCTATTTTACATTGGTTTTTATATTAGTTTATTCACAAAATTCGAATGCATTGTTTTTCATACCAAATCCTTCCCATTTCCCTTACCTCCTCTACCCATCGAATTGTGTGACCCTATAATTAATCCTCCCCCACCGTACTTCCTCAGCCTTCTATTCCCTCCTCCCCTCCCTTGGATCTTCATACTCATTTTACAATAATGATTTTATACAATATTTGTTCTTACAGGACTGAGTTAGTTCGCTCAGCATAATGCTCTCCAGTCCCTAAGAAGTAGAAATTTACAAAATCTTGCATACTGTGTAGTATTCCATCGTGTGACTGTACCACAATTTCTCAATCTATTCCACTGTGATTGAACATTTGGGCTGTTTCCAAGTTCGTGTAATGGTGAATAATGCTGCTATAAACATTAGTGTACAAGTTTCTGTTTATGCCTCACTTCCCATTTTCTCAGTGTATATTCCAAGTAGTGGAATAGCTGAGTCATACGAAATTTCTATGTTCAGCTGTTTGAGGAAATGCCAAAGTGCCTTCCAGAGTGGTTGTACCATGTTACAATCCCATCAACAATGTATAAGAGTTCCTATCTCTCTTTTCCAACATTTATTACTTGCTGCCCTGTTAAAACTTTGCCACTGCTACTGGAGTGGGATGGTATCTCGTTGTGGTTTTTATTTGCATCTCTCTTATTGCCAGTGATTTTGAGCATTTCTTCATGTGTCTCTTGGCCATCCAAATGTCCTGAATTATTCACCATTTTTTCCACAGACTCCTTCAATACAGTAACTCAAGTCTTGAATTTCTCTTTATTTGCTTCAGCTTGAGAAATACTGAGCATGTTTTTCTCCTTCTATTTTCTAATTCCAGATTTGGGGACTTTCTATTCCTTTGTCTTTTCAACTACATTCTAAAACCTTCTGTTCAGTTGTCTCATTTTATCATTTCTTTCTTTTACTAATTTGGCTTCTCTACATTCAAATCTCTAAGTGTTTTCCACTCATAGTAGACATTTGTCTTTCTTGTGTTTCAGTGATCTTTTTCTTTCTTCATGTATGGAATCCTTGATGTTATTCCATAACCCATCTGTTCTCAGGTAATTAGTGTTCAATATTATCAAATTTATTCTTTAACTCATCTATAAATTCAACTGGAACACCTCAAGATTGTATTACTAACTCTAGTGTACTTCTTTTTATTTTCATATGATTCAACTTGATAGTTTGCAACTCTCTTTGTCAGAGTGTCAGAATCTATTCAGAGGATTGTCACAGGCTGTAAATCCCATAGAAGAAGCCCGCCATGTCACTCCTGAGGAGAGGGTGGTGGATTCAAACTGCCAGAGTTGCAGCCTTTCTGCAAGAAGCACAACTCCCTACACACTTATTTGTTCCTCATTTTGCCCTGGATCATGTTGTGAGCGAGGAAAGTGAGCCTCAGCATTAGGTATTTATTTCCACAGATGCAGTTGATCACGATACTGAGCACATGTGTGCTGAGGTCCACATGTATATTGTTATTGTGAGATACCACTGAGTCAGCTCTCACCAATGTTTTATAGACACTCTATAAAACAGATTGAAATCTTGCCCAACATTGGAACATCCTCAAATTTTTCTCATATACTATCCCGTTTTCTATCTCACTGTTGCGTTCACTGTGTACATCTATCTTCAAGAAATTCTTTTTCAGTGTTGCTGACCCTCTACTTTTCCAATTATAATTTCTCCAAAGAATGGTGCTTCCTTGTAACATGTCCAAAGTATGAGACATAAAATTTCACTATATTTGCCTCTAAGAAGCACCCTAGCTTTACATTCTAGAAGCCTGACTAGCATGTTCTTTTAACAGGGCATGGGATATTTCACACTGTTCACTAACATCACAATACAAAGGAATCAATTCTTTGGTTTTGATGAGGAAGCAATTTAAAATATCATGCATTGGACCAGGTGCATCTTAGTCTTTAAACTGGCATACTTGCTTTTTAATGCTTTAAAGAAATCATGCTGCTACCATGGGTGTTGAACATTGTTGTTGTTGTTATGTGCCATCGAGTCGTTTGCGACTCATAGCGACCCTATGTACCAGAGCCCTAAACGCCGTACTATCCTGTGCCAATCTTGCCGTCTCAAACATATTCATTCCCACCACTCCTCTCACAGAATCGATCCATCTCACTGAGGGTCTTCCTCT
>NW_006399766.1:25760329-25762565 GCF_000299155.1 Elephantulus edwardii
AATCTTTCCACAAATGTAATCTATTTGATTCCTATGCATACCATCAGGTGAGATCCATGTGTATAGCCTGTGTATATTCAAATAAAATTCAATCCTTGACAACTCCAATCTTTTCTCCATATATCATGTTATTATCTATTGGTCCAGTGGTTAGGATTTTCATGATGTTGTGGTATAATCCATAGTAACGGCTGTGAAGTATTTTGTCTTCTTCATTATTGTGAGTCTCTCTGACTTTCTAAAGGCAAGGGGGAGAGCATAATGCACGCATATCTGCATAATGTAAGTTAATAAATCTTTCTGCAATCCTGATGCTATATTCTTCTCCACCTAGTTGAGCTTCTCAAATTATTTGCTTTATGCACAGATTAAAGAAGTATAGAAGATACAAACCTGATTTTAAACAATGGAATATATACTTGTTATACTGAAATTACTGCTTCTTTGTCTACTTACAGATTACTATGAATACAAGTGCGTGCTCTGGAATTCTTATTATTCTCAATGTTCTTCAAGGGCCACATATTGTAAAAACCATTTGTGCTTGACCACTAATTTAAAGTTGGAGGCTGGAACTCACCCAGAGGTATTGTAAAAGAAAAGTCCTGGCAAAATGCTTCTGTAAAGATGACATCCAAGAAAATGTTATCCAGTAGTTCTAGTTTCTAACACAAGGGGTTGTAATTATTCAGAATTAATTCAAAGGGAATGAGCTTTTAATGGTTAAAGAAGCTATAGTTTTTATAACTTTGATGATATAAAAATAATATAATTACAAAAGTTGAAAGAGAAGTTGCACGATTAGAGGTCATGTAAGTATTCTGATTTTTTCAGTTTCCATATCCCAAACTCAAAGATATTATATACATCTTACCAATAAAGTAGCAGATGCTTAAGTATTTTAAAGGATACAAAGAAGAACACTATACAATTATATAGCCAATTAAAATTAACGAGCTATAGAAATGATCCTTGGAAATATAGTCTTAGCCAACTAAAATTAAGTAGGAAAGAAAAGTGGAAATTTACCAATTGAGTCACTTTCCCATAACAAAATCTATAGATGTTTTCTAAAAGAACAGAGGATTAAGTATGGGAAATACTTTTGGAGATAAACACAAATAAATTAAAAGATTAAACATGATTCAAGGTAAAAAAAAGTTATATAGTAAAGTGTGTCTTGAATTTTTTTTAAAACAGTTAATACTATGCATGTTTCTTTCATATATTGTGGCTGTATTATGTATTGTCAAGTGGGAACCGACCCATAGCTGACGCTCCAGTGGTTTTTCACAGGCAGTAAATGGCAAGGGAGGAGATTGCCTATCCTTCTTCTGTGGAAAACTAGTGGATCCATGCTGTTTGCCTTTTGGATCGGAGTGTAGCTTTTTCCACTAGGCCACCAGAGCTCTCTTTTTTAGGACTGAGTGTATTAAGGTCTGTCAATGTGTTGCTCTCATACTGAAATCTGTCAATACCACCAGGATCACCTGGGGCCAGTGGTTTCATCGGGTGGTTCCATTGACTTTTAAGGCCTATTATTTCACAAGTATATAGTCAGTTTGGATTAGTCTAGAAGTTCCTCTGAAAGAGGCCCACCACATTTGACCCTGCCGGTATTTGAAATTGGTAATATTCAGAAATCTCTCTAGAGTACTGAAGAGCAACAATGTCAGTATGGAGACTAATGTGTGTGTGACAATAACTAAGGATGGCAGAAGAAGGATTTTGAGTTTTTCTGCTGGAGAAGAGTGTTGAACATACGGTGGACCGACAGGAGAACAAACAGGTCTGTACTGGAGAGGATGAAACCAGGCTGCAAAACAAGGAACTCATGAAATATTATACAAAATGAGTGACCCTGGTGGACATTATGCTGAGTGAAATAGCTCAGTCACAAAAGGACTGCATAGTGTCACTGTTGTTGAATGGGACTGACATCAGGGTTGGGGGGAGACTGAGAAAGATGGGATAAATAATGTATACTGCATTGAAACAGATGAAGAAAACTGTTTAAAAGGGATATATGATTAGGTATTCTTGTCATGACAGGAGTCTAGAATGAAGGCTGCATAGTGGAGTGGACTTGGGGGGAGGGATTGTATAACAATGAAAGTATTTTTCTTTTACTTTTCAAAGAGAAGAGCGAACTGGGGGGAGGGAGGGGTGGGCAGGGAGAAAAGTGCAACAATGAATGAATGGAAATCCAGTAATCTCTGTAAATTTCCATTAAAAT
>NW_006399766.1:25762912-25834896 GCF_000299155.1 Elephantulus edwardii
TATCCCATGAACTACTAAAAGAAAGACTATGTCTTGGGAAAAAAGCTTTGTCTGTTATACTTGGACATGTTGCTAGGAGAGGCTATTCTGTCTTCATGCTTGGAAAGGTACTTGTTATTTTTGTTGTGTGCCCTTATGTCAGATTTACCCATACTTGACCCAGTGGGTTTTCAGAGGCAGGAAATCACATGGGGGGAGATTTGCCCATCCTTCTCCTGCAGTGTGCCTGGTGAATTTGAACCAGGCACCTTTAAGATTGCAGCACTGTTTCTTACATTAGGCCACCAGAGCACCCTTAGAAAGGTGGAGGGGTAGTGGAAGAGAGAGGAAGCCCCCCAACAAAATGGAATGGCACAGTGATCACAGCAGTGGGCTCAGGTAGCACAGGCTAGGTAGGCCAGGGTTCAGGTCTGTTCATAGGGTCACTCTAGTTACATACTCAACTCTGCAGCACCTAACAACAACAACAACCAGATAACAAGAGAGTTTTGGTGGCTTAGTGATAAGGAGTCACGCTGCCAAACCAAACACAGGCACACCAGCTGCTGTGGGAGACATGTGTCATCTACTGCCTCCGAGATAATATGTGAATGAAAATGAAGACTTCATAAGATTTCATTTAACAAACCTGCATTTCATTAACATCCTTTGTTTTCATACCTTCAGTATTAAATGCTACAAAATGAGCAAGACCATTTTGTTTCACCACAGTTTTTAAGTGTGCACAAGATTATAACTCTAAAGTAAAACTGTATATAAGGTATATGAAAGAATTACAGTAAAAACAGAGGTTAAAAAAAATCATACCTTGTTGGTAAGGAAAGGCTTCCTTATTGGAAAAGGCATTTCAACTAGGTCTTAAAGGATTATCAGAATTTCTTATCGGTGAGTAATGGTAATATTACCAACAGGTGCATTCTGGCGCTGTACTCGCTTGAATGAGTGTAGTCCCTTGAAGTGAGTGCAGCAAACCTCCCCAGAGCGGACGATGTACACCCGCGGTCCCTGGGATGTAGAGCCTCAGCTCTGAGTCCATTTCAGCTCAACAGGGATGAGAGAGAGAAACTGTATACTGAGCACTTCTCCATTTTTGTTAGAAATATATAATAAATGTGATAACTATGATACTATCAATTTAGGGGAACATTGAGAAGAGTTTAAATTATGATGGGTCCAAAACACACCTGATTTAAAACTTAGAAATCACAAGTGGTTATGCTGATTGGAAACACTTTGAGTGGAAAATTTTACACTTTGTATGTACACCACAGTAATTCTTCATGGCATAAAATAATAGAGTTGAGAATTTCTAGCAAATACGCCCTTTTATTAAAATCAGGTGTCTTGAAGGTAATGATTTGCATGAAAAGTTAATAGTGGTGGTTGTTGTTGTGTACCATCGCGTCAGAACTGACCCATAGCCGACACTCTGATGAGTTTTCAGAGGCAGTTCATTGCGTGGGAGGAGACTGCCCATTCCTCTCCCTCAGAGCAGCTGGTGGACTCAAACCGCGTGCCTTCAGGATTGCAGTGCAGCTTCTTGATGCTAGTTTAGTAACAACTAAAGTGATTGATAAAACCTATGGATCAGCAGTGTTGGAAACTGAACGTGTATTATACATCTTCTGAAATGGGAAACATTGTTTGCTTCCTTTTTATATGTATTCATATCTATATGTAAATGTGTATATAAATACATAAATATGTAAGCTTAAAAAAATAAAATTAACATGAATGAATGGAAATCCAATAATCTCTGTAAATTTCCATTAAAATTAACAATAAAAAATACTTTTAAGGACAATACTAAAAAATGCAAATAAAAAAGTATGTATTCGGAAGTTGACTTCTCCATTCTGTCCTCACCAGGGTCCTACTTATTCTTCAAGGCATAGTTCAGATGTCAGGCTCTTGAGCTGTGAAAACCAATACACAAAATACACTCGACGCCATGGCATGCTTGTTTTCACTCCATTTGACAACTCATTCTATGCTATCTGCACCCATCATCTTGTACCTACTTCCACTTTTAATTTCTATAATGGGGAAAAAGAATAGTTATATTTCATTATATTTTAAGAATTGATTAGCAGGAGTTTCCTCCTGGGTCAATGAATCTTTCACTTGAGTATTTTGATGACTTAGTGTGGAAATATGGAACTTCATTTCCGGCGCTTTAGTGGCCGAGTGGTAAGGAGCTGTGCTGCTAACCCAGACACATGGTGTTTGAATCCACCAGCCACTCCACAGGAGAAAGACCAGCAATCTCCTGCAAGATCACAGTCTCGGGAAAACCTGCTAACACAATGAGTTGGTTCTGACCTGCTGTCAGAAAACAACAACTACCTTAGACGACTTTAAGGATGAACTAGAGCAAATCAAGTTGAATGATCCTACAAAATAAACTGAGAAGAGTTTTTCATATTTTTTTTATCAAGAAAGAATATTTGAAATTGCTGATTAAGACGAGGATAGGGAAGAATGGAAAAGACTTGGTAAGATGATAGAAAAGTTCCAAGGTGCAAAGCCAATTACTATGAAATTATCTGGAACCTAATAAAGAGAAGTGTCTAATTCTAGATTTTAAGGCCTGTGTTATTCTGTTAAATATCCCTTGTTATCCATGAATATACTACACTCACCTGCCATGACTGAAAGGTATTTTGGGAAAATCAAGTAGAGAACATTAGGTGTAAGGTTTTCAGATAAAATGCAGGATCCTCATTTAAATTTCTCAAATTCAAATGTAATTGGACCTGAATAATCTCACCTCTTTACCATAAAGTGAGTCAGAGCTAACTTTCCAGTGCATTTTCAAAGGCTGCAATCACAGAGGAGGAGACTTTCCTTCTTTCTCCTGCAGAACAGAGGGTTTGTGGGTTTGAAACGTCTGCCTCTGGGTTGGCAGTGCAACTCCTTACACACTAGAGTGCCACAGGTCCATTTTATATCAGTATATTGTTGTTGTTATATAGCGTTGAGTAGTAACCAGTTCACAACTGACCCTCCAGAGGGTTTCTGAAAGACAGAAAATCACACAGGAGTTCACTGTCCTGTCTTCATCCTGTGGGACAGCTGGTAGATTCTAAACCATTGTCTTTGGGTTGGCAGTGAAGCTCCTTACCATTAGAACACGAGAGCTCCCTACAACTGTAGAAGGGAGAGAATAGTCACAAGAAACAAAATATGGCGAGACAGAGCAGTGTAAGTAACCAAGAGTTAATTAGGAGATATGAAGGCCTCTGAGGTATTGGGATGGGTGCGTGGAACTTTGGTTTTCCTGTGTAAGTGTGGCCTGAAGCACTTTATAATTAAATATTAAAGAGACAGTTAACCTCACTGGGCTGGCGAACTTGGGAAATCTAGGTTATAATTAATTCAATTTTGTGTATTTCATTACTTTCAGACCTATTTCTCACATTCTAGTGACAGAACAGCAACTGGAGTAATTCATTTCACCACCATTTGCCACGTGCTTCTGACTGTGAACAAAGCCAGAATCCTGCAGCCACTAGAGAGATACCTATGGGTCCCCCGAGACTTAAGGCCGTAGAAATGAGAGAGATTCAAACACTGTTTCTGAGGAGGATTACAGCAACTGAAAACTGTGCTCGGTCTACCATGAGTGTAGGGGGCACTACGAGGTACTCATGGTGCATCAGCAATAGATGCTGTCTCTAGATCTGCATAAGCATTTGCGTTTGCTTGTTTATTTATGAATTATTAAATATATTTGCACATGTCTGCTACTTATTTCAACATCTGGGTAAAAAAAAACCAACCAAACAAAAAACAACCCAATAAATAAACCAACAACTGTTTTCCTAGGGTTGCTTTCACTTACTTTCTCTGGAAACCTTTCTTGATTCTGTTTACTGCTTTCACCCTGTCCCACATTGGGAGATTCCTTCCATGATGTAGCTCCATATCATGTAATTTATCAGTCCCGCATCTTCATTGCCATACTTTCATCTCGCGGGCATACATTTCGTTGGGCTAGGATTGGACTACGTAACTACTAAGTGAGTCCAGCCATCTGCTGAGTGAACTCCCCTTGATTTGACTGTTTTCCTCCTGTCAGAGTGGGCACCACTGCAGTGGGATGGCAGGCAACTTGAGAATCTACAAAATACCTGGAATGATTTACTTGTAAACTATAGAATGTGACTGGTAGACAGCTGCTCTTAGGTCTGTAAACAAGAAAAGGTCCCTTGTGCAGACTAAACAAATTAGAATAAAGTAATGCACCCTCAGAAGAGGATGTTGTAGTTGTTGTTATAGCAAACTGGAATCTAGTCAGAACCTAGCCACAGATGACCCGTCAGGGGAACGTTAGAGTTAGTAACTCTGACATGAAACTGTCCATCTTTCTCCCAAGGAGCAGCTGGTGGATTCAAAGCCCATCCCTGAAGAGAGCTGTTATTGTTGCTGTGTACCCTTGAGTCAGAGCTAACTTCTGGCTGGTTGTCAGAGACAGTACATCACACAGGAGAAGAGTGCCCAGCTTTCTCCCAACAGAGTAGCTGGTAGATTTGAATCACATGCCTTTGGATTGGCAGCACAACTTCTTACCACTAGGCCAAGAGAGCTCCCTAAGAGAAAAGAGAATGGCTAATTCCAGTCATGAAGTTGTCTTTAGGAGGTGGAGTTAGGCAAAACAGGAGGAAAGGGGAGGGACTTACAGGGATTGAGACTAACATAACCAAAGGGATAGAGAGGGGAATTAAAAATATGGGCTATTTGAATAATTACTGGGGCATGAGAATAGTTGGTAGTGTGAAGGACAGGAATAGACAAGTATGCAGCATATGTCGGTAATAGGAATAAAGGAGCACCATGACTTTAGAAATAAGAGATAGAGGAACATGAGCTACCTAAGTGTGGTGTGAAGAGGTCAGTGTTCAAAAGGGCTTTTTTCACTCCAGTAAACAATAGCAAAGTTCAAGAGAGAAGCAAACTGCAAATGCTGGCGAGGTGGTGGAGAAACTGGAGCCCTTATTCACTACTGGTAGGAGTGTAAAATGGTGCAACCACTATGGAAGACAGTATGGCGCTTTCTCAAAAAGTTGGAAATAGAAATACCATTTGACGCAGCAATTCCACTATTGGGAATAGACCCTAAAGAAAACAGAACTGCCACCCAAGCAGATATATGCACACCCATGTTCATTGCGGCTTTGTTTCACAGTAGCAAAGAGATGGAAACAACCCAAGAGGCCATCAACAAAGAAATGGATAGAGAAGCTATGGTATATTCACACAATGGAATAATATGCTGCATTGTAAAACAAGGAACTCATGCAATATTATTCAAAATGGGTGACCCTGGAGGACATTATGCTGAGTGAAATATCTCAGTCACACAAGGACAAATACTGCATAATGCCATTGTTCTAAAACAGGACTCACATGGAGGTTGGGGAAAACTAAGAAAAGAGGAGATAAAGAATGAACACTGCATTGAAACAGATGAGGGAAAAGAATTGTTTAAAAGAAGTATAAGATTAGGTATTATTTGCATGACAACAGTCCAGAATAAGAGGTACATTGCAAAGTGGGAGAGGGGGGTGGGAGGAAATTGTGCAACAATGAAAGAGTCTTTTTAAAGAGAAAGGCAAACTGGGGTGGGTAAGGCGGAAAATGTACAACAATTAGTGCATGGAAATCCAGGTTTTCTGTGAGCTTTAAGTATTAATAAAAAAAAAAAATTAAAAAACAGTAACAACAACAACAAAGGGGGGAACCCCAAAAAACAAAGCTGCTTTCCTAGCCACTGAATTTTACTTTGGCATGTGGAAGGTCGGGACTATGCGGATAGGTCATGTTAGCTTATATACGGTGGACTCGCTGGTTTGACCAATCCATACAGGGATTGCTTAGTGTCACCATTAAATTCAGCAGATCCAGCAGCAGAAGGAGGAACCTCACCACCAGAAAACAGCAAGCCAGAGAATGCAACTCGTTCTTCAGGACCAAAGCAATAGCTATAGCAGCTACAGAACGGGACCAGAGACCCAACATGAGATGGAGCTGAGCTTGCAACTAGCACCCCCCCACTGAACCAAAACTAAGAGCCTTTGCTCTAGTATGTTGGACAACTAGAGGGCTGGCGACAGGGAACAAGGAAGGTATGGTGAGCCACTGTTGGAAGGAGTAAGAATTCTGTAACAATGGCCTAAAGCCTTGAGGCTCAAGTTAGACGGGCCTGGGAACACATTTCAGAAGTTCTCCTAACTATTCTGCCACTAACCTGGATAATAACCTCTTGTCATCCCCAATATGGTTCTGCATGGTCTGCGAGCTACTACATCTGATTTTGGACCCAATAAAGCAGTAAGATCGGTACTATGATGTGTAGGAAAAAGTATCGAAGTATGGGGGGACCTCCTGGGAATTGGTTTTGTGTTATTGATGCTGTTTGTGGGGACAGTTCCCCCATCGATGTTGAGTTACTAAAGGTCAGATATGGGTGATCCCATGTGACACTTGCTCTTTTTAGACCAAGTCTGCATCAGGAAACTTGAGCCTAAGTATATTTTCCTGCAATCTCTTTTGCTGTATAAAAGTAGATGTGCTTGCAGAGTGAAGGCACGGACCATGAGAGATAGTCATTAGGCAAAAATGGGCCCAAGGGGAAAAAAAGTAGTGCCTCATATCCATCTCAATAGCAAGGTCATTTTAGTCTGTAAAACCCTTAACTTTGTATCACCCCTTCATTCCTCTGCCTTTCTGACTCACCACACCAAAGCTTCATTTAACACACTTGAATGACTAACAAGAGACAGTATGACTCGACAATGAGAAATCATTCTCCTCACTGCAGCTCTTTTGCTCATCGTAAGTGACTAGCACTGAGTAGCCTATGTCAAGGATCATGTTACTTGGAAAAATCAACTAAACACCTCTTTTCTATTTTAAATATCAATGGCCCAATCTATAGTACTTACAAATTCATCAGCTCAATTAACAATAGTATGTAGAAAAGCTCCTTTAACCCATTTCAAGATGCTTTAATCTGAAAGAGCTTAATGTATGAGAAAGAATGTCAATTTAATAAGTCTTACCACATACAAAGTTCCCCACTGCATGAAAACCTTTGAGCCAAAATGTATCAGAGACTAATTATGAGAATTGACTTTTTCAATTTGCTCCTCACTGTAATTATTTAACTCTTGTACATTATTTGCTTAGAGTAATTTCCTCTGTATAAAATGGTCCTTTTTTTCTTATCACCAGAAAGAGATAACTGAAATGGTCTCAGTGAGTCAGGGTATTCTGAGAAGTTAAAGTGTCCAGGTCTTTTTTTCTTTTTTATAGTAAGTTTAAGATGGACCTTTCTAGATGAGAAAAAGTTGTACAAATGTTTTTATTATGCTCCATCCAGTCAGAACCAATTCTCAGCTGATGTTCCAGTGGAGTTTTAAAAGCTGTACAATTGTCTGGGAGGAGATTATACATCTTTGTCCTGAGGAGAACCTAGTGGATACAAGCCATGTGTCTTTGGGTTGGAATTGCAACTTCTTATCAAGAGGCTGCTTCAGCTCCCTATAAACATGTTGTTGTTGTTGTTGTTGTTATGTGCCATCGAGTTGCTTGCGACTCATAGCGACCCTACGTACAACAGCCCTAAACTCTGTCCTGTGCCAATCACACTGTCTCTGACACTCCCATCCCAATTATCCTAGTCACTGAATCAATCCACCTCATAGAGGGCCTTCCCCTCCTGCGCTGTCCCTCCACCCTCCCAAGCATGATGTCCTTCTCCAAGGACTGGTCTCTCCTAACAACATGTCCAAAGTATGTTAGAGCCTCAGAATCCTTGCCTCCAAAGAGCCACCCGGTTTGACCCTTTCCAGGATGAATCTGTTTGTTTTCCTAGCAGTCCAGGGTACCCTCAATACTCTTATCCAGTACCACAGATCAAAGGCATCAATTCTCCTTCTATCCTCCTTAGTCATTGTCCAGCTCTCTGATGCAAAACAAGTGATAGCAAAGACCATGGCCTGTATCAGATGCACCTTAGTCTCCAGAGAGACACCACTGCTTTTCAGTACTTTGGAGAGGTCCCTAACAGCAGACTTTCCCATGGCAATGCGTCTTTTAATTTCCTTGCTGCTGGTGCCGAGAGTGTTGACTGTGGAGCCAAGCAAACTAAAGCTGTGAACAATCTCAATCTCTTCACCATCCATCCTGATGCTGCCAATTGGTCCAGTGGTGAGAATCTTTGTCTTCTTGATATTGAACCTCAATCCATATTGGAGGCTGCAGTCCTTGACACTCTGGAGCAGGTGCTTCAGGTCCTCCTCAGTTTCAGCAAGCAGGGTTGTGTCATCTGCATATCGCAGATTGTTGATAGATCTTCCACCAATCTTGACCCCACTTTCCTCCTCATAGAGCCCAGCCTCCCGGATAATCTGTTCTGCATGCAGGTTGAAAAGGTATGGAGATAGGACACATCCCTGGTGCACGCCCTTCCCAATTTTGAACCATGCAGTGTTTCCTTGCTCTGTTCTGATGAAGGCCTCTTGGTCCAAGTATAGGTTTCTCATTAGCTCGATCAAGTGTTCTGGGATTCCCATTCTTCTGAGAGTCAGGCACAGTTTGTTATGATCAACACAGTCAAATACCTTTGCATAGTCAATGAAACACAGATATACATTCCTTGATAAACATGTAGGCTTAGTAAAAATTTCCAAGTGATTTCTCTACAGAAATAACACTATACAATGAAACATTCTCTCCAAGATATCATTTAGCTTAAATAATGCAGTCTAAAGGATCATAATAAAAGATGTAGAGTTAAGAGGTTGTTTTACAATTACTCTGTCCAACCACCCACTTTAAACATCACCCATGCACAACAAATCCCTAAAATAGCCTTGCAAAAACGTATTATCATCCCCATTTTGCACTTTATAGAGCTGAGTGTCAAGGAGTTTAAATAATTTATTTGAATCACCCACCAGAAAAGTTGCAGATTCAAGTTTCAAATTTAAATTCATCTTATTCAGACATCCATGCTCTTTCAGTATATCTGACTACAGACCAACTCCACAATCCACTTCCTTTCCCATTGGACTGAATGGCACTTTGTGAAATGCCCTATAGAAAGATCATTTCCCTATTTAACAACCTTGTAATAACAAAGGAAATAGAGCCAGTATGGATGAATTGTGCTTCTTAATCCAGACTTACTTGTTAATGATCCTTGTATTCTTTTCCAGGGGACTTTTAACAATAATAGCACTTAATCATTCATCATTATTCGTCTATAAGGCATTGGTTTAAGCATTTTATATAAACTTATTTCCTCTTGAAAAATGAGATTGTTGCTGTGATAGACTGGCAAATGGGGAATGACTCATAACTGACCCGTCAGTGGATTTTTCAGAGGCAGCAACTCATAGGAGATTCTTCTCCTGGGAAGCAGCTGGGGGATTCGTAGTAAGTTCCTTTGGGTCACCAGCACAGCTCCTTCCCACTAAGCCACCAGAGATCCCTCTATGAGATATTTATTATTGTTACTGGGAAGTTGATAGTAACGATTATTATCAGCGTCTTCATCCACCACCTATTGTTTAAGACACTGAGAGGTTCACAAACATGCCAAAGAGCCATATAACTACTATGTGCAAGAACAAGGATTCGAACCAAGAGTTTCCGGTCTAACAGCCCATGCTGTTTCATTCTACTGTTCAACAACTACACTTAAACATGACATTGAGGAATTCATTCCGGCATCCTGCTGAGATCATGCTCACATTGACTGGTTTCCACTTTCTGTATCTCACCTTTTTCTTTCCTTCTTGGTAAAAAGAGTGGTGTTTTATTACCCCCCCCCCACCCCCGAGTCTTCCGGCTAAAGTCTCATTTTGTATAAGCTCTCAAGGGTAAAATGGATTATTCCTTCTGAAAGCAACAGTTTGTCTGTGTATAATGTCATTAATTCATTTCAAGAATACAGGTCCTCCCTTAGAAATATCTCACTTAATTTCTTTTCAACCCCTTCTTGTTCCAGTTTTAAGATTGTTCTCTTTAACATAGAAGCTCCTAAGGATTTGGGCTATTCAGCCCTTTTATTTCCTATCTGTCTTTATTTGCCTTTACCACACATAGAGAATCGCTCCCTTGCTGTCTATCTACATCCTGCAAAGTTAGATCAAGACTGCATCTATATGAGCGTTAAAAACATGGGTTTCTATGGTACTCGGGTAATATTATGGTCAGGGATCATGAATCCTCTTCTGACAGGCACCTCCCCCCCATACACAGGCACAAACAAGATGACAAAAAAAGAAATAAAAATGTGTAAATGGTTAACAAGGAATTGCCTTATGATTAGTCTCAAAAATGCCTGATTCTCCAGTAACGACCCTTGTGCAGAGTTGGCCAAAATACCCACGAGGTCTCCAAGTGAGTTGAAAACCCAAATTCAAAGCCATGCTTTTCTCTCCTCTGACTTCTATATAAGACAAAGAGACAGAAGTAATATTAACTAGTGTATCATTACATAAACAATTTCCTTGCATAATGACTACACTAATTACCAAGGAGGGAAGCAAGAATGACAGCGTGGTGAAATTCTAATCCCAAGTCTTGCATGCATTCTCCATGCAAAGGCTAGAAATATTGGATCTGAAGCAGATGAGATTTCTAAATCCTCCTCACCATTAAGACAGAAATTCATCCTTTCCTTTATACTAACATTCAATAGTGTCTAGTCTGAACCAAATCCTAGCTGACTCTTCAGCAGGTGATTACGTCTTTCTCCTGACAATCTGCTCTTAGATTTGAATGCTCAGAGCAGCAAGGTCTTTGGGTTAACAGTACAACTCCATATGGACTAGGGTGTTAGCTCTTTTTCCCTTATATATGCTAATGATGTGATGAGTAAAAGACATCATTTTTATACTTGATTTTAAAAGTCAGTAATATCAGACATTTGGTATAATGTTATCTTTTTCTTATAAGGAAGTCAATGTTATTTCACAAATGTTATTGTTTGATAATATGACTTGTAGTGGGATTAGAGAAAAAGTTTTCTGGGGGAAATATTCATAAATAATTAGCACATCACATAGGTAATTAGGAAACTTGGAGAAGGTGATTATCAGAAAGGACAATAAAGGACAAGTGATCGTGTTCCTTGAAGATGGCTGTCTCAATCAATGGACAACACAGAATGGCTAGCAATTCTGAAGTTAAGGTTACTATCTGAGAAATGCTGATAAATGATGAAAATAAGAAAAAGGAGGAAAGACTGACCTACCAAATACAAAACATACTATAAAGTTACAGTAATTAAAATGATGTGGATATCTCAGAAACATGAAACTTACTTATATATAAAATCTCTTCTCTAAGCCACCCCCTATTCCTGCGATTATTTTAGTGGAAATATAGATATCTTCTAAGAACACAATCGTTGTTTAATCTTTCCAAAATTTTTCTTTTTTATATATGCCTATTAATTCTTATCATTGGACCAACACGCAACATCATGATGGATAAAAGATTGAAGTTGGGGGAGAGATTGAGATGGTTATGGAAGGGGATGTGGAGCTGGAACTAGAGACTGAGACCAGCATCCCTGAGCAGTCTCCCAAGAAGCCAAGGAAGCATGATAGTGGTGCGGCAGACCTAGGGCGAGTCACCAACTATGTGGAGGAGAAGAAGATTCCAGAGTTCCAATCTAGAGACAGCCATGTCCGTGATTGGAGACAGGCGGTCCAGGGAGCAGAAAGCCAAACAGGAGCGGGAGAAGGAATTGGCAAAGGTCACCATTAAGAAGGAAGATCTGGAAAGGATAATGACTGAGATGGAAATCTCAAGAGCAACAGCGGAACCAAGCTTGCGGGAACACATGGTCAATGTGGTGGAGGCTTTTATTGCCCTAACCAACTAAACATGCCCACAAGATTAACTTATTATAATAAAAATGCTTTTGTCTTAAAAAAAAACAAACCAAGATTGAAGTTGGCACCCATTAATTTGATTTGGATCCACGACCAACAGCTATGATAACAACAGCCAACAAATCAAAAGATATGTTCTATTGGATAAATCTGCTGTCTCTCCAAAATTCTACAGAACAAGGATATCAACTTAAAGACTAAGGTGTGCCTGATGCAACTCATGGTCTTTTCCATTACAAAGCATTTGAAAGTTGGACAATGAATAAAGATGTAAAGAAAAAAATACAAATCAATGCCTTTGAATTGTAGTGTTGGAGTACAGTACTAAACATTCCATAGGTCACCAAAAGAACCACTGTTTCTTGAAGACAGTGAAGCCATTGCTCCATAGAGGCAAGGATAGTGACATTTCATCCCACATACTTTGGATAAAAGAGAAGCATCAAGCATGCTGGTAAAGGCAGAAGGTCAGAGAAAGAGAGGTAAACTTGACCTTGGAAAATGAAAAATGAGCGCTAGCATGTTAGAAATGATGTGGATGCTGCAGGATAGCGTAAAGTTCAGATCTGTATTGTTCACAGATTCAACATGAATTTCAGTCAATTCAATGTGACCTTGGGAGCACTGAGTGGTAAGGAGCGGTGCTGCAAACTCAAAGGCACAAAGTTGAAGTTCACCAGTTGCGCTATGGCAGAAAGATGAGCGATCTACTTCCATGCAATTTGCTGCCTCTGAAAATCCACAGGAAGGTCAGCTATGGGTCAGGTCCAACTCAATGGTACTCAAAACCAACAACAACAGCACCTAACAACATCATGTATCTTCAAGTTGGAAAGTGAACTTAACATGCTACTTGTCCTTTCCTACAGATGTCTACATTCAAAGCCTTATAAAAAAGAATACTACTTGGAGTCCATGTCGTCTGAATTTATTTCTTCTCTTTTTAATTTTGTTAACAACCATAAAGATAATTTCCTAAGACTCAGGCTTCCATAATTTTTTTTCCACTTTACTGGTTATTCTAACTTCTACTTTAGGGAAATCTATCATTCACTCTTTTCGTCACTCATTTAAAACCTGTCATTATATTTTGTAGTATAGGGCTTTTAAACACATACATACACATATATAGAGAAAATTATCCGTAAACACCCTGTTTAATATGACATTACCGAAGAAATCCAGTATTGATTAACTGATCTCATTATAAGATCAAAAATAGAACTAATGAAAAAATTTCTTACACTACTAGTACTTCTATTTTGTTTTTGTCAACTCATACTCCCATTTGTCCTCCAGATTTCTTGGCACAACTTGGTGAGCACATCTAGGGCAGCATCTGTACTGAATATATCATAGACTGCTAAGAGGACGAATAGGTTCTTCCAGTAGAGGGTTAAACCAGGCTGCTCCTTGGAGGCAAGGATTCTGAAGCTTCGTCTGACATACTTTGGATATGCTGCAAGGACTTTGGACGGTGCAGGACAGGAAGACCCTCGATGAGATGGATCGATTCTGTGAGTGGAGTGGTGGGAATGAGTGTGTTTGAGACGGTGAGGTTGGCACAGGATAGAACGGCGGGCGTTTAGGGCTCTTGTACATAGGGTCGCTATGAGTTGCAAGTGACTCGATAGCACATAACAACAACAATCTGAATTCTTTCTTTACCCTCCCAAACATGATGTCCCTCTCCAAGGACCGATCCCACTTTGCAACATGCCCAAAGTATGTCAGACAAAGCCTCAGAATCCTTGCCTCCAAGGAGCAGCCTGGCTTCACCCTCTCCAGGATGAACCTGTTCGTTCTCCTAGCAGTCCATGGTATACTCAACACTCTTCTCCAGCACCACAGCTCAAAGGCGTCAATTCTCCTTCTATCCTCCCTAGTCACTGTCCAGCTCTTGATTCAGTGATTGAGGTGATGGGAATAGGTGTGTCAGAGACAGGGAGGTTGGCACAGGATAGAGTAGGGTTTAGGGCTCTTGTACACAGGGCCGCTATGAGTTGCAAGCAACTTGATGGCACATTACAACAACAACAACAATAACAATCTAAATTCTAATGAGATTATCAATAATTAAGTAAAATTATAATACCTATAAAAACCAATATGAAGAAATGATTATTTAATTAAATCTAGCCAAATGTTAAAAGATGTCAGCATGTGTTAAAATATTACAAAGTGAGTTATTTATACAAAATATAAACTAAGGTAAATAAAATGTCTATATCTCTGCAGAGAAAGCCTTGAGGAATTAGAGAATACTAACACTGTTACTAAGGGTAACCTGAGTGAGGAAATTTCATTAGCATAAGACAAGATAGAGACTGATTTTCAATATTCTTGAAGGGGTTTTTTCAAAATAGAATCCTTGATAATTGTTAAAATCATTAAATGTGAATAGAAAAATAACAGTAAAAGTGTTTGTAAATTGGTTGCATATGTACTCCAACTCCATACAGACTCTGTTCTTCACAAATGACTTAAACAAGCTGAAAAAGAAAACGTAGCAGAGTGTAAACACAAACTTTGAAAATTTTGAACACACACATTCAAAATCTTGGCCTTTTCTTCACAACTTTCAATTTCTCTGTAAGCTCACTAGTTCAGTTATGTGGTACATAGCCTTAATGGCAAGAGCATTAAGCCAAGTTCACAGAATGGACAACGGAAATGGAATTAGGTGACACGTTCATACAGTCATCAAAGTACTCTGAGTCATTTGTATTTTTTTCATTATGGCAGGAATTTTTACTTAGCTTTCCAAGTGATTTTCAGTCTTATGGCTAAGCCCACAAAATCTATTATATACTATTATCATCCATTGGTCTCTTAGTATTGCTTTGGTGGTATGTAGAAAGTTATGTAACTTAATGGACTAGGCTTTTAATAACTGAAAGCATCCTAAATACAAATAGTCCTCCTGAAATGTGAGGGTTTTAAATTGTAATCTTTTACTGTAACAGTAAGCCACTGATCTTAGCATATAGTCAATTAAAAACACCTTCTTTGCATGTAAAATGCAGAGACGTAGGGGTATTTTTTTTTAGCAGCTTCATATAATTGTACTTTATTTGCTCTCAAACCAAATGCAAATCAACATCATCTCGAACCTTTTATTTATAGCTCCTAAGCAGAAATGACAACTCCAATTTGATTAAAACAGGAGTGCATGCAGTATTAAAAGCTTCTTCTCCCCATGGCACCTAGCACCAATTTCTTTCTGCCCATAAAAATCACCCTCTTTCCTGTGGCATACATGAAATATTCAGCTTTCCCGATTTGTCATACATTGTGTCTTCAGAGTGGCATCTCAGCAAGTGGAAGGGGCCAGCCATGTGGAGCTCTTGCTGTGTCTTAAGTGTAGCGACTGAGGAGAAGGTGAAGGGCCAGCGCAGTTCCTCTGGGATGACAATTTCTTCTGGGGCTCGCCCCCAGCAGGTAGTAGGCTAGAAGCAGGTTAATGTTCCATAGAATTTCTCAGACAGGTCGTGTTGACTGACATCAAAGTCCATTAGAGACATATCCTCCAAGGAATTGGTGTATCCAAGACAAAGTGCTCAGCGTTGGGCCAACTAATGGGCGTAACAGGCATGGAAAGGACAATAACGGTGACAGAACTCACCCAGCCGCCATGGAATCCACAGAAGTAAAAATCTAACCTAGAGGACAGGAGAGGAGCTCTATCCACACTTGATTCCATCAGCACCTTTATAATCTTTTAGATTTTCAGTGATTGGCATCAGAAGTAGGGCCCGGTTTTCTTTGAGGGAAAGTGTAAGTAATCATCTTGGTTATGATGTTTGCAACAAACAGGGATCATAGAAATCCTCTTGGTTCTTAACGTTTGCTCTAATCACATCAATTTCTCCTTCTCTACATACATGTTAGATCTCAGCTAATCTGAGTGTTCTAGACTATGGCACCATGATATCTGAAAAACTTCATCTTTGCTCAAAAGAAATCTCTCTAGAATCCATAATCATCCTCTAGCCCTATGTACAGCTGTCAATAATATCCCCAGCCTTCAAGTGCTCTCTGAACTGTGTTTACCTTTAAGAGCTACACTTAATTCTAGTATGGAATAGTTCCAGGTACCTTGTTATGTGGAGAAAGACACTCTTATTCTTGTGACTTTGCTAAAAATGCCTTTCCCCATGCAAGAGAGTTAATTGGTATTGAATTTTCAGGCTGACTTTCGAAACTCTTCTTTGGCAATGAACTATTCAAGGGCAGGAGAAAAGATTTCTTCATCTGTATAACCAGTGACAGAATGGTACAAGGTTTAGCACTTGAGTATCTACTCTACAAATGTTTACTGAATATAAGAGCAAAAAAAAATAAATAAAGAGGTAAATAGACCAGTATAAAATTTTAAAAAAGAGATAAGTATTAAACACATGAAAGCATTTTTTGTAAAAAGTTAGTTACACTGAACTCACCCTATCTCTAAAGGATATTGTGTGAGAGTTTTAAAACATGCAGAGGAAAGGTGTATTTATATAAGTCCCTACTTGAAACAGACTCATACAGAATAAAGAAATGGAGAGGAAAAAGGAGAAAAGTCCATTTTCAATTAAACTAGAAAATGTTTACTCTCATAAAGAAGGAAATATGAAAATATCTACCAATTGTAATGGAATTCACAGGAGAAAACAAAGGCAGACAAATATATATTTTCTCTAGATCAAAGAAGCAGAAAATAGTTCTAGAAAGGCTTCAGGTCTTTAGTTCATAGGTCGCTGTGAGTCATGATTAACCTGATAGCAGTCAACAACAACAGATGAAGAGTTCTCTAAAAGCAGGCGAACTTGGTCCTCGAAACACTAGTCAAATATCTACTATTATTTGGAATGATGAGGACTAGAAGTACAGAAAAACCCAAGAAGCAACTGCTTCTCTCTGCTGATTTTCGATTCTAAATTACTCCAATCTAGGGACAACAGTGAAACTGTGAGTTCTAGTTTTATTTTCTGTTGTCTTGTCCTCAAACCTATGGAATGGCTTTGAGCCAAGATACATCCACCATGAGCAATAAAATTCCTAGTTCCACATTCTCTTCTGAATCCACCTTAAACTTCTGACAGTCTTTATGGATGCGACTGTCTCAGAATTGCCTTCAGCAAGATTTTATTCTCCTGTGATACTAACAGAATTGTTTCATAATACTCACGTTTTGTTGAGCATCTTTATTTGAATGGGCACAAGTCTTTGAGTGGGTGGCCAGGTAACGTGATGAGTGAGGAAGTCCTGTGGTGTATCCATTTGTTGAAACACCGCAACCAATACTCTATCAACTTCTGGAGACTTTTCTTTTATACCAGTGTATTCAAAGTGGCATAGACTTCTTCCTTCAGTTCAATTGGTGGGTTGAACACCAACCATTTTTAATGCAATGACTGTGTGTTTCCTTTCTGCCTTTTTTCCATGTTTTATTCAATGGGGTTTTTTTCCCCCCCAAATAAAATCCCTCACTACCGCAACTCAAATCCTTCACTTCGTCCAGCTTGAGAAATGCTGAGTGTGTACTTCCATTTTGGTTTTTTCAACAGCAGGTCTTTGCATATTTCATTGTAATATTTTGTATTCATGAGTCATTCTTTGAAATCTTCTCTTCAGCTCTTTTAATAATTTTTTCTCTTCACTTTAACTCTTCTATGTTCAAAGGCAAGCTTCTGAGTCTCTTTGGGCATCTATTTGGTCTTCTAGTTCTGTCCCTTCCTTTTCATGGCCTCGTGCTTTGTTCCCGTATGCTAGGTTGGAAATCATCCTGTGATGTGTCAGGGTCCTGTAGGCACTAAGATCCAAAGCATCACATCTATTACTGAGAAGGTCGATAAATGCAGGTGGAACATACTCTAAGTCACACTGAGCTCCCTTGCAAGGGTTTTCATTATCTTCACCTTCGATATGAAATTGCATAATATATTTTATGATCTCTTATGAAGTCTACAGCTGTTCTTTTGTTCGGGCATCAAATTTCTCCATCATCTCTTTCTGCAGATATAGTTATTTTCTTTTATTACATGTGGTGAAGTCCATGTACATAGCAGCAGTTTATAGCAATAAAAAGATATTTCTAAGAATAAAGAATCGGTCTTGCAAATTCTATCAAGCAATCTCCAGTCTCAATGTTACCACCAGAATCGTATTTGGCAATAATAAATCAATCTTCTTTATCTCCATCATTTCACTCTAATCACAATTACTAATCAATGCCTCTAGATAATAAATGTGATCAATTTCAGGCTGTGGAACTCAGTTTCAAACATCTTCAACTTCCTCTGTGGCATTAGTGATTTGTTCATTAATTTGAAGAAGAATGATAACATTAGCTGGCCTTCCTGTTGTTGTTACTATGTACCTTGAAGATGGAACCAAATCGTAATTGACCCTACAAAGCTTTTAGATACAATAAATCACACAGCGGATATTAGCTGGTAGATTCAAACTGTGTGCCCTCAGATTGGTAGTGCAGCTCCTTACCCTAATCCACCAGAGCTCCTTGGTTTTGCCTGTGTTGTTTGTCTGTTGTTGTGTATTAACAAGTCAGAACTTTCCAACAGCTGGCCGCCCGGTGGGTTTTCAGAAGCACTTTAATCACATGAGTGGAGATTGTCCGTCTTTCTCCCAAGGAGCAGCTTTTGCATTTGAATCTTGTGCCTTTAGGATGCCACCGCAGGTCCTTACCACAGTGACAGGACGGTAGTTCAGGCTATTTCTTAATATGTACTTTTTGCTACTAAATGTCAAGCCATCCTTACTCAATTTGTCATTCTCAGTTCACATGATTAGCCCACTCAAAAGCACAGTTCCAGCTCACTAGGATACAGATTTTCAAGCTTTTAATTTCATATTTTCCACCTCGAAAGTTTCTAGATTGATACTTTGTATATTCCGTTTACCAATTATAGCTGCCTTTTGAGTCATGCCACATCAGCAAATGAAGGTCCACTAAACTTTATTTCATATCCATCATTAAAGTAGACTTTACCTAGACCAAGAAGTTGTTGTTTGAACTGAGTAATAGAACACTGCATGGGTTAAAATCAAGAAGGATGTGGGTCAGCATTGTAGCCTTTCTCCATACTTATTTAATCTATGTGCTAAGCAAATAATTCAAGAAGTCAGACTCTATAAAGAAGAATGTGACATCAGGATTAGAGGAAGACTCATCAACAACTGAGTTATGTAGATGATACAACCTTGCTTGCTGAAAGTGAAGAGGATATGACATGCTCGCACAAGATAAAGGACTATGGATTGCATCACAACAAGAAAAAAAAAAGGATCTCATCGCTAGGCCAATAGGCAACATCATAATAGATGGAGAAAGGATTGGAGTTGTCAATAATTTTATACTGCGTGGATTCACAATGAACACCTTTGTTACCAACAGTCAGGATGTCCAGAGATGTCTTGCACTGCTGAAGGACAATGACGTCAATTCAAAGACTAAGGTGTGCCTGATTTAGGCTATGTTCTTTCCAGTCACTGGCTGTCCATCTGAGAGCTGGACAAAGAATAAGGAAGACAGAAGAAGATAGATTCATTTCATTTGTGGTGTTGGAGAAGAGTACTAAATATTCCATGAATTGTCAAAAGAACAAACAGGTCTCTTTTGGAGAGGGAGTGCGGCCAGAATTCTGCTTGGATTCAAGGACGGTGAAGCTTTGGCTCACATACTTCGAGCATGTTGCTACAAGAGGCTATTCCTTGGAGAAGGACATCATGCTTCGCTGAAACAAAGACCCAGAGTGAGATGGATTAAAAGAGTGACTGCAGCAATGGGCTCAGTGTATCAACGATAATGAGGATGACACAGGATAGGGTACAGGCCTCTTGTTCATAGGGTCACTGTCAGTCATACTTAACGTCACAATACGTAACAATAACTAACTTTAATGAGGCAAGACTTTCCGAGTCATAACTGTATTTTCTTCCAGGCCCAGGGCCTCATCTTTAGACACTACATAAGACAATATTTTGCTGATATTTTCAAGGGATCCTCTCGAAAAAGAATTTTAGAAGTAGTTTATAAAGTTCTTCTCCTACTATGCCTCAGTGTAGAAGTTCCAGTGAAAACTGTCTACCACAGGCAACATGGCTGGTATTTGAAATGCCATTGGCACAACTTTTTGCTTCACGACAACATGCAAGCCACAGCAATCCAATAAAATTATTACAGAGGATAAGAGGATTGGTGGGATTTCAGTATCCATCCTTGACAATTCTCTCTCACTTCTTCTACATCCAATCTATCTACAAAGTGTGATCAACAATTTAACTCTGCTGTTGAGGCCGAAACCATCCCACTACCGACCTTTCAGCTGGTCTTTCACTCTCTCATATATCGTATGAGAGAGAGTGGTCCATCTTCCCCCCAGTGAGCAGCTGGTGAATTCAAATCCCCTCTCTCTGTGATGGCAGAGTCCAGGTGCCCAGGAGACCCTAATAAATTGTGGCGCTGTTGTTGTTGTTATTGTGTACCATCAATCTGGAACTAACCCATTGTTGACCCTCCAGCAGGTTTTCAGAGGCAGTTTAATTGCACGCGAGGAGATCGGCCACCTTTTGATCCCAAAGCAGCTGGTGGATTCAAACACATCTTTAAGATAGCATCGCAGTGCTTTCTATTATGGGGAAAGCAGCCACTTTCCAAAACCTCAGCCATAACCACCCGAAACTTAGCTTCCTTTCCTCTCACGCCGATGACTGTGAAACAGTACCTACTAGTCTTTTTTGCTTTTAGTTTTCCTTTCTTTTAGTCGGGTTTTCACACAACAGGCAGAATGATCCAACTGAATGTGCAATACTAGGTATCGTCTATCATCAAATCGTCAAATGTCTTTGAATTTTTGATGTATAATTCAGAGCTCATTAGAGAGAGCCACAAAAATGTGTGTGTTCTGTCCTGAATCTGTCATTTCTCTGGACTCATAGTTGTTGTTGTTGTTGTGTGCCACTGAAAATGAACCAACTCAAGCTGACTCTCAAGTGGGTTTTCAAAGACTATACACTGAACTGGAGGAGATAAGCCATCTTTCTCCTAAGGACTGACTGGTGGGTTAAAGCTGCTTGCCTTTGCAATCACAGCTCAACTGCTTCACCCTAGACCACCGGAGCTCCCTTGTAGTCATAATACATTTGGTAGAGGGCTTTTTTTTTTTTTTTACTCTTTGTTTCTTTGTTTTTCCCAAATATACCAAGCATGTTTCCAACTAGAATGTTGGGCTTGTCTATTCCTTCTTTGCCTGTAATAGTTTGCTGCTGCTGCTGCTGTTGTTAGGTACCTTCGAATCGAATACAACTCATAGTGACCCAATGAACAAAAGATCTAAGCCCTGCTCTATCCTGGGTCATCGTCACACTTGCTGACACACATGAGCCCATTGCAGCAGTCACCGTGTCAATCCATCTGCTGAAGGATCTTCCTCTTCTTTGCCGACCCTCCACCCTTTCCAGCATCATGTCCCTCTCCAAGGAATAGCTCCTCCTAGCAACATGCCCAAAGGATGTGAGGTGAAGCCTCATCATTCTTCTCTCCAAAGAGCAACCCTGCTGCACCCTCTCCAAGACATATCTGTTTGTTGTCTTGGCCGTCCACGGGATGTTCAGTGCTCTTCTCCAACACCACAGCTCAAAGGTGTCAATGCTTTTCCTGTTATCCTTATTCATGGTCCAGCTCTCAGATGCATAGCACCTAATCAGAAAGACTATGGTCTGAATCAGACGCGCCTTAGTCCTCAAAGTGACATCATTATTACTCAATAATTTGAAGAGATCCTTAACTGCAGATTTTCTCAGTTCACTGTGTTTCCTTATTTTCTACCTTCTGGTACCAAGGATGTTAATTGTGGATTCAAGCTGAAGCAGTTAACAGCTTCAGTCTCCTCTCTGTACCATGATAATTTCTATCACTCCAGCGGGAAGAATCTTTGTTTTCTTGACATTGAGATGCAATCCATACCCAAGTCTGCATTTCCTGATCTCCTGCACAAAGGCTTCAAATCCTCCTCACTTTCAGCAAACAAGGTTGTATCATCTGCACATTGCACGTTTTTGATGAGGCTCCCTCCAGTCCTGATGCCTCACTCCTTCTCATAGACTCCAGCTTCTGGGATCATTTTCTCAGCATATAGATTGAATAGGTGTGGAGAGAGGATACAACCCTGGTGCACTCGCTTCCCAATTTTAAACCATACGGTGTTCCCCTGTTCTGTTTGCACAACAGCCAGGACTAGGACCCGCATGAGCACAATCAAGTGCGCTGAGATTCCAGTTCTTCTCCATGTCAGCCACAACTTGTCATGATCCGCACAGTCCAATGCCTTTGCATCGTCAATAAAGTAGGAACAGACATCCTTCTGGTATTCCTTACTTTCAGCCAGGATCCATCTGACATCAACAATGATATTCCTGATGCCAGGCCCTCTTCTAAATCCTTCTTGGACTTCTGGTCATTCCCTATCTATATATTGTTCCAGCCATTTTTTAAAATAATCTTCAGCAGTATTTTGCTTACATGTGATACCAATGATATTGTTTGATAGTTTCCACAGTCATTTGGATAACCTTTCTTGAGAATGGGAACAATCCGATGGCCAGCCAGCCATCTTCCAAGTTTCCTGGCATAGACTGGTGACTGCATCCAATGCTGAATCTGTCGATTAAAACAAGTCATTTGATATCTCATCAATTCCTGGGACCTTACTTTTCGCCAATGCCTTCAATGCAGCTTCTACTTCCTCCTTCATTACCATTGGCTCCTGTTCATATGGTACTTCCTGAAATGTTTCAATGTCAATCAGTCTTTCTGGTACAGTGACTCTGTGTATTCCCTCCATCTGCTTTTGATGCTTTCTGAGTCACTCAATCAATATATTGCCCATGGTGGCCTAGTGGCAAGAAGCTGCACTGCAATCCCATAGGAACACGGTTCGAATCCACCAGATGCTCTGCCGGAGAAGGAGGCGCAATATCCTCCTGTACCAGTCAGATCTGATTTGACGGTACACACACACAAAATAAAAAAAAAAAATAAAAAAAAATATATTGCCCATAACATCTTCATTTATATCAACTCCTACGCCTTCACAGCTTCATGCCATTACATAATTCTTAGCATTTCAACAAAACTTAATCTGAACACATTCTAAAATTAAAATGATTTTCTACAGTATTAGAAATCTCATCTTTCTGCTTTTTTTACCTCCTGTATGAACAAAATTTACAATATCACTTAAAATATCTAGTTTATTGCTCACATATCCACACTGGTACATAAGATATAGGAAAATAGGTACATTTTTTTTTTCTTTTCATGTACTACTGTAACTCTGACATCTAAGAAAATGAAGGTAACTTTATAGGCACTCAATATTTATTAATAAGCAACTTATTATGTGAAGAACAGAAATAAAATGAAAATAAATTATGGACATTTTATGTTAAAGCTAAAAAAAGTAAGAAAATTAAGCCTAAAATGTGAGGAGATGCACATGATAGAACATTAAAATTGTTACAGAAATGACAGAAACCCTACAAACACAAGGAGGATAAATGAATGGCACTGAAGGAAGCCGTAAGAGGCCCAGCTAGAGAAATCACTGCATAAACAAAAAAGGCATGCAAAGACACATACAGACACATGCCCAGAATAGAGTAATGGAAGTTAGGAGAAAGGATCTTATGAATATGGATGACAAATGAGATTCAGCACATATAATCGGTGTTCCAGAGGGAGTGCATAGAACAAAAGAGACAGAAAACAACATTCAAAGTTGTAACAGCAGAAAATTTTCCTGAAATAAAGGAAGACATAAACCTGAATGCCAAAATGGCACGCAGCGTTCCAGAGAAATGACATAAAATAATCAACCCCATAACATACCCTGGGGAAGTCAGTAAATGCTAATTATAAAGCCTCTCATAGGTGCTTGTGCAGCGGAAAAAAGATCACTTATAAGAGGAGGGAAATTAGTTAGTGCCAGATTTTTCCACAGAAACATTTAATACCAGAAGCAACATAGCATGTAGCCTCTTTTGAGAAAAAATGTTTGAACTCAAGAATTTTATTATTTTTAAATATGTACCAAGGCAAAATGTTTAAGATAAATTTGCACTTGGAAATGTTGCCGGGTTTGGGTGCCGACAAGTTGAGGACAGCTCATAGTGACACTGTGACCCCCGTCGTACCCTAACGCCATCCTCAGCATTTCTGACACACTGAAGTTCATTGCTGCGATCACAGTGTCAATCCACGTGGTGGAGGGTCTTGCCCTCTTTTCCACTCCTCTACCTTTCTAAGCAGGATGTCTCTCTCCAATCAGGAGCCTCTTCTAGCAACATGCCCAAAGTCTGTGTGACAACGTTTAATCACCTTGGTCTCCACAGAGCACTCAGGCTGCACCTTCTTTCTGTTTGTTATCTCGGCAGTCCATGGGATAGTCAGCGCTGTCCTCTAAAAGCACAGTTCAAAGGCATAAAAGGGAACATTTCTCAAAGATTAGCACTTTTAAAATATCAAGTCAATTAAAAAGCAAATAGCTCCATAATAGAGAAATCATTAATATTCATTTTATTAATATAAATGAATGTGAATTAATGCTACAGAGGACAAATGTATTTAAATATGTAATTCAAATATGTGAGTATCAAATACATTTAAACATATAATGGAAGATAAATAGCAATAAACAGGGAATAAAACGGTAGTTCTTGCTATATACTGTTGAGTGAGAATCAACTCATATAGCTAATCCTCTAGCAGATTTTCAGAGGCAAGAGGGACACAGGAGGGGACTGCGCATCTCTCTCGGGGGGTGGGGGGGTGGATTCAGAAGGCTCGCCTTTGGGTTGGCAGTAAAACTCTTTACCCTCTAGCTCACCAGAGCTCCAGGATCCATTAGGTTCAGAGGCATGCATTTGAGTAATTATATAATGAAATACAAAGTAATGGTAAATGTTATAAACAGTAGCAATGGAAAAATAGGTAAAAATTGGAGAGACATTAGAGGAAAAGGAGTATATAAATAGAAGGGAAAACAAGAAAACATTATCAACTTTATAAAAGAGTTGATATATGCTCTGTAAAGATTTTAATGCAGTAACTACACTGTGATGGTAGAGGGTTTTTTTAGTCAAAATGGCTTTCCTAGGACATTGACCTTGACATTGCCACATGACTGGCTGGGAACATGCAAACAGGGTTTCTTTATCTACCCACAAGGGATGGGCTAGTTTTGCCATCCCATGAGGTTTTAATTGAACAGGTTCAGAGAGGCAGAAATGTGGGAGTCTCACTCCTAGTGAGAAAGAAGAGCAGAGAATGCAGCCTACATCCAGCGGGCTCGGAGATGCATTCACGCTGGGGCCCACAGGAGAGCACAGATGCAGAAGGAGAACCAGAGAGCTGATGTGAGACAGAGCTGACCTGGGACTGCTGCCCCATGGAGCCAGAGCCAGGCACCTTTTCCCAAGCTTACTGCAGGACTGAGGCGAGAGCTGCCATAAATGGCAGGAATAGGAGTGCTTTGTAACACTGGCCTAAAGCTTCAAGGCCGAAGGGCCTGAGAGCATGTCTCAGAAGCTATCCTGACTGAGAAATTGTATAATGTTGCCAGCCTGAGTTGTGACCTGCAAACTTCCACAATAAACCCCATACGCATGAGTAACCTCAGTTTTGATATCTGTGTAGCTGTGACAATTGATTTCCAACCCAGTAGAGCACTAGGATGGGTGTTGGAAAGTAGAAATATGCAGGGCAGAGTGGTCTCATGGAAACTGGTTTTATGTGGTGGATAATGGTGATGGGAGAAGTTCTGCTTTGTGGAGATAGCAGAGATCAAACCCAGTAGTTCTCATGCTGCCCTCATTCTGTTTACATACAAAATTATGCACATTCTTAAAAGGTACAAAGTAAAATACTTGTTAGGTTCTATGGGATGAACTATAATTCCTAATCTTTCTCATCCTGCACTATCCTCACCACCACTTCTGTGCTTAAGGCCATTTTTGAAGTAACTGTGTCCATCTACCTAAGAGTCTTCTTTTTCTTTGCTGACAACCCACTTTTCCAAGCATAATATCCTTTTCTAAGGACTGGCCCTTTAGTTTTGGCACATCAAAACCATATGAGATAAAGTCTCACAATCTTACACTTTAAGGAATGCCACTTTTCTGTTGGGTTTTGGTTTTGGTGGGTTTTTAAAAAATATTTTAATGAAAGTTTATGAAGAACTTGAATTTCCATTAATCCATTGTTACACATCTTCCTCCCTGTTCCCCTCCCCCCAGTTCACTTTTTTGGGGGGAGGAAGGGTTCTTTCATTGTTATACAGTCCCCCTGCCTCAACCACTTTACTATGCAGCTCTTATACTGAATCATATATTCCTTTTATACAATTCTCTTATTCATCTGTTTCAATGCTGTGTACATTATTGATCCCCTTTTCTGTTTCCCTCCAACACCCCCCACCTCCGTCTGTCCTGCTCAGTGGCATTATTCAGTATCTGTCTTTCTGTCACTGAGATATTTCACTCAGCATCGTGTCCTCCATGGTCACCCATTTTGTATACTATTTCATTAGTTCTTTGTTTTTAAGTGCTGCAGAATATTCCATTGATGAATATACCACAGCTTCTTTTTCCACTCGTTTGTTGATGGGCACTTGGGTTGTTTTCAACTCTTTGCTATTGTGAACAAGGCCGCAATAAATATGAGTGTGCACATACCTGCTTGGGTGGCAGTTCCGTTTTCTTTACGGTCTATTCCATTTCAGTAGTGGTATTGCTGGGTCAAATGGTATTTCTATTTCCAACTTTTTGAGAAAGCACAAGACTGTCTTCCATACTGGTTGCACCATTTTACAGTCCCACCAAAAGTGAATAAGGGTTTCAGTTCCTCTACAACCTTGCAACATTTATTGTTTGCTGCTCTGTTAAATTTTGCTGTTCTGACTGGGGTGAGAGAATATCTCATAGTTGTTGTGACTTGCATCTCTCTTAGAGCTAGGGATTTTGAACATTTTTTCATGTGTTTGTTTGCTATCTGAATGAACGCCCATGTTTCCAAGACATATTTGTTTATTCTCTTGGCTGTTCATGGGATATTCAATACACTTCATCACACCAGAGTCCAAACGTACTTCAATCTTCTTCAGACATTGTCCAGCTTTCACAGGCACATGAAACAATTAAAAATTCCATGGTCAGAGGAACATTAGACTTCAAATTGGCATTCTTGTTCTTTTGCACATTAAAGAGAAAAATACTAAAATAAATTAAATCAAATAAATATATAAATAGAAGAAATAAATATAGGATACTATAAATAATAGAAATTAAATATATGTAACTTAAAAATCCCCAGAGGACATGCCAAATTAAAAATCAATATTAAGAAAAAAATATAACATAAAAAGTCCAAAGCACCTGCTGTACCAATTAGAAATAAAATACTCTCAAATTTGGGGGGGAAAATCCCAAAATAAAACGCCTAATTATGCCAAATCCCAGGCCTAAACTGACTTAAAGAATTTTAAATTCAGACAAAACATTTATGTCAAAAAACATGTGCTCACTGAAAGCGTGCCATTAATATGACTGTCAAACTCAAAAGAAAGGATTTTTTAAAAAGATGTAAGAATTTACTTTAAGAATAGGTACAATTCTTTCTCAAAGGCTGCCCAGACATTTTATCCATGGGTAACACATCACCAAAACTCAGAGAAAAATTATCAGCAACAATGTTTTAATGTATAACCTACCAAACAGATGGAAGCAAAAAAAGAAAATAGAGGTTCATACTGAAGAAGCTATCAGCAAATACAAAACACATAAAGATGAGTAAAAACACGTGCACAGACCAAGTGATAAAAGTTAAAAGCCAAAATATGAAAAGTATAGATGGCAAAGAGCAAGATTGAATCTGACGATATAGCAAACTAAAAGCTGTAAAATCAGAAATTGTCTGTTTTGAGACTTTTTAAAAAAGACAATACACAAGAATACAATAGACAAAAAATAGTATCATAGAAATTACCAAAAGCAATGTGCTCACAAATATTTGTCATATAGGTCCATGTGCAATGCTGTTGTGGGCAAATGCCTTCAAGTTGACTGTGACTCATAATGACCCGTATACAAAAGATAGAAATCTTGCTCAAATCTGTTCTGTTCTCCCAACATCAACTCTGCTCAAGTCCACTGTTACACTTACTGTGCCATTCCATCACATTGAGATTCATACAAAACAGGACACAAAATTGAAAAATGCAAAATATTTAGAAATAGAAGTAATGAAAAGAATATTTCTAGAATTTGGCAAAACCTTGGAGGAAAGTATATTGTTTTGCAAAATTATAGAAGGAAGAGAGAATTAAAATAAAAATAATCAATAAAGCTAAAAATAAAGAGCACTAGTAATGAAACATTAAATAGTAATGATTTTTGAACACCTAAAATTTACAAAGCAATTAAAGATATTTAAGGGCTTTGTCAAAACCAAGTCTGTTGACTTGGTATCAGAAATCCAGAAAACAAAATATGTATTGCCTTGGAAAAGGCTACTATCAAGGACTTTTGAAAAGCAGTAAGGAAAAATGATGTCAGTTTAAAGACCAAGGTGCGCTTGATTCAGGCCATGGACTTTTCAATCACTTGCTATGCATCGGAGTGCTGTGCAGTGAATAAGGATGACAGAAAAAGAAAGGATCAATGGCTTTAAGTTGTGATGTTGTAGAGGAGTTCTGAATATCCCATGGACTGGCAAAAGAACTAACAGATCTTGATAATGGTGCAGTAAGAATTCTTCTTTAAGACAAAGATCATTAAATTTCATCCCGCATACTTCAGGCATTTTGTTAGGATGGTCTAGTCTTTGGAAAATGCTTGGAAAGGTGGAAAGGACAGAAAGACCCTCAGCGAGACGGACTGAAACAGTGACTGCAGCAATGAGTTCAAGTATGGCAGAGGTCATGAGGATGACAAAGGATAGGACAGGGTTCACAACCATTGCTCACAGAGTGGCTAAAAGTCATGTTCAACTAGACAGCACCTAACAACAACAGCAAGTGTTTCGTACATGAACTTAATAAAGGAGAAGGAAAAAAGCACGCAATAACATACCAAACTATGCATAACACTGAGGACAAACGAAACCTCAAAACACAAAGACCAAGCAGCAGTTGTTCAAAGGGAACCCTGCATGGCTTACTATCAGGAAAGGTATATGTCAATGTTATAGCATTTCTCCATGCCTATTCAATCTGTATGCAAAGCAAACTATTCCAGAAGCTGGCTGATAAAGGAAGAAGAATGTAACTGGCATAATGAAGATGATACAATTTGTTAGAAGAAAGTGAAGACGACTCGAATCACTTACTGAAGAACAAAGATAACAGCCTTCCATACAGAACATGTTCCAACATCAAGAAAACAAAAATCCTCCCAAATGGTCTCATAGGCAAAATCATAATAAACGGAGAAAAGGATGAGGTTTTGAATGATTTCATTTTACTTGGACACACAAACGTCCACGGCAGGGGCAGTCAAGAAATCAAAAGATATGTTACATTGGAGAAAATCTGATGTCAAATACTGTCTAAAGAGCAAATGAGCAAAGATTAAAAGTTTAAAGACCAAGGTATAACCTGATACAAGCCAAGGTCTTTTCAATGATTTCCTTTTCCTCCAAAAGTTTACCAATAAATAAGGATGATAGAACAAAAATCAATCCCTTTTAATTGTGGTAATGGAGAAGAGTATTGAATATTCAACATCCTGACAAAAAACAAAGGTATCTCTGAGGAAGTACAACCAGAGTGTATCTTAGAGATAAAGATGATGAAACTTCACTTCAGACTTTGACAATGGTGTCAGGAGGAACCATATATCATATAATGCCAGGATGACTCCAGAGAGAGATATCATCTGGGAAAGGTGGAGGGTCAGATAAAGAGAGGAAGATGATCAAGATGGATTGACACAATAATAGTAAAAACGGGCTCAAGTATACCAGATGATGAGGACAGTGCGAGGTAGGGCAAGGTGTCAATCTTTGTTGTTCACAGGGTTGGTTGCTATGAGTTATAGTCAACTCAATGGCACAGCACATAACAACAACATGATCAGGAAAGAACTGAGAAATCACTAGTAGAGAAAATGACATATTATACAGGGAAAAAGACTTTGAGATAACAGTAATGTCTTAAGGACAGGAGAACACTGTATACAAATTTTGTACAAATGGGGTTTTAAAAGCAGATTTAAAGAGTACCTTTTGAAAACATAGAAATTTGGCTGAAAGAAAGAGTACCAGAGGAATATCTATCTGTGCTTCATTGACTATGCAAAGGCATCTGACTGTGTGGATCATATAACAAATTGTGGTAAACCTTGAGAAGAATGGGAATTCCAGAACGCTTGATTGTGCTCATGTGAAATCTGTACTTGGACCTAGTCTTCAATATGAATTGAAGCGCAACATCAAGAAGACAAAGATTCTCACCTCTGGGCCAACCGGCTGTACCATGATAGATGGAGAAGAGCTTGAGGCTCTTAGCAATTACAGCTTGCTAGGATCCACAATCAACACTCTAACAGGAGCAGTAAGGAAATCAAAAGATGAATTGCATTGAGGAAATCTGCTGCCTTGTGCCTCTCCAAACTGCTGAGGAGCTATGATGTCAGTATAGAGATTGAGATACACCTGATCCAGGCCATGGTCTTCACAGTTATATGATATGCATCAGAGAGCTGGACAATGACTAAGAATGACAGATAACTGATACCTTCAAATTGTGCTGGAGAAGAGTCTTGAACATACCATGGACTGCCAAGAAAACAAATAGGCCTGTCTTGGAGAGGATGAAACCTAGTTTCTCCTTTGAGGATAGGATTTTGAAGCTCCATCTCACATACAATGGGCATGAGGCCAGGAGGAACCAGTTCTTGGAAAAGGGCATCATGCTTGGAAAGCTGGAGGGATAGCACAGGAGAAGAATACCCAGGATGAGATGGATTGACATGGTAACTGGGGCAATGAGATTAGGTGTGTCTGTGTCAATGAGACTGGCTCAGGACAGGGCAGAGTTCAGAGTTTTTGTAGTAAGGTTGCTATGAGTTGCAGGTGATGTAACAGCACATAATAACAACAACAAACTACGTCATAACCATGGAAGAAGTAAAAAAAAATATTTGCCACAAAACAAACCATCCCTCAAATTTTTCATTATTTCATAGATCATTTCAGAAAACCAAAGAGATTTCAATGATTTTTCAAATAAGCATAGAACCCACAAATATAACTCAAAATTCCATGTTATTACTAAAGACAGTATTACATAGTCGGCAAATTTTGATAAGCATACGGCAATTAAAGCTACAGAAATGTCTCAAAGTTATGTTAGTAATGCCAAAAACTTCCATAAAATATCATGATGACTTTTGGGCATTAAATTAATAGGATAATATTAACCACTTTTCCTCTATTTCCTCACCTTTATCATGAAGACATTAGACAATCTTACATAATTTAACTCAAATAAATTAACCCATAAATGGTTGTTAAATAATCACAGGATCACAGTGAATACAGAGCAGAATGATAGAAAGATCTACTGTAAGAATAATTTAGTTTTATATTTGCAATTTAGATTTAATTATTAATATGTATATATTTTTCCTCTGTTTTCATATATATGTATTCATATAATGCTGAATGTCCTTTATATGTCTGTGTTTTCATCCCAAAATTTTCTTTTTATCCAAACATGAATAATATATAAAAATTGATTCAATGAAAGTCTTTCCTTTCTATTCCTCTAACAGGATTCTAGATTTTTTTTTAAAAAAAAATTTTATTGTATTATTTTTACCTGTACCATCAAATCAGATTTGACTGGTACAGGAGGAGATTGCCCCCTCCTTCTCCAGCAGAGCATCTGGTGGATTTGAACCACGTACCTATGGGATTGTAGTGCAGCGTCTTGCCACTAGGCCACCAGAGCTCCCTAGGAGTCTAGATTGCAAGCCCGAAAGGAATTTCCAGGTATTTGTCCTTTCCTTCTTTGATCCATTTCTCTCATATTCCAAGGTTATTTATACCCATGACTATGCTCTTAACAAATGCTCGAAATACAGCAACAATTGTAAGGAAAGGGCAACACAAGGCTATGTTTTAGTTGTATATATGGTCACAAGGAGTCAGAACAGAATCTAGGACACCTACCAATCATAATGATGTTCTCACATGACTCCGAAAAGCACATTAATCCTTGTAACTTTTCTTCTCCTCAACACTGGAGGCCTAGTGGCAAGAAGCTACGCCACAATCCCGAAGGCACATAGTTTGAATCCACCAACTGCTCCGCGGGAGAAGGACCTCCTCCCATGCAATTAATTAACTGCCTCTGAAAACCCACTGGAGGGTCAGCCATGAGTCGATTCTGTCTCAGTGGTACACAACAACTAACCTATGTTAATACTTTATTATTGTTGTTAGGGGCCATCAAGTCAAGCGTCATACATAAAGATCCTACTAACAACAGCTCTGAACCTGTCCTATCCTGTGCCAAGCTCACAATCTCTGACACACCGGAGCCCCTTCATGCAATCCCTGTGTCAAGCCATCTGGATGAGGATCTTCTTCTCCTTGTCACCCCTCCACCTTCCCAAGCATGGTGGCCCGCTCCAAGGAACATCCCCTTCTAGCAACATGCCCAGAGTATGTGAGATGAAGCTTTATCGTCTTTGCCACCACTGAATCTGCACTATAATCCCAAAGGCATGAGGTTCAAACCTATCAACTGTTCCCGCAGAGAAGGATGAGCGGTCGGCTCCTGAGAGATTTACTGCCTCGGAAAACCTGCCCGAGGAACAGCTATAGGTCCGTTCTAACCCAACAGCACAAAACTAGAAATACACGCCCACGTATATTGTAGATGTTGTTGTTACTGATTGTTGTCGAGTCGAGCACAACTCACAGAACAAAAGACCTAATGCCTTTCCACAACTATCATCATTTCTCCAAGTTCACAGAGCTTCCAGGGGCATGTGGTTTAGGAAGTGGATGTCATTCCTGCTTCCAAACCTGTGTTACAACTGGGAGCTCCACCAAACACTGTGGGAAACCATTCTGGTATTTGATACCCCAATGGCACAAGGTTCAGCATCTCAGCAAATCCAGGTTAATTCATACAGCACATTGACAAAGAGTGATGTCCAAAGTGGAAGAGTGTTCCTCCAGATATAACAACACTAGTTTATAACACATGTAGCAGTGGTTAAGTGTTGTCAAGTTGAATACAACTGAGAGTAAGTTTTGCACAAAAGACCTGAATTCTGTTCTATAACCAACATCGTTTCTATACAGAACTCTGTTCTATAACTAACATAATTTCTGTACAGAACTCTGTTCTATCACTAACATAGTTTCTGTACATTTATAGACTTTAAAATTTATAGCGTTTCCAGAGGCATCTAGTTTAGGGAGTGGATGCCACTCCTGCTTCCCACCGTAACTCAATCTGGAAGCTCATCCAAACACTGTACATAATGGGAAACCATTATGGTATTTGACAACACTATGGAACAGCGTGCAGCACCACAGCAACACCAAGTTGTTCAGCTCAGCAAACAGACAAAAGATCATTGTAGCATTTAAGGAACATTCATTTGAAAATTAACAAATTTATGTCAAACTCACCTGTGACCCATAGCGACCCGATATACAGCAACTCTGACCCCTGCCCTGTCCTGATTTACAAGAACACAAAAAGCATGTAAGAGTCCTTGTTTTTGTCCTCTCATTTACTTTTAGTTATGATCTAACTTACTTAATAGGTGACAGGTGTTATTTTACAGTTTTTGTATTCACAGTAATTCCATCATGATTGAGATTGATCATCTATTTTCATATGTTAATGATTCCTTTGTGTGTCTTTTGCTGTGATCTGCTTATTGAAACCTGAGGCCAACTTTACTGTTCTGATGACTTTTTATTATTTATAATATGTAAAATCTCTTTATGCATCAGGGCATATTCTATCAAATGTGAGGTACAATTTTTGCAACTGTCATTTGTCTTTGGACTTTTTCTAAAGAAAATTTTACATTTCTGTGATGAAATTTATTCATTTGTAAAGTCTTTCCCATTTTCTCTCATTCTGTGGGAAGTTATACTTTCAGGGTGATTATTTGTCAAAAATCTTGGTTTTGTTTATGTGTCTTATTTTTTCCTTCTTCTTTTTCCATTTTTTTGGTTAATATTTTCCTGAGGGGATAGTTACATCAACAATTTTTAATTTTTCAAAAGTCCATTTTTTTCTCACCCATTTCTAATCCCTAATTTTTTAAAAGCACATAATTGTCACCTTTTGGGCCCTGTAGTCTCTGTTAAATCTCACACAGTTTACATCTCATATCCTATCCTTTAGCATGAAGGACATCTTAATTTACTTTAGCATGGATCTGATGGTCCTAAAGCCTCTTTTCTTTTGATTGAAATTGTTTGCATTGTCCTCATTCTTGGAAGATATTTGCTCTTCAGCTTATAAATCTTAGACTTCCAATGAAAAGGAATTCCAGAAACCAGCTGGTACAGAAACGCATTCTCCACTTGGTGCCAAGCCCAGGAAATCAGAACATGACAGCTGTTTTCCTTCCCCATGCACCCGCAGGTCACTTTACCTCGGGAATCATTTTTGTTCAAATAAAACCTTTGGAAAAAGAGTTCGCTCATTTTGGCAAGTGTGACACCATTTTCCTAGAATACCGCCAGGATTACATGAAAGGACGGGAAGAATTAGAATGTTCCCCAAACCTCCCTCAACCCAGGCCCTTCAAGTGAATATTACAGGGACTATTTTCTCACTTGACAGATCTGACCCACTTTCTCTAAGCCAAATTTGCTGGGTTAGTAAATTTCCTCCTGGGAGTGCGTGTGCTTCATTGAAATTCATTGGAGCCACTCATCAGAGGGCCTAATTGCTTGTCCCTGAGAGGCTGTCAGCCGTAAGAACCATGTCACTGATTTTAAAGGCAAAGAGTGACTGTCTGAAATGCTTCCACTCAGTGGCGTTACGAAAAGTCACACCTGTGGAGGTAACACAGAGTGTCCTACTTCCAAATGTAGAACTTTGTTAGGGCTTCCAGCCACTGCTTTGTCACTTGGATTTCCCCAAAACGCGTCTGGTATTTGTCATAACCAGTCCTAGAAGTCCCAGGTTAGGAAGCCTACGTCATCATCTGCAGTGTGGACGAAACTTCAAAAGCAGAAAGCCAAACAAGAGGACAACAAAGTACCCTTCAAATCGCCCACAGCAGTCAGGAAATCAAAAGATTAACTGCCCTGGGAAGATCTGCTGTCAGGAACCTCTCCAAAGTACGGAGAAGCAACGAGATCAGTCTAGAGACTAAGGCGGGCCTGATTCAGGGCATGGTCTTCTCAATTACTTGCTCTGCATCAGAGAGCTGGACAACGACGAAGGATGACGGAAGAAGAATCGATGCCTTTGAGTTGTGGTGCAGGAGAAGAGCCTTGAACATACCCTGGACCACTAAGAGAACTAACAAGTCTGTCCTGGGGAGGGTGAAATCAAGTTTCTCCTTGGATTTTGAAGCTTGGGCTCACATACTTTGAGCATGTAGCCAGGAGAGATCAATCCTTGGACAAGGACACCATGTTCAAAAAGGTGGAGGGACAGTGCAGGAGAGGAATACCCTGGAGGAGATGGATTTATACAGTAACTAGCGCAATGGGGGTAGATGTGTTGGAGTCAGTGAGACGGGCTCAGGACAGGGCAGGCTTCAGAGGAGCTCTATATAGGACTGCTGAGAGTCACAGGCAACTGGATGGCACGTAACAACAACAACAATATTGCAACTACTATATTTTTCAGATAAAAGAAACAGAAGGAGAGCCTTGGGTAGCACTATTTCATTATCTCCAACTCTGCCACCTCATTTCCATGCCAACCTAAACTAAACCAAAGTGGATAATAAACAGAAAATTAAGGGGTATCCAGTGATCACTTTCAGCTGGGATACATCAAAGGCATACTCTCCATTGTGAAGGACAGACCAGCTGCAGGTGACATATCAGGAGAACTATGATTTAAAAGAGTATCAAGGACCTAGTGGCAATCAGGAGTTCCCTTTTGGCTACTCCCCCTCTGAACTCCCTTTCTAGTCATTCTTTTTTATAACTCTTGCTCCCTGTTTCAGAAATCTCTTTCAGATATGTGTGTGTGTGTGTGTGTGTGTGTGTGTGGTCAAATTGGATCTGACTGGTACAGGAGGAGATTGTTCCTCCTTTCCCAACAGAGTATCTGGTGGATTTGAACTGTGAGCCTCTGGGATTGCAGTGCAGCTTCCTGCCACTAGGCCATCAGAGCTCCCCCTCTTTCAGATATTTTTAATAAACCGCCTCACTGCCACCTCCGCAACTGCCCAAGAACATGAAAATAACGCTCCTCCCTCAGACCTTACAAGATACCAACCCCAGCCCCCCAACACTGCCCCAGTTCAGCAGGAAATAGGTACAGATAACTTCTCCCTGGACCATTTTGTTGCTTGAGGGTCTGGAATGGAGGGAAGAATGTGGCAGTTGCCCCCAGGCCTGCTCACTCCTGAGAAACCAGAGAACATCCAAGATCAAAGACCAGACCAGACAATGGATCCTGATAAGACTCTGCCTAATCACAAAAGCCCACACCCAAGGTGATTAACAGCCCTGCCCTCAAGCCAGCTTTGACCTTCTCCACTCCAGGCCACGGGGCATCCTCTCAGACCTTGCAATAAAGAGGCCTGTTCATTTTTTGGGAAGATATAAAAAAAAAACAACACCAAACAAACAAACAAAAAAACCAACCACCCAACAAACCAGGTATAAAGGAGACAACAGAATGATAGAAAGAAAACCTTCCAACATGTGCTCATTCATGAAAGCAACAGGAAAAGTTTGATAACACTTTCAAAACTACAGAAACTAGTCAAATACTAGGTCAAATACTAGGCTGGCTTGCTACAGAAAAGTGGCTGAATCTCAGTAAGAACAGTGTGCTTTGGTAGAATTAACATTGCCGTTCTCATTTTCCTCTCAGAAGCAGAAGCCTTCCAGAGCAGCAATCTCACAAAGACAAAAGGTTGTAAAAATGATTACTGAGGAGCCAGGGGAAAGGACAGGTTAGGTTTGAACTCCCCACAACACCCAAAGTCCAAACAACTGTCACTATTTGACCTGCTCAGTGACTGCTTCCAAAAACACGACTGACTTGCTATAGTGAATAACGCTGTTATGAGCAATGGTGCTCAAATCACCGTTTTTGTGTCTCCATTCTATTCTCCTTGGGATATATTCCTAGCAGTGGAATAACTATGTCATAAAGAAAATTTATGTTCAATTTTTGGAGGAAATGTCAAGCTGCCTTCTGAAGGGGTTGTACCATTTTACAATCCCACCAACAGTGTATGAAATTCCAATCTTTCCACATCCTCTCAGACTTTTATTGCTTGCTGTCCTGTTAAACTTTGTTAGCCTTATTCACAATGGGCAAGAAAAGGGAAATAGTCAAAATTTCCATCAACAAATGAATGTGTAAGGGAAAAAGGGCTACAGAGAACCAGATGAAGTGAAACAAAGGAGTTTATTACCAGCTCTCTGGTGGTTTTGCTGTCTTCGGCCAGAGAGAGACAGACTGAGGCAGTAAAGTCACATGTGGGGAAGCTACAACAGAGGTTTTATATGGGGGGGCGGGGTTGGAGGTAGGTAGATCTATTCCATGGTCAGCTCTCTGTGGAGGACACTGATTGGATTCCCCCTCTCTGTTCCCAGGTCTGGAGCTACTCAGGACCCTCAGGTGACATTAGGTAGGATGTGGCCAGTGGTCGTGCTCTCTTCTGATTGGCTGCAGCCATCTTACACCAGGCAAACTGGAATGTCTCCCAAGAGGTGTGCCAGCGTGGAATGGTGCCCACCTTCCAGGTGGCCTTTCAGAATGGATTTAGAAATTGTAGACTATTTACACAATGGAATACAATGGAGCAACCAGGAACAATGATTGTGAAAAATATTTTTTAACATGGGAGGGGCTGGAGAGCATTGTGCAGAGGAAACCTACTCAGTCTCATTAGAACAAATACTGCATAAGATCACTACTGGTACAGTAGAAGGATTAGTAGTAAGATGTACACAAAAGTCTAAATGGGAAAGGGGACATGGAAGGGGGGCTGAGGGTAAGGAGGAAGGGATCTTCTGAGGGCACAGTTATGTGGGCAGAATGAGAGGGCTGAAGAAATCTGGAAAAATCCAGTGTGGACATGAAAAACTGGGGTAATGATTGTCATGGATCAAAGGTAATTAATTTTATAACAAACAATGTATGGGAATGATCCTATAAAACACAATGCGAATAGGGGAATGCATGGAACACACACACACAGACACACACACACAAATATTTTTCCTCTAAAAAAAAAATTGCTTACGCGTTCGTTCTAAAAGCAAAACCAAAACCCATTATTGACAGAGCTTGTCTTTATTTAGCCTGATTCACTTTCTCTGGCAGAAAAGTCCAATAGCTAAGGTCAAAAACAAACAATTGCAATCGTTCAACGTCACAAGTGCTGGAAGCAGTAATATCAGTTACTGCAAGAAAGAGACGCAAAATTTATTCCTCTAGCTTTCTTTCCCTCCTCATTTTCATAAGTATATGAAGCAGTTGCAAATACCATGGCTTAGATCATTAGCTTTAGTCTTTAAGATGATATCTTTGCTTTTTCTCTCTTCAAAGAGGTCCTTCACAGCAGATTTCCACAATGCAATAAAAAGATGTAAAAAAAAGGGGGAGAAATTGGCAATAAGCTTTCTACTGGGGATGATGAAAGGCTCCATTTTTCCCCTGAAGGTCTAAACAGTAATTTCCATCTGCAGAACAATATGACGTCCCACTTGTTGTTGCTGGGTGCCATCGCGTCACCATGATTCCCAATGATCCAATGAACAATAAATCTGAACCATCCTCAGGGTCTCTGACAGGTGCCAGAGATGTCAGTCCCAGGGATTTGCTCAGTGCCTGCAGGAAGCACTACGTAGGAGCAGGGTGATCTCAATAAGATAAAAAGTAAAGGCAGCAGGTAGTTGGGAAGTTACTGTCAGTGAAGAGCACCCCTTTTGGATTCTGAGAGTTTTCCAGGGCTGATTCTTTACCAAAGATACTGGCAGAAAGAATTAAAGGCAGGACAGAGGAAGAGAGATGTTCCTGGAGAGAGGAAAATGGGGCCCCCACACGTGATGAAGGAAAAAGAAGCTTGCTTTTCCTCTGTCCCTTTGCTATATTTACCTTAATTCTGATGAGAAAGACTACTTCTGGGTGCAACTCCTTTCATTACTGCTGAGTGTGCTGTTAGGAGACAACGCCAGCCTCATTTTCCATATCCTGCATCTCCCTCAGGACCACCCTGTTCCTTTAAATTGGTCAGGTAATGTTAGATCCTCGTCATCCTCTCTGTCCAGCTGGCAATGTTGCCCTTGCCATTCTCCCTGCTCAGCCCCTCCTTGTTTCTATCTGACTTTGCCTCCAGCCCATTGTTATGGTCACAGTGTCTGTCCAACTTGTGGACAGCCTTTCTGTCTTTCTCCAACGTTTTCACTTTCCGAGTATGTCTTTCTCCAAGAACTGGCCTCTCCTAAGAAATTGACCAAAGTATGTGAGAGGAAGTTTCACCATTTTTGCCTCTGAGAAGCAATGAGGCTGGCCCCTTGGCCAAGCCGTATTTGTTCTCCTGGTAGTCCACGGGATATTCAGCACTCTTCTCCAACACCACATATCAAAGGCATGGGTTCTTCTGTCATTCTTATTTATGGTCTAACTTTTTGTTGCACAGCAAGTAATTGAAATAATTATCAGAGAGATGATCCCTGATAACAATGCCACTAATGGAACAGTTATTTATATACACTTCCCTAGAGGACAATCCAAATAATTGCCATCTCTCCGGGAACCTTAAGGGCCCCTTTTCAGTGTCTATCAATAGGGGGAGTGTCATTGATACTCACTGATATATCACTGATGACGTATCATTAACGATGTATTATTGATGATGTATCTATGATGTATCATTGATGTACATATAATGAAACGCACTGGTATCATCATGGAGGTCAAGGTATGACTGGCAAGAATAGAGTTGTAGGGAGTTATATGCATGGACCAACTTCCTGCAGCAGTTTGGTTTTTTCCTAAGATCACCATTCTATACAATATTCTTGACCCTATTTCACCAGTTTTCAAGAATGCCTAATGAGGAAGAATTCAAGACTTAATCAGTGGGAGAGTCACAATTAAGAGCTTCCTATGTTGAGTTTTCCATAACAAAGGCAGTTTCCCTAAATATTGTCTCACTTCACCAGGAAGGAAAAGAAAATTACCAGAAACTTTTAGAAGACAGATACACCCAATTAAAAAATAAGTAAAGGGAGGGGGGAGAAATTAAATATTACGTGGTGCATTTAATGAAATTAATGTACATGAACATTCATATTTGCACTCTCATTAACTCGAAAGATCTAGTGAAGACTTCTGTGTTTTCATATCATAGTTGATAGGCCATGAGCAGCTGAACAAAAGAGTTTGAGGACAGGGGAAAAACAACAACATTCAATCATAACCTAACATGACAAAGGTCAAGAGCAAGGCAAGCCTCAGACAAAGAGATCTTTACAAGAAAGATGATATTGACCTATACATTGAAAGATAGGAGGAATAGCAACCATCAGAGAAGAAAGTGGATTTGCTTTCAGAATGGCATCAACAGCTGAGATTGATAGGATAAGGAATCAGATATGCTGTTCTGAGGGACAGTTAAGCAGACACACACATCCAGAATAAAACACGACCAAATCTCAGAGGAGAAAGTGGACCTGCAGTTGGGAACGTAACAGTTAATACGTACAGTTGTTATTTGAAGCCATGGGAGGAAAGTGATCACCTGGGGAGAGAATGAGATACGAAAAGGAGAGGCTTTGGACATAGCACTGAGGAGCCCTGCACTTACTGGATGACGAGATTGAATTGAAAGTTGATGGCAGAGTGGCTGAAGAGAAAAAGACATAAACACTGGGAGGAGAACCCGAAGAAAACAACACCCCAGAATCCAAGGGCGATACGAAAGGACTCAGTCAGCTGTAGGATAGCAGAGTAATAGAAAATGTGAAGGACAGAGTCAGGGAGATAGACGTTAGGATGCCATTGTGCCAATCCAGATGAGGAACAGAAACAATAGGGGCTTTGGGCTGGTAGTGGAGGGAACATACTGGATGTACATTTGGGAGTTAATAATGTCAAGAACTAGCAAATAACTGGACATAGAAAGCCAGAAAGAGGAAGTCATGGATGTTTCCCAGAATTCTGATGGAGACTATTTAATATATGATTGGTACCACTTCCTCAGCTAATTTTTCTTTCACTTTTCAAAGAGAAGAGTGATCTGGGGTGGGGAGGGGCGGACAGAGAGAAAAGTACAACAATGAATGAATGGAAATCCAAAGTCTCTAAATTTCCATTAACATTAACAATAATAATAATAATAATAAATTTAATAAAAAAAAGAAGAGAGCCAGGAAACGCTGTATGGTTCAAACAAAATAAAAGTTACTATGTTAAACTTTGAATTTTTGTTTGCTTATTTATGGTACTCATACAATATTATTCTCTATGAGTTAAAATAAAGTGAAGATCAACCATACATTTACCTTCAGAAACAAAGAATACAGATAGAAGAGCTGTATGGTGAAGACAGTAATTAGTTTGGCTTTAGATAGGTCAATGTTCAAGTACCTTTTCCATATTCCTGTATATGTGAAATAGACAGTTTAATATACAGTTTTTAAGTTTGGAGAAAAGGTCTGAGTTAGAGATAATATTGTAACTAATTTGCTTGTAATTAAACTGAAGAGAGGATATGATACTGCCAAGGGCAAGGCCAAGAACTGAAGAGGATCTAAGAGAGGTCTCTGAGGATCTCCAAGATTAAAGGTCAGGTGGAGGATAATGATGTGCAAAGGAGAACTAAAGAAAGAAACACAGCTCCTATAGCTACAGAGCTCTGGTGGCCTAGTGGTCAGAAGCTGTGCTGCAATCCTTTCAGGCATGCAGTTCAAATCTGCCAACTGCTCAGAGGGAGAAAGGTGGGCAATCTCTCCCTACGCAATTAACTGTTTCTGAAATCCCACCAGAGGGTCAGTTCCAATTCAATGTCACAGAGCAACATAGCTAGAGAAGGGAGCTCGGGCAGCCTAGTGAAGAGATGCACTGTAAGCACAAAGGCGCACAACAGGAGTCCACCAGATGGACAATCTCCTCCCCTGAGAATTAGAGCCTCTGGAAATCTGCCAGAGAGTCAGCTTTTAGGAAGTTCTGACTCAAATGCACGACAAATGAGTCTTAGCACGGGAACAAATAGGTGGTGAGGTAATGAAGACAGTACATGCAGAAAAGTTTGCCTATGAAAGGCAGAAAAAACTCCAAAATTTGTGGAAGGTGACAGTACAATTGTGAAAGTGTATGCTGGTAATCTGTATCCTGATTTCGAGACAACTAGATTTTCCCTTCAATGTTCTGAAATGTTACCCCTCTTACTGAAATGATTAAACAAACCCCAGCTCACAAAACATTTTCATCACACTTTTTTCCCCACTGCATGTCCATCTTTTCAATCATTAAAAAATCTCCAAGACTTTTTTTTTTACTAAAACTCAAACTCTCCACTATTGAGTCAGAAGCAACTGGTTGTTTCAGCAGGGTTTCTGAGCCTATCAATCATATTTCTGTCTTAAACTTGGAGCTCCACCAAACACTGTCCACCATGGGTAACCGTTATAGCATTTGACATCCCAATGGCACAAGTTTCAGCATCACAGCAACCCCAGATTACCTCATTACAACATACTGACAGAAGAGTGTTGTGCTACTTAGAAGAATGTGCCTCCAAAATATAATAACAACCGACTTTTAAATACAAAGGACCTCCCTGAGCTCTTGTTGACTCTAAACAAGAGGCTTAAAAAATACCCAACAAACACACCAACATGGTATGCTGTTGTTATGTGCCATTGAGTGCCTGTGATGTATAGTGACTCCATGTACAGCGCCTCTGAACCCTTCCCTGTCGTAGGAGGAGATTATCCATCCTTCTCTCCTGGAGCAGCTAGTGGGCTGGAGAGACCAGAGAAGTGCTGGGTTGGGTTAGCAGCAAAACTGCCTAAGGACCACACCAAATGCATCTGGTCCAATTGTACTTACATATTCACTTTTATAACTGCTAGTTGAGTGAAAATTTACACAGCAAGTTGATTTTCCATTTAATCAATCATACATATTTTGTTTCCTAACAGTAATTAAAGTACCTAAAATGTCATCTCACTTCCTACTTCTTCCCTACAATTCTTAATTTCATTAACCTTTCTTTCTGACCCCTTCCTGCCTTCTGGGCTTCCTTCTTGAAATTCTGACAGACACAGTTAGCAATGGATCATGTTTGTAATACAGTGATTGCTGTACTTATTTTTAATACACCTGAAAGATACACCTATTGATGCTACTGTGGGGCTGAGAGAAACACATGAAACACGTGGACTGTAATTCTAAGAATCTGGGGAATTTCCCCCTTATACTCAAAGAGAAGATAATGAGACGTATATGTTATTGTTGTTGTTAGGCATTGTTGCCTTGGAACCAAGGTGATCCCTCCAGCAGGTTTTCTATAGCTATAAATTCCATGGGAGGAGATATCCCATCTTTCTCCAGCAGGGCCACTGGTAGATTCAAACAGCATTCCTTAGGGTTGCCAATGCAACCCTTTACCCACTAGGCCACCAAATCTCCCTAAGACTGACATAAAAAGATATAAATTTAACTGATACCAAGGTTTCTCAGAGAGAGAGAGAGAGAGAGGAATAAAAATAGATGAACTAAGTGACTAGGTGAACAGTCTAGCTGAGAGATGATAAAAGTGTAAAATATGCGGTGGCAGTGTATTAATGAGATATAAGTGGCAGAATGTGGCGGCAAACAAAGAAAATACTAAGACTGATTCAAAACTATTAATCGTGTATGAATGGATGTCACATGGGGAACTGAGGAATATGGGAGGCAGAGAATGAAGAGTAGTGAAGAGATGAATCGAAGCACTTAAGGAGCAGTTGAGGCCCAGAGTACACTATCAATTTCAAATAAATGAACATTTTTTGGTTTGCAGCTTACTCTTGAGTACTTTAGAGAGGTCCCTAACAGCAGACGTTCCCATCGCGATACGCTTTTTGCTTTCCTGGCTGCTGGTGTTAAGAGTGTTGACCGTGGAGCCGAGCAAACTGAAGCTGTGAACAATCTCAATCTCTTCACCATCCATCCTGACGCTGCCAATTGGTCCAGTGGTGAGAATCTTTGTCTTCTTGACATTGAGCCTCAGTGCATACTGAAGGCTGCAGTCCTTGACCCTCTGCAGTAAGTGCACGAGGTCCTCCTCAGTTACAGCGAGCAAGAGAACTCCACCTTATCTGCAAAAGACATCCCCATGATCCTTGGTTTTTGTTTTCTACTCCCTTGTGATTATCCTTTGTTTACCTTCCTGATGATTCTTAATTAATACACAGAGAGGCGTGGCTTGGGCGCTTCAGTCATCAGGACTGCTGCCCCCCCACCGCCGTCTTTACCCTCACTTATCTCATTCCTGGTTGTGTGTCTCATTATTACCCTTGGTCTGCAACACTTTGTTCAAGATCCTTGTTGTTGTGTACTATCAAGTCACAACCAACCCATAGCTGTCTCTCCAGCAGGTTTTCAGAGACAGTTAACCTCCAGAGAGAAGACTGCCCATCTTTCGCCCATGGAAAAGCTGGTGGATCTGAACCACGCATATGTGGGTTGTCTGTGCAACTCCATACCTGTAGACCACCAGAGATTCCTAACTTGAGTTAATTTCCCCTTTTCTATCCTCTCAGAGAATTGTACAGCATTTTACCATCCTTAATGAATTATTCTGTGACCTTTTTTTGCATAATTCTGTACCTATTGCTCATCCATACCTAGAATAGGACCTGGGGTAACAATAAATCCTTAACAAAGCTTTTGACACTGATCTACCTTTTTGCATTTTCACCACAATATCTGAACTGTTGTAGGGTTGACCTACAACAGTTCTCAGCATCACCCTGAAATAAGATCCACCATAACCTAACAAATTTGAACCAGGAGCTACTCTAAAAAGTCAGAAGTGCTCTCAGACAGTCAAGACATTGTTGCTAAATTACAAAATGCAGAATTTAATAGCAATATAAAAAACCCATTTTGGCTGGCCTTTATTCTGCCTGTTTTTACAGCTAAACTCCCATCATAAATAATGATGTTGGTTTCTGATGCAAAAAAATCCATGAACAATATCTGTGATGAGAGGAGAGGGTCTAGACCATTCAACTTGAAGGCAATCAAAACCCCACTCAAACCCACGGAAGAGCAGATGGGTTAGCAAGTAATGTCATATAAAAATGACTGTGAATATAGTTTTAAATGAAAGAGAAATGGGGGAAACATCAAGAAGTAAGTTCATGGCCCTAGAGTAGTTTTGCAGATGAGCATGAAGACCCTTGACATCACAAACGGAAAGAGGGAAAAGATAATTATTTAAATTCATTTTGAATCAGAAACTCAGCAAGAATACATCTTACGCACTCATTTGTCTGAGTCCAAAATCTTGCTGAAGATTATTAAAAATGACAAAAATGACAGTATGTGACAGAGAACTACCAGAAAGATAAGCTGTGTTTAGAAGAGGCTATGGTACCAGAGACATTCTTGCCAATGTCAGATGGATCTTGGCTGAAAGCAAAGAGTACCAGAGGAATGTCTATCTGTGTTTCTTTGACTAAATGTAAAAAGCATTTGACTGTGTGGATCACAACAAACTGTGGCTAACTTTGAGAAGAATGGGAATCCCAGAACACTTGATTGTGGTCACGAGAAACCTCTACTTGAACCAGGAGGCAGTCATCAGAACAGAGCAAGGAAACATTGCATGGTTCGAAATCAGGAAGGGAGTATGACAGGGATGCATCCTGTCTCCATACCTTTTCAATCTGTATGTGCAACAGATCATTTGAGAGGACAGACTTTATGAGAAGGAATGTGGCATCAGGATTAGAAGACAACTCATTCCTCAACCACCTGCATTATGTAGATGATACAACTCTGCTTGCTGAAACTGAGGAGAGCCTGAAGCATTTGCTGCAGAAGGTTTGGGACTTCAATAGGGATTGAAGATCAAAACCAAGAAGACAAATGTTCTCACGACTGGGCCAGCTGGCAGAACCATAATGGATGGAGAAGAGATTGAGATTGTTAACGATTTCAGATTGCTAGATTCCACAAGCAACACTCTTGGCACAAGCAGTCAGGAAATCAAAAGATGAATTTCATTGGGGAAGTCTGCTGTATAGGACTTCTCTAATGAGCTAAAGAGCAATGATGTCAGACTAGAGGCTAAGGTGTGCTTGCTCCAGGCCATGGTCTTTGCAATTACTTGCTATGCATCAGAGGGCTAGACAGTGACTAGGGATGAAAGAAGAACTGATGGCTTTTAGTTGTGGTGCTGGAGAAGAACATAGCACATACCATAGACCACTAGGAGAACAAATAGGTCTGCCTTGGAGAAGGTGAAACCAAGTTTCTCTTTGGAGGCAAGGAAGCTCCATTTCATATACTTTGAGCATATGGCCAGGAGGGACCAGATCTTGGAGAAAGACATTAAGCTGGAAGGGTAGAGAGTCAATGCAGGAGACGAAGACCACAGATGAGCTGGACTGACATAGTAACTAGGGGAAAGGGAGTAGTTGTGTCAGAGTCAGTGAGACTGGCTCAGCATAGGGCAAGCTTCAGAGCTTTTGTACATACATACGGTCACTATGAGTTTTGGAGAATTCATGGCACATAACAACAACAACAAGGCAGAGTGCTAGAGATTGTGTGAGTGATAGGAAACCTTATCAGACCTAAGACTAAACCTCACAAGACACATTCCAAAGATTTAAAGTCATTAGAGTAGCAGACTGACTATTACAGATGCCAGTAGACCACAATCAACACTCTTGGCACCAGCAGCCAATATTGCAATGGGAAAGTCGGCTGGTAGGGACCTCTCCAAAGTACTGAAGAGCAAGGATGTCACTCTGGAGATTAGGGTGCACCTGATACAGGCCATGGTTTTTTCAATCACTTGCTATGCATCAGAGCTGGACAATGACTAGGGAGGACAGCAGGAGAGTTGATGCCTTTGAGCTATGGTGTTGAAGAAGAGTCTTGAATACACCATAGACTGCAAGGAAAACAAACAGGTTCATCCTTGTTGTTGTTGTTGTTGTTGTTGTTATGTGCTTGTGACTCATAGCGACTCTATGTACAACAGCCCTAAACTCTGCTCTGTCCTGTGCCAATTGCACTGTCTCTGACACTCCCATCCTGATTGCCCCAGTCACTGAATCAATCCACCTCATAGAGGGCCTTCCCCTCCTGAGCTGTCCCTCCACCCTCCCAAGCATGATGTCCTTCTCCAAGGACCGGTCTCTCCTTACAACATGTCCAAAGTACGCTAGATGGAGCCTCAGAATCCTTGCCTCCAAGGAGCCACCCGGTTTGACCCTTTCCAGGATGAATCTGTTTGTTTTCCTAGCAGTCCATGGTACCCTCAATACTCTTCTCCAGCGCCACAGCTCAAAGGCATCAATTCTCCTTCTGTCTTCCTTAGTCATCAACTCTCTGATGCATAACAAGTGATTGCAAAGACCGTGGCCTGTATCAGACTCACCTTAGTCTCCAGTGAGACACCATTGCTCTTCAGTACTTTGGAGAGGTCCCTAACAGCAGACTTTCCCATGGCAATACGTCTTTGAATTTCCTGGCTACTCGTGCCAAGAGTGTTCATCCTAGAGAGGGTTAAAACAGGTTGCTCCTTGAAGGCAAGGATTCTGAAGCTTCATCTGACATACTTTGGACATACTGCAAGAGAAGACCAGTCCTTGGAGAGAGATGTCATGCTTGGGAGGGTGGAGGGACAGCATAGGAGAGGAAGATCCTGTATGATACAGATTGATTCAGTGACTGGGGTAATGAGGGAAGGTGTGTCGGAGACAGTGAGATTGGCACAAGATAGAGCAGGGTTTAGGGCTGTCGTACATAGGGTTCCTGTGAGTCACAGGCAACTCGAAGGCACAGAACAACAACCACAATAACAACAGTAGACCAGAAGCTCAAAGAACTACATGGGAACAGATAGGCATCACAATTCGTTTTGACCAACGATTAAGGAAAGGATTGACCAATAAAAGGGCATATAAACTATACAATCTCTCAAAGAATAGGTATTCTTTTAACAAGCCATGAGCAAAAATGGTGGGCACAATGGCACGACCATAGGAAGGAGAAGTTTGGAAAATTACCAGCAAACAACTTAGGTGGAGCGAAACAAAATACATCTTGCTTTACTAACAGTTATGGGGTAAGTTATTTGTTAACTCGTCAGCATCCCTAGCCTCTTTTTTCTAGAAATGGCATCTCTAATCTCTTTCAGAATTCACAGTGCATTTTCAGCCCATGGAGTTCAGAGGGAACTCACCCCCCCACATGCAAGCCTGGCCTACTGATGCACTGAATCCCGCCATGATGACGGCTTCATGTGACCCAAGTTGGTCCAATGAGAGAAATTCCTGAGGCTTACAAAGGGAAGAGAAGTACTTGAATCTATTTTCCACTGTACTTGAATTCAGAAGTTCATGAGAACTGGAGACTCCCTCAGCCGTGGTAGAGAGTGTGAAGATGTTGTGTGATCAGGCCAGACGCCATTCTGTTTTAAACAGAAAACACTGTGCGTTGGAGTTGAATCAATGGAACATAACATACTCCAGGTGAGGACAGAGCTAAGACAGTAAAAGTGAAAGGAATCAAACTAGGATGACACTGTGTGAAGATTTAGTTTAAGTCTAACCCTGAGGCTTTTTCATATGAACTAACAAATTCCTCATTTTAAAGCATAGCTATGTTAGGTTTTCTGCCTCTTGCATCCATGAGATCTTTATTTGCAATAGCAGGACAAACGGATAAATGACAAAAATCAGGTCTATAAAACAGGCATTTCATATACATCAGTCATTCACTATTTTTGCCCCCTTTTTCTGTCTCCGCCAACATATACATATGTCTCTCTCTAAAATTTATATAATGTGGGCCATTAGGAAAGAGTGGTCACAGAACCTCATCAGCTTACTCGTCTTCACGTCCGACCCCTCGTTTTCGTCCTATACAAAGTAAACATTTAAGAAGTTCCCCACTAATTCATTTCAAGGAGTAACAAAGCTGAGGCCACAACCATCTAGAATCTCTGCAGGATGTGATTTGGAAGAACAGCTTCGGATATAATGTTCTGGCTTAGAAAAACCATAACGTTTTATAGGTGTACATACACAAGAATGCCACTTAATGATGGATGGGTTGCCCTCAGCTCCATTCAGAAATAGAAAAGGTCTCTAACAGAAAGGAAAGAAAGTCAAGGTTGATGGAAATGATGAAATCTTCCTTTTAGCACAGGATTTTAAGAGCCTTTAAAATGTTAAATGTTAATAAGAAAAATTCTCACTGATTTTATAACATTTTTTATTGCTTCTTAAAGCAGTCTCTGAATGCCTACTGTGCTAGGTGTTTATGCAGATACAGAGGAATCTGTCCTTCCAGCCTTAAAGGAAGTCAGAGGACTCGTAGAACAGATAAGACCTTCTCTCTTCCCCTTTCTTTATTCAACCAACATGACTGCTATATGCCAGGCACTGCTAACTATTGTGAACTGAACAAGGAAAAATATCAAAGGCAGAAATCTAGTCTGTGTTGGGAAAGATAGGCATTGACAAAATGCCTGAAGCAGAGCGGGGTGAAGGGAGCGATCCCTCTGTATGCGACACACAGCTGACAACACTGCTTCTATAAGAAGCTGGAGGTCAATTGCTGCTTGGGGCTGTTGCTCTCCAGCGAACAGGGACTCTACAAAAAGTTTGTGTGCTTTCTTTTTCATCTTCCGGTTTGAGAAGTGTAGATTCTCAGGAATTCAGAAAGAGAGATACCAAAGCAGAGAGAGGTTAACTATACCTTTTACCCAGTTTCCTCCAATGGTGCCTCCTCACTTGAAACACAAAACGTAAGGCTGTTGAGTCTCGTCTAATTCATGGTGACTCTGCAGAGCAGAAGAGAGCTTCTCCACAGGGTCTGCAGGGCTGTAGCTCCTTAAGGAAGCTGACCACCACATACATCTCTCTCCTGGATTCCTACTGCTAGCTGCTCGGCTTACAGCTTAAAGTCTAACCAAGCCATCACTAGGGCTGCTTCCTTTTACAAAATTATAGGTTGATATCAGAACCCAGCAACTATCCTTGATATACTACATGAAAATGGTTCGGCGTCATTTTATCCTATTTATGGAATTATGTAACCAGCAAGGCAATCAGGATAGAGAGATCTCTTCAATCACCACAGTTTCTTAGCTAGGCCAGCCCCTTACCATAGTCACACTCATTGGATGGATATGCTCTGGCATGACACAACCAACATAACTTAAAGACCTCATTTCCAAATGGAATCACAGTCATACATACAGCATTAGGACTTCTACACCTGACAATTACGGACCTGTTCATCTTTACCGTTTCTGACAGAGGGTCAACTTCTTTGGGAAGAGATTTCCTTCATTTCAAGTGGCGAACCAGTTTGTCAACAAAAATTCAAAACAAAACTCAGTAGGATAAGAGTGGATAGATAATGACCATTGTCCTTGAACAGATGAAAGAGCAAGCTGTCTAAAGGGAATATATGATTAGGCATTTATACTTATGACAACAGCTCAGTATAAGAGATACATCATTGCAAAGAGGACTTGGAGGGAGGGAGGTAATTGTGCAACAATGAATGAATATATAAAAAAAGTGAATTGATGGGAGCTCTTGTGGCCTAGTGGCAAGAAGCTGCACTACAATCCCAGAGGCATGCAGTTTGAATCCACAAGATGCTCTGCTGGAGAAGGAGGGGCAATCTCCTCCTGTACCAGTCAGATCCTATTTGATGGTACACATACTAATTAATACTATTACTACTACTACTACTACTACTACTACTACTACTACTACTACTACTACTACTACTGATGATGATGTGAACTGGGGAGGGGGAAGGGAAGGAGAGGGGTAAAATGCGCAACAATGAATGAATGAAAATCTAACTTCTCTGTAAATGTTCGTTAAAATCACAACTGAAATAAAATTTTAAACCAACTGAAGTTGAGTAGCGTGCAGGTTTCCTGAAGAGCAGGAGCCCCTGGTTTCTGACGCGGAAGGCAATGCAACAGACCAAGTGCTCACAAATTTCCTCACAATACAACTTAATGATAGGAACAGAGGACTTCAGATGATTCTGATTACTCATTGTAGATGGTGGTGTTTTAACATATGATTTTGTTTTTAGCATCCTTCAATAGCCCAAGATTATTAGTAAGATGCTTTAAAACTAAGTTTCTTTTTAAACAGCAAAATTGCACGTGAAGTAATTATCTCTGTACCCAGCATTAATTTGTATCTGGAGAAAAGACGTTCAAACCTCAGAACTGATACCACATGCAAGAAAACATCTAGTAGGAAAAGCAGTGAAAGACAAAAGCAAGTAGGAAACCCACTGCACAGCTGGTGAGTTGATTCCAACTCCAGGGGACCTTCTATCAAGTGTCTCAGGTTGTAAACCTCAATGGCTGGAGGTGTCAGGAAGGAGGAACAGTTGGTAAGATCAAACTGCAGACCTTTTGCTTAGAGGATTAACATTGAACTAACATGCTACCCCTTCTGAAGCTGAAGGAGAGCAGCGTGGCCATTTCAACTAACCTACGACAACTTTAGTTCCTTTACGGTGAAGCACCACCCTCAGTAACATCATTGAGGTATCACCACATAGTTTTGTATTCCTGTTTAACACAACATTCCCCATACTCAGTGATCTGGGGCACAGTGTACGTATTATGCACGGTACTTCCTTGCAGAGGTCTTAGCAACTTAAAGTCTGGCTTCTTCTCAAGGCAAATGGTTTTAATTTCTAGGAGACAATTCTCCTGGGGAACATCATTGTCTTGGGCATATGCTGAGTAACGAAAAAAATTCTTTGTGTACACAGAAAGCTGGGGGATGTAGAGAACACCTCTCTGTGCCAGAATGACCACATGCTCAACATAAAAGAGATCATTAGGAACTAGATTAATAGATGTATAGAAAAAGAGGTTGAGAGTCTGCCATTGGTAACATTTGGCAACAGGTGCAGGACATTCAAAGTCTAATTTCTCATGAATGAGGAATGAACATCTGCTCAGAATAGCAGTAGAAGAGAATATTCAGAGCGCAACTAAATACACTTGCACCAGCCGGAGCCATGGGACCATAATGAAGACATCCCCCCCACCCCCCATATTCATTTACCATCTAGTTAATACTCCCCTTACTCTTTATTGAGCAAAAGTTCCAAATCTGGTTAAGCTTTCTCATTAACCCTGAGATATTTAAAATAGTGTATCCTGGCTCGCATCTTCACATAAATCAAGAAACCCATCAACTTGGTCCTGGCATGTAGCCATTGTAAAGTTCTTCCTCTGATCTCAATGAGCAATCATATTTGGAAACCCTTGCGCTAAACGTTATGCAATAGCATTTATGCAACTACATTTACTCTACTGTCCAGATTCTCAATTGCCTATCCTTTTGTAAGTATGATTCTCAAATATATTCTTTCTTTCCAGATCCTAAATCTATTGCCTTACTTTCAAGATCAGAAAGACTTGGAACATAACAGTCGTTAATTAAATTATCTTCCTACCTTCCTCATGCACTTCTCCACTTCAGCGGAGGTCAATTCAAAATACACAAAAATCAATCAATGGGTCTATAAGAGCTAGCGTCTTTTTTTTCTCCTGATGAGAGTATTGTTTTAGAATACTTGCAGGGAAGATGACACAGAAATGATGAGAAGCCTGAGAAAAGGAGAGAACAGGAAGAAATACATGTCATTAGATATTTTATGGGGTTTCCCCCTAAGAAAACATTTCTTTCTTTACAGTATGTGAAGTGTCTATGTATTTATCTAGTTATCTTTTAATACCACATAAAAGTTGTCCTTCAAATGTCCACAGGGTTTGGATTATATTTAAATTTGAACGTGGCCTGCTCCTTCTAATCTTAATAGATGATAGGCAATTAAGTAGGTACGTAGACAGAGAGATGACTTATATACTACATGTGTTTCCTATAAAATAGAGATCTATAATACATATGTAAAATAGCACACAGAAATATGTGTGTGTGTGTGTGTGTGTGTGTGTGTGCGCGCGCGCACGCGCGCGCTCTCCATAGCATTGTTATTTTTTAAATCTCTGCCAGTCCATTTTTTGGGGGGGGAAGTTTCTAGAATTTGGATTAATGCATGCCCAAATATGAACCATAAGACCTTCTGATGAGGATTGTCATGTATTTTAATGAAAATTTATAAACTTTGAACTGTCAAGAGCCATATGCCATCTCTCCTCATATTCACTGGTATTCTGAGGCCTTCTTCTTTTGTCAATTGAGACATTCATCCTTGGCAAAATCATGAAGTGCCATATTTTTAAATATGATTTGTTGCCATTGTCTCATAAATCTGTATCTCTGGCCAGCCCTGACTTTCCTACAGAACTTCAGACTCATATATTCCACTGCCTATTTGACATCTCCACATATTCATCAAAAGTTATTTCAAATTTAATACAGCCAGGAGAGATTTGTTGGTTTTCCGTACTCTCAAAGTTGCTGTTTCTCAGTCTTCCCGGTCCATGCACACATCCCACCCCTGCACATCCTAGGAGTTTCAGGTCTCCACGCTCACTCCATCACCCTATGCTGTGAATGTGTCCTCCAAAAGTCTGCACAAAATTGTTCTCTTCTCCATTCTCCTCAATATTTCATGATCTCAGCAACTTCTCATTACTTGGATTATTGGAACAGCCTCCTAACTGGTGTCCTTGCTTCTAATAGGATCCTTGTCTACAAACCTGTCTTAAAAACAAACAAGGGAAGGAAAAAAAATACCCTACCAACTCAAGCCAAGTATAACCATGATAAACAATTTGAAAACAGGATTCAAAACAGCTATAAGATATCATCTCACTCCAGTAAGAATAGAAAATTTCAACAGAACAACAAACAACAAATGCTGGCGAGGTTGTGGAGAAACTGGAACCTTTATCCATTGTTGGTGGGAGTGTAAAATGGTGCAACCACTAAGGAAGGCAGTATGGTGTTTTCTCAAAAAGTTGGAAATAGAAATACCACTTGACCCAGCAATTCCACTACTGGGAATATACCCCAAAGAAACCATAATTGCCACCCAAGCAGACACATGCTGATTATGTTATGTTTCGAAAACGGCAAAATCTTTGGCACCCTGGTTCCTTAAACAAATATGTAGGCTATATGCTTCAGTTTATTCCTTACCACCGCTAGCCAAGTCTAATACTCCAAATAAAGTAATGAGCAAACTAACTAGCACGTCATAAGAGGTAAGCAGTAGAATACCTTGTCAGATAAGGCATATATAAATAAAAATAAACCCTACAAAAATAAACCCACATCTCTGGATTAGTGAAAAATTACCGAGTTAAAAAGAAGTAATGTGTATATTTTGCCAGGGAAAAAGAATCCAGCTATCTAAAATAAGGTGAAGTATTTAAGATAAATTCTATTTCTTCAGGTTTGTGGGTGTTTTTTTTTTTGTTGTTGTTTTTTAAAAAAAGTTTTGTTTGTGGAACTCTTTTTAAAATGCATGTTTCAGTTTTTAAAGAGAGTTCTGTCGGCCTAGTGGTAATGAATTTCTCTGCCAACTCAGATACAGGCAGTTAAAATCCTTCAGTTACTCTGGGGAGAAAGATGGGCAACCTCCTCTTGTTCACTTTATTGATATTGAAAACTTACTGGAGGGTCGGCGATGAGTCAGCTACAACTTGACGACACATATCTTCAATCAACAACAGTATTTAAGTGCCACCAAACATGTAATTGTTACTTTTTTTAAAAAACATTTTCAGTAGCTTATAACAGCATTCTGAAATTTTGCTGTCTTTTGATAATACCACAAATCCCCTCAACAACAATAACCAGTTGCCATGAAGTTGATTCTGACAAAAGGTGAAAAAAGGAAAAAGTAACGAACTGAATGTGTGATATCAGGTATTATTGCTTGGTTGTCTGTTTCATTCCCTATAAATTCTTGTATCAATATAAATTCATTTTAAGTATTTATAGTATCCAATTTTCCAGTGTAATCAGTTGTTTATATAATTCCTTTCAAAAAGGAAATAAAATGAATTCATATTTTATTAAGTTTATACTTAGTGTATCTGTAATTACTGTGAATAGGATTTTTTTTTCTAGTACTCTATGTTTTAAAATGTTGTTCTATATATAATTATATGCCATAGCAGCTTAATCACATTTTTTGTATTTTTTATTATACTTGTCAGAGATTCAATTTCTTGTACCACCAATTACTCATCTAGTTAATTCTTCACCGATTTCTGAATGATTTCCTTCTCTGATTCTGTAAGTCTGCCTTTATTTCACTAGCTCGAATCCCTTGAGGGAGTGATTATGGGTGGGGGAAGAGTTATTTTCCACTATCTCTCTGGATTGTAAGCAACTAAGAAACACTGCAAGAATTTAAATGTTCATCAGACCACAATATAGCCATGTGACTACGTTGAAATATGTGCTGGGAAACATACCTGGATCTCCTGTATTTGCCTTGATAGAAAAGTGCACAGAAGGTGGAAAGCAGGCAGCCATAGGTTTCCGGCCTGGCCCCTCAGCGCTTGCTCTGTCATGAGCTGGACAGGAAGTAAGGCACGCTTTCTGACAATCCAAATCCAAGGTGGGAGAGTAGGGGAGACACACAGGCCCATGGGTTTTGGCTTTTAAAAAGAAAACACAAAGCAAAATGTTACTTTGATTGCTCATGTTGAGAATATATAGCAGAACATTCACCAAATCAACACTTCGACATGGATGAGTCAGTGACACTCATTACATTCTTGAAATTACACCATCATTATTCACTTTCCTTTTCCAAGGCTTTGGTGGTCTGGTCCATATGAAGCTGCATTGTTAAACCAAAGACTGAGCTTCTCTGTGGCTCCTCCGGAAGCTGAGTTGGTTCTGACTCAATGGCAATGAGTTTTTCCCCATGAGACTCCTTCCTTATTAACATAAATGCTCTGTCATCCAGTCAAGCCCAGCTCACAGCTACTCTACAGTCGAACTGCCCAGTAGAAGCTCCACGGCTGTAATCTTTAGGAAAGCAGACATTCGCCCAGAGAGCAATTGCTGAATTAGAACTGTTGATCTTCTGAGTAGCAAGCAAGGCCCTAGCCACTCAACCACCAGGGCTTAAAGATCAACTTTTCTAAATCCCTTAGCTAAAGTTTTATCTCACTCATGTCTATTTCATCTGCTATAGACAGATCTTTTCTTCCTATTTTTATTTTATATAGCTTTGCATACAAAACTTGAATACACTGTGTATATCATTCATATGCATTGCGTTTCACAAATTCCAAGATTCCCTTGGTGTTTCAATCACTTAGATACATTGTGCTTTAATGTCCCTTGATCTTTTCATGTCCCCATGGGATCTTTCCCAGTTTCTTCACCCATTACAGCTACACACCAAACTCTTTTCTAGTGATCCCCTCTTCCTACGCTCTGCTCCCAACCGCTTTCCCCTTCTCCTCTTGGACTTTTACCCACATCTTACTAGTTATCCATCTATTTTTACAATAATGGTTCTTAGCTTTTCAGCTGTGACGCCATCACTCACTAACATGGCCGTCTGGAGATGCTTTCACCACATACACACACACTCCTTCCTCTCACTGACAGCGATCCAGAAGACAGAGGTTGGAAGAACTGGCTCAGGTACCTCAATCTGAGATGTGCGTATGGAGTCTAAATACTGTTGGCTCAGAGCTGAGTATCTCCCAGAAATTCTACTCAGTGGGGAGGAGCTTCCGACCCCAAAGTCACGTAGGCTTCCCAAACCCAATGTTCGGTGGATCCAGGAGTATAAAGATCCCGTTCTCTTCCTTCAGTTCAGCAAAGATCCGGAGAGCTCCTCCTCTGGACCTCCCCGTGTCATCAATGGTGGCACAGACATCCACCATACCTGCACGGTGGTTCAAATTTCCCTTCACCACCGAGTAGGTGTTGCTATTTACAGCACTACCCAATAGGACTTCTGTACACAAATCTCCATCACCAAGCCCATTTCCTGGAGAACTCAACCTAAAAGAGAGGTACACTGGGAATACTTAGGAGGTTTGTAGTAACACTAGACCTCGACCCCATAGATTCTAATTTAATTGGTCTAGGGTGAAGTCTAAGCATTTTAAACGCTCCCCAGATAATTCGAAAGCACGGCTAGGGATGGAACCACGGTCTTAACCCAGTGAGCTTAATAATGAAGCATATGGTGTGGCCATTTCCCTGGGGAGAGGAAACGAGAAACATATCAGGGCAGACGCGCTCCAGTCCCCAAGAGGCAGCCCATGCCTGTGTCCCCAGTATCAGCCACTACTATTTTATGGATCTTCTCGTGATCATTTGTGAAGATGGTTCCATTTTCCTGTCCTCATAAGACTCTAAAGTGGGTCAGAATAAGACATTAATAAAATTAACTTTGAGGTTGCACTGTACCCTAGGCAGAGTATTTTATCTTTATTCTATTTTCCATCTAAATTATGCCCATCTGCATTGTTTAAAATAGCTCACCAGAGATTATGCAATTAGGCCAAATAATTACGAGATGAAGGATGCCCCAAATCTGAACACTCTGAACCCCCTTCAATTATTACTTTCCCAGGAAGAAAGTAAGGAACAGAAAATGAAATATCCTTGAAGTGCAGTGCAAAGAAATTCAAGCCAGAAATGTTGTCCCTCCCACATTTCTTATTCCTCTAGGTCTCAGAGAGAAGGTTCTATCACAGGGCATATGGAGAGCTGGGCTTCTTCCTTCAGCCTCTGGAAAATCAGAAGTTCTCTACTTGAGCGTCACTTCAAGAGCTGAAATAATTTGACTTCTGTCTCTTCTGTTGCTCCTCTTTTCCAAGGCATCCTAGTCCCTGTACAACATTCAGAGAATTTCTAATTTGAAAATATAAAGCCAGCCACGCAGAAGTTTCGCTGAGCAATATTATATCTGTAAAACCTAGTAATTTGTATGTTCCAAGTACCCACTATTGTTAGCAGCAAGACAATAGCAGACACAGTTGGTGGAAAATGAGTAGACGGAAAAAGCATGAGTGATGAAAAGTGTACTGCAATTACTGTTTTAATTCTTGTTTATTTCCTTTGATTACTGGTGAGGTTGGAGATTTTTCCTGTTAATCATCTATAATACTTATTATGTGAAGGTCTGTCCAAGACTTCAAGTACATAATATAACTAGCATATGCTTAGGTTCTTTGTAAATCTAGGACAATGAGAAAAAGCACAATAACCTTGAAACCTGTTGACCATTGCTTTAGAAAATGCTTCTAGGTTTCAAGGTGAAATTAGCCCAATCCAGAAAACTGTCTGCCCTAGACATGCATGATGGTGGTAGTAACTAGCCTGGAAGTCTTTAAAGGAGCTGAGTAAAAACCATGTGATGAATGAAGAAAGCTGCATAAAGCTTCCATCATGATTTTAACATCCTCAAACATAACTGTGCATTAAATGCACACCGTCAAGGTCTACTGTGGGAAGGAAATCACTAGCACCAGAGAGGTAACAACTAAAGACCTTAGACTTAGTAACTTAAAAAACACCCTCTTTGTATCTAGTGCTGTCCTCTGGCCTGCTCATCCCCCTACTTCACTCTTCTATTGTTTTGATCAAGTGAGCTTGAATGACTTCCTCAAACTGTCTCAGTTGAGATTCTTCTGGAAACAATCTGCCCCAAAGGGAAAGCAATAGACCTTATTCTCAACTAACAGGTAGCAAATGTTCTTAATATTCTTGTCAAGGACAAATCTTTGAATAAAGCCAGAAGAACACTTAGATAACTCTGACTTTAGAGAAATACTTGCCCTAGTCCTCGCCAAGTTAATCTATTCTATGGGTCTGCATTGTTTCCTGACAGTCCAGACTTAATAAAAAGCCTTACTACTTCCTTGACCTCTTTCCTAATGGCCACATTCTTGGTCCCTGTATATAACAGGTGCTAATAATTTGAAACTCCAAGGAACTACACTCATGAAGAAAGCATTGCCAAACAAGTTAGCCCCACAGTCTCAATTCTCATTTGGGAGTTGCTATCTAGGGTCACTCTGAGCTGGAATGGACTCTGGCAGTAACTCATTCACTGCTATCAAGTCGTTCCAACTTGGGGCAGGCCCCGCGGGGTTTTCCGTGACTGTAAATCACAGTGGGAAGAGACTGTGCATCTTTCTTCGTCAGAGACCTGGATCCTAACAGCCACAGGAATGCAGTCTTTGGGATATGCAGAGCAATTAACCATGGGCGACTGACTCCACCGCAGCCCCCTCAGTGGAGGTAGTTCAAAACAAGAAGCCCAGGTGGTACAATGGCTAATCACTCACCTGCTAATTGAAAGGCTGGTGATTTGATTGGTGGCTCCATGGGACCAAAGGCCTGGCGACTTACTCTTATGAAGATGTCAGCCAAAGAAACAACACTGAATAATTCCACTGGGTCTACTGCTGTAGCTATAAGTCAATGGCAAACTTGAGCGCCTATCACCCTGCCTTCCAAAATGCATCAGTCAATCGCAAAGTAACTGTAAAAAGCCTTTTGAGACTACCATAACAATCTAAAGGAATTAGGAACGTTTCAAAGGGAATCTGAAAAGGTGGGGTAATAGTTGTGTTTTCTGTGTACCGCAGCGTAGGAATCGACACCTAGCTGACCCTCTGGTGGGTTTTCAGAGGCAGTTAATCACACATGAGGACACTGCCCATCCTTTTCCCATGGGGCAGCTGGTGGCCTCGAATCCTGTGCCTTTGGGATTGCAGCACAGCTTCTTGCCACTAGGTCATAAATGGCGATAGATTTTATAAAATGCAATGTATATGAATGATCATACAAAACACAATGTGAATGAAGGAATATGTGAAACACAATGTACATGAATGAAACACAATGCATATAAATTTTACATGCAAATCAATATTCAATTTTAAAAGGTGATAAGTCACATTGGGGGGAAAAATAAACTCTTAGTTAAGTACTAGATTGTTGTTATGTGCTGTCAAGTCACCTGTGACCCTTAGCGACCCTATGTACAACAGCCCTACACCCTGCTCTATCCTGTGCCAATCTCACTGTCTCCGACACACCTACCCCCATTACCCCAGTCACTGAATCAATGCATCTCATCGAGGGTCTTCCTCTCCTGCGCTGTCCCTCCACCCTCCCAAGAATGACATCCCTCTCCAGGGACTGGTCCCTCCTTGCAACATGTCCAAAGTATGTAAGATAGAGCTTCAGAATCCTTGCCTCCAAGAAGCAGCCTGGCATCATCCTCTCTAGGAAGAACCTGTTTGTTCTCCTAGCAGTCCATGGTATATTCAATACTCTTCTCCAGCACCACAGCTCAAAGGCATCAACTTTCCTTCTATCATCCCTAGTCATTGTCCAGCTCTCTGATTCATAGCAAATAATTGCAAAGACCATGGCCTATATCAAGTGCACCTTAGTCCCCAGACTGAAATAATTGCTCTTCAGTACTTTTGAGAGGTCTCTGACAGCAGACTTTCCCAAAGCAATTTGTCTTTGAATTTCCTGGCTGCTGGTACCAAGAGTGTTGACTGTGAAGGCAAGCAAACTGAAGCTGTCAACAATCTCAATCTCTTCACCATCTATCATGATGCTGAAAATTGGCCCAGTGCTGAGAATCGTTGTTTTCTTGATGTTGAGCTTCAATCCATATTGAAGGCTACAGTCCTTGACCATCTGCAGCAAACACTTCAGGTCCTTCTCAATTTCAGCAAGCAGGGTTGTGTCATCTGCATAACACAGGTTGTTGATGAGTCTACCCCCAATACTGCTAAAATTGTGGAGTCTGGTAATGAAATTGTTTTTATGAGATAGAGCTGTATCTAAAAGTGTTTGTACATAAATGGCAAAGTTGCTGGAGTTTTATTTAAACCATGCCCAACAAAAAATACGGAGAATCCAGATCACAAAACAGGGAAAAATGTTGATGAGCTGGGGGATGGATACCTGTAAGCTCAACAAGAAGTCTACTTTACATAAGTTTGATAATTTTTATAATAAAAAGCTCAAAGATTCAGGAACTCAAGCAAAACTGTGTAAGCTACATCTCATACAGAAAGCCAACATTCTGAGGCTTGTTTTGATCTGGATGAAATCTATTCGACACAAGTATACAAACACATCTGCTATTTTATTTAGAATTTCCCAGGCTTTGGTTGAATTGACTAGTCACTAATTACCAAATGGCCAATAAGACAGACTTCCATCCCATAAAATCATTCCCTACATTCTCATTAGGAAAAGGGGGCTCTGTGTTCCATTCTGTGCTGGAGACATTCACGTTAATCAAATTATCACCATGTGCTGCAATCGCAAATACAAAATATCATTTCAAGACACAGATGCCGATTATCAAAAAGTCAGAGACAGGTCAATGCGGTGAGAGAGTGTGTCTGTGCAAACATGGAGTCAGCCATAGTGCGACTGCTGCGTAAGTACGCGGATATGTGAGACCTGCTGAAGCACTTCGGCCCAGGTGCAGGAGACAAAGGGTCGCAGAGATGCGTGCAAAGTATGCAGGACGGATGCCTTCCAGAAAATAAAGAGAAAAGACATCACATGCTAAGAGTTGCCATCTCTTCTTAATGGATAACAGGTACATTTTACGGCATTCTTGGATCTTCTTTGTATTTTCTAAGTGCCTTCAACAAATGTATCAAATTTGAAAGGAAAATTTATTATAAGATAAAAAATGTGTTCAACTCTGTGAAGACGTATGCCCTTCACATGGCACCCACGAGTCAGAGTTGAAACCACAGTGCATAGAGCGTACACACATGAAACCGGCCAGAAGACCGCTCAGGGTATGAAAACAGCTACATGGCACATGGCAGTGACATACATGATCTACAGAGAAAAGATGATGAAAAGCAGGAAAAGAGAAAGAAATCTCGGGGTGTGAAAGTTATGATGTTAGGAAATCAAATGTGGGAATGGCGGAAAACCTTTCTAGAAGAGAACAGTAAGCTTTTCTTAAGTGAGATTGTAACATAGGCTGGCCAGGTATCAAATCACAGAAGGGAAGGAGTTGGTCATTGTCATACCTCTAGAGCTTAGAAGAGTGGCACACAGTCAGAAAGTCAATATTTGTGGAGTAAAGAAAGAAATTAAGCTTATAATCAATTATAATCAATTAATAAATTGACTAATCATCTGTGTGTGTGTGTGTGTGTGTGTGTGTGTGTGTGTGTGGGTGCGTGCGCACGCGCACACACGTGCATGCCATCGAATTAGATCTGACTGGCACAGGAGGAGACGGCCCCTCCTTCTCCAGTGGAGCATCTCATAGATTTGAACCACTTGCCTTCGGGATTGTAGTGCAGCTTCTTGCCACTAGGCCACCAGAGCTCCCTTGATTAGTATTCTCTAATTTCTCAAAACAGCCCTTTGAAATAGGTAACTCTAAAGTGATGCTGGAAAGAGAAATAACTTTCACAAGATCACACAATGGATATAGACTTGACCAGAGTTATGTGACTGGGTGTGGGGCCCACGCCAAATCACTTAAAATAAGTACCTAATTGTATTTGCAAGTACACTACCAGTGAAGATTTGCAGCCTCTGAAGGCCCAATGGAGGGTTAGTTTTAAGTCATTTCTGACTAGATGGCAATCAATTGAGTTAGTGTTATAGTGTTCAGATGATTTTTCCCAGGGTCACCATGAGCTATACTCACTGGCACCTAACAATTTAAGATTGTGTAGAAAAAGAGAAGATTAAAATCGGAGCAGTAGGAGTAACGAAAGGCGGTCACTAACAAAAGATGGAAAGAGCACACATTCACTCATGGAACCACTGTTGTTGTTGTTGTCAGGTGCCCTTGAATCAAGTACGACTCACTGTGACCTCATAAAAGGTTCCTCTGAACCCTGTCCAATCCTGTGCCACCTTCATCATTTCTTCAGCCCACTTCTGTAGTCCCTCCTGGTTGAGGGTGGTCCTCTACTTCGTCGTCCCTCCACCTTTCCTAGCATGATGTCCCACTCCAAGAAATAACTTCTCCCAGCAACATGCCCAAAGTATGTGCGATGAAGCATTACAACCAAGGGGCACTCGAGACTCACTCCTCCAAGATATAACTGTTTGTTTCCTTGGTAATCCACGAGATGTTCAGGTGCTCTTCTCCAACACTACAATTCAAAGGCATCAATTCTTCTGTCCTAACTCATTGTTCAACTATCCTTATTCACTGTTCAGCTCTCAGATGCATAGCAGGTTTCTGAAAAGATCATGGCCTGAACCAGGCTCATTTTAGTGCTAAATAGTGTGTGATTCTAGAAGGAAAAAGATACCTCTAAAGGTTTGGAAGGACTCACTTTTAAAGTCACAGTAAAGAATAGCACAGGAATTCCCTTGGGAAGCTGAAAGGAGACTACAAGACTCCTGTCTATGATTTTGGGGATCTTTGCATGTCTTTAGGCCACCAATTCTACACATAGGAAATTAATTATGAGTAATATATTTTTTCCTTCTTCATTTTTTGAAAATTACCACTTCCTCTTTTCCTACCATCTCCATAATAAAATACAAGGTTCGAAAAGGAGCAACTAACCCTTTATCCACAATATTACTTCATCTTCCTTTGGCACCAAGTTTCGACCTTGAACCAATAATCAGAACCTTCTTCCCATGTGAATATAAACGGGAATTACTATGTGGTAGCCTCATTCTGGTTGGACCCTGGAAGAAAGGCGATGCAAAACTTATGGGATGTATGAACAAGAGAGAGCTGGACTGCCTCCAGAGAGGGGAGTTAGAAAGCATACACGTAGCAATGACAAGATGGACAGAGAATCCCTGGTTCTAGAAAATTCCCTGAGGATCCTTATATAATCTTTATCTAGGGAGCCCAAACTGTCAATTACATCACCCAAATCCCCCTGCCCTCTGACGGCTAATAGGCTTGGCTAAAGGAGGGCTCCACCAGGAGACTGGAGGGGGTCAAGTAAGAGAGGTCAGGACAGTTGTGCCTCTGCCTCTCTCTGACCACATACAAGGTGACACTGTCCCTCTTCTCAAGGTCATGGCTTCCTTTAAAACAGTGTGTGCTACCTTCTTTTTCCTCCTTCTAGGTCCTTCTAGCCTCTTTAAGCTTTTCATCACCTGGGGTTTAGGACCTGTGGCAGCACTTCCGTTGCTGGGCTCAGGTGCCCGTGCCATTCCTATCCTATGACCCACACATATTTAGCTATTAATTGCTTTATAAATAAACCTTCTTCAAATGATCCTCATTTCAATGGGTCATCAGTTTCCTACTGGGAACTGATTGGAATAGGTATGAAGTTCTATAGAGTGTGCTACGCTTGATTTTTCCACTTGCAACATTTTACTAATCCAGTGACTACACACACTTTTTAAAGTTGTTATAATTGAATGCATTCTAAATTAATGTTGCATCACAGTTTAATTTCAGCATTTTCACTGTCTTTAAAAAAAGCACAATAAAAACCCAACAACCCAACTGACATGCCACTGAGACCATTCCAAATACCTCCTAAAAAATTAACAGGGTCGCTATTAATTCCAACTCAAAGTGAACCTAGGCAACAAAGTGAAACAAAGGAAAATTGCCTCAGACAGTTTCCACGCTGTCGTTTTTTTACTGAAGCAGTTTGCCACACATTTCTGCTGTGGAACAGGAAGCAGGTTCCAATCCCAGATTTTTTCAGTTAACATTTAACTAGAATGTCACTAGGAAGCACTTAACTACAATGTCACTTGAATGATGCAGGAAACATCATAAAAGGACAGAAAGAATACACATAGTCACCGTACCAAAAAGAACTGGTTGACACTGAAATATTTTGGGAAGTACCAAATGTCAAAAGTTAATAAAGGAAGAAATCCAAGCTGCACTTAAGTCACTGGCAAAACAATAAGGTTCGAGAAATAGATGGGCTATCAATTGACATGTTTCAACTAACAGATATAGCCCTGGATGTACTCACCAGTTCTGTTGGATAATTTGGAGGACAGCTCTCTGACTGACTGACTAGAAGAGATCCATATTTTATGCCTATTGCCAAGAAAGGTGATCCAATAGAATACTGAAATTATGAAATAACACCATTAAGATCACATGCACACAAAATATTGCTGAAGATCATCCAGAAATGGCTAGAATAATACACCGAGAGAATGATCAAAAGTTAAAGCTGATGGCCATCCGAATATCTTCCTCTGTGAAAATTCTTTCCATGTCTTTTACCCATTTTGTAATTATAAGTCTCTTTCTTGTGGAGGCGTGGTAGGATTCTCTAAACTTCTGCTATGAGACTCTTGTCTGATATGCTACTGCTAAATGTCATTTCCCAATTAGTAGGGTTGTTTGTGTTTTGGTTTTTTCACTCTGCTGAATTAATCATTATTGAAAGCTATAGTCCTTGACCTTCTGCAGCAAGTGCTTCAGGTCCTCACTTTCAGCAATCAAGGTTGTGACATCTGCATAACGTAGGTTGTTGAGGAGTCTTCCTCCAGTCCTGATGTCACATTCCTCCTCATAATGTCCTGCCTCCTAGATAATCTGTTCTGCATGTAGATTGAAAAGGTATGGAGACAGGATGCATTCCTGACACACACCTTTCCTGATTTTAAACCATGCAGTGTTTCCTTCCTCTGTTTTGAGGACTGCTTCCTGGTCCAAGTAGAGGTTCTGCATACACACAATTAAGTGTTCTGGGATTACCATTTTCCTCTATATAATCAGCACAAAAAGATAGAATGCAGGATATACTGAAAGAAAGACTACTTTGGAAGCTTCTGAGAGATGATGTAAACATGATCACGGATTTAAGCCCAGGCACTGGGGACAATGGTGGTGAGATTGCCAGAATCGTGGCCTTCAGGAGGAAAAGCTGATTTGCATAGAAGGTAATTTAATTACAGGACATCATCACCAGTGATCATTACACTCCTTTGAGGAGCAGACAGTAACTTTGATGTGTGCTCCTGTTTCCACAGGCCCTTTTCACATTGTCATTCTAGCCCGGCTTATTTATTAACACCATTTTGGCAGAGCTGCAAATTTTCCTTTTCTAAATGACCGACCAGTCTATAAAATACACAACGGCCGATTGCCAATTCCCAGCCCATTTCCTAAGTCCACAACAGTCCGCCCAGATGGGTCCAATTCCAAAGAGGAGAAAAGGAAATAGACGAAAACAAGGGCCTGCAACAGGGGAGATCGAGGATGCCCAGTGACCATTTTTCCCTGCTAAACCTAAAAGTGGCTTTGCATTTAGATGTGCCATGTTCTTTCAGAATGCTTGTCCCTAGTCTTCCTAATTAAATATGCTGTGGTCAATCTCGACTGACCATTTGATCCCCCCTGTTTCCTAGATAATTCATCCACCCATTCAGTCACTCCATCATCAACAATTTTTTTTATTTGCTAATTGCTTTATAACCACAACAAGCTGGTACAGAGGAAGGTCCTGTACAAAACACAACAAAGGTCCAAAGATGGAGGCATTCTCTTAGCAACGCTGAAGCTTTCAGCCTCTGGTTATTTGGAATGTAGGCTGCAGTCCTTGTTTTTTGATGGATCACTGAGGGTGTGGGCACAGTCTAGGCTTTAACCAGATTTGAACAGAGGAATGGCGACTTGGCCCAGGTAGAAGTTGATGCAGGGCCAGGTGGGGTTGTACTTCTTGTCAAACTCCTCCTCGACGCGGGCCGCGATGTCCTCTATGTTGTATTTCTCCAGCACCTGGGTCGCCCCCTCCACCGAGTCCTGCTGTATCTCCGCAGACTTGTCTGCGTTTTTCAGACTTGTCTACATGGTTACCACAGAGTAGGGACTCAGGAGTCCAATGATTTTCTAGGGGAGGAGTTAGAGCGACTCCCAAAGCCCGAGGCCGGGGCACATCTCAACAAATGTTCTTAGATTAGCTTCTGTATGCCCAAGAGAATGAGGAACTGTATGGCCATTACAATAAACAAGACAGATGCTACCTTTATGGGGCTTAGCTGCCAATGCATGGTATAGATAAGTCAACAGGAAATTCTTACACAGGGGGATTTAGGGGCCAATGGGGACAGAAATGGGAATTCTGAGAACAAAGGAAACTCCACCCCAGAGCGAGTGTGTGTAGGGATGAGAAATACTGAAGTTGCACCAACAGAGGAGGGGATGGAGTGTTGTGAGTACAGCTTTTGAGCTTGTAAAATGTGGCCCATTTAGGAGATTAAAGGTGCTTAACTACTAAATTAATTATTTACTAATATTCTTCACTTAGGTCTCTGGGGGTCATGGACAGTTAAGTTAATGTGCTTTCTGCTTGTCAAAAAAGTTGGACGATCGAATTCCCCTAGAGATGCCTTAGAAGAAATGGTTAGTGATCTACTTAACAAAAAAATCAGCCACTAACAAGATTATGTGGACAGAAAGTGATGCTACCAAACCCAAGGTAGTTGATTTTCATCTGTAGCCCTCAGGCCTGGTTCAAATTGGGGTTTTTTTTTTTCAAACATTCTTCTAGGTGGTATAGCCCTGGTCTGTGCATTGCTGTACAGAGGTAACTCATGGTTGCTGTGAGGCTAAACACTGTGACACTGATGTGCTAAACGTGATAATGCTCACCCATGGTGGACAGTGTTGGCTGGAGCTTCTCAAGTAAAACAAGCTTGGAAGCAGGAGCGGCATCCACTTCCGAAATGGCTTGCCTCCGGAAACTCTATGTACCAAGAGTGTTCAGGCCTTTCGTTCATAAGGTCGCTATGAGTCATCCACGACTCGATGGCACCTAACCTAACAACAACACAACAAAGCCCCTGTAGCCTAACTGTACACTGACGCACATAGGATCACCAAGAACTGAGACTGACTTGATGGCATCTAGTACCAATATCCTTGGTTTAGACCAGAGGTTGTCACCTATGGGGAATCAAGACATGTTTGGTAATGTCAGGAGAGTTTACTGGAACAGGGATGCTACTGGTATCTGGTACATGGTGGTGAAGGATGCTTCTCCAAAAATGAAGAATATCCAGGCCTAGAATAATAATAATAATACTGAGATACAGAAACCTTTGCCCATATCCTCACATGCCCCAATAATCAGCCATTAATGTATAAGTAATGATGTTATTAATGTTAAGGTTATTTCTTTAACTCTTCTATAATTATTCACTACTTTGACATTTTTATTGATACTCTGTGTTGTTGTTTTGCTGTTTGTTTCTTTTTTAGTAAAAGGAAGGCAGGCCAAATGAAATCAAGGGGAGATTGTAAGGTAACATAGATTTTTACATAATTTTGAAGGACATGTATACTCCTAGTAGACTGGTAGAATACTGGTAAGTTGAGGTCCTTTTCCCTAGATTCACACAGATCTAAAGGTCCGTTTATGGTGGCAGAGTGTACAAGTCAGATATTAGGATTCACAGGACACCTGAGAAGCTAAATATTGGTTTCTTCTTGTGAAATGTCTTCAAGTTGAGGATGAGTCTTAGAACCCTATGAACAACAGATCTGAATCGTCCTATCCTGTGCCATCCCTGTCATCTCTAACACACTTGAGCCTGTTGTTGTCGTAATGGTGTTACTCTACCTCTCTGAAGGTCTTCTTTTCCTTCGCTGACTTTCATCAAGAAGAGCCTGTCCTAACAAAATACCTAAAGTATGAAGCTTCTTGCCTCCAAGGAGCCCTCTAGCCACACTTTCTCCAAGACACATCTGTTCTTTTGGTTGTCCATGGCACGCTCAGTACTATTAACCAACACAATTCAAAGGGGCCAATTCTCCTTGGAGCATCCCTAGTCACTGTTGAGCTTTCAGACATATAGCGAGTGTTGAAAAAGACTGACTCAAGCAAGCCTTTGTCTTCAAACTTACATCACTGCTCCCCAGGACTCTGGAGTGGTTCTTGCTATTGCAACTTTTAATTTCTTAACTGCTTGTGCCAAATGTCCTGATCGCGCATGCCAGGAAGATAAAATAGCTGACAATTTCAGTCTTTTCTCTATCCATGATGATGGCTGCTGCTTAGTGACCCAGTGGAAAGAATTTTTGTTTTCTTAATGTTGAGATGTAACCCGAATGAAGGCTGTAAACCTTGATCTTCTATAGAAAGCGTTTCAAGTCTTCCTCGCTTTCCACAAGAAAGATTCTGTCATCTGTATAGCATCAGTTGTTGATGAGTCTTCATCCTATCCTGACGTCACATTCTTCCTCCAATAGTCTGGCTTCTCAAATTATTTGCTCAGCAAACAGATTGAATCTGTTTGGAGAGACGTTAACACCCATGATGCACTTCTTTCCTGATTTTTAAACCACATAAAGTTCCTTTGCTCCGCATGAAAACACCACCTTCACAACAATGACTGTAAATTTTCACTGAAATTAATAACAAATTTAAATTAAAAAAAAAAGAATTACGTTAGAGTAAGGATGGCAATGGAACCACCTTACCTCTGTAACTTGATTTGTGCCACTATTAGAACCTCTACTCAGAATATTATTGCTTTTCAATTTTTGACTCATGCACTTTTAACTTGTTAGTTAAATCTTATCTTCTAGGCTGCAACACTTCCATGATACATCTTCAAGGATATGAACATGTACGGCTAAGCACAATTGATAACAGTGCATCTGAATTCCAAAATCAATCTCCATAATAGTCTATGTGTTTCCTACTGCCAAGGGGGCCCTTTAGACTAGTGAGAGAAGATCTTCATCCTGAAACCCACAGCGTCCCTTTTCAGCAGGAAGTAGCTAAGAGAATACGCCATCCCCTTTTCCTTATGAATCAGGGTGAAGTCTCTCTCAGGGAGGAGTGATAGGGAATGGCAAGGGACACACTGAGAAAGGAGATTAATCAGAACTGGCTTTGACAAGCACTGTGGCAACTGGACAATTAAAACAGACATTGCGGGGGGAAGAAGAACAAACTGGGGAGGAGGGTGGAGAAAACAGTGCAACAATGAATGAATGAAAACCCAAAATCTCTGTAAATGTTCATTAAAACTAATAAAATTTAATAATAAAAATTTAAAAAATTTTTAAAAAAAAGAAAACACAACCTTCTTAAAACCAAGGTCCAGATACAGGTTTCCTATATGCATACTCAAATATTCTGGGATTCCCACTCTTCCTAATGTTATCCCATAGTTTATTATGATCCACACAGTCAAATTTCTTTGCATAATCAATAGAACATAAATAGTTCCGGTAATCTCTGCTTTCTGTTAAGATCCATCTGAAATAAGCAATGATATCCCTGGTGCCACAACCTCTTCCAAACTTAGCCTGAACTTTTAGCAGTTTTCTGTCACTGTGCTATTTCTAGTTGGGTTTTTTTATGGTCTTCAGGAATATTTTGCTTGTATATGATATTAATGATATTGTTTGAAAATATCAGTAGGGGATATATATTCCATGGGTCACAAAAGTGGTGACTACTTCTCTGCTGAATTGAAACTCTATTAAGTCAACAGATTGAACCTTATTCATTGCTGTGTCTTCAGTATCTAGCATAGCTCTTAGCACACTGAGTATTCAATACACATTTCTTTTTTTTTCTCTACTATTTTATTTACAAAATTAAAATACAAATTTGAAACAAGTCTTTCAATTTCCCTCACCCCCCCATCAAATTGTTCAACCCAGTGATTAATGCCCCCTTCCCCCTGCACATCCACATCCCTCTGCTTCCAGCCTCTCCCACCCCTCCTAGATCATTATACTCATTGTACAATAACGGTTTTATACAATATTTATCCTTATGGGACTGAGTTAGTTCACTCGGCATAATGCTCTCCAGTCCCTCCCAAGTTAGGTAATAATTTACAAAGTTATTGCTCCTGCGTGCTGCACAGACAACACACATTTCTTGATAGAACCAAAGATGATTAGTAATTCATCAAGGAAAGAGAGTGATCAAAAAGTCAGGTAAGGTATAAGGACGTTCCATATCACATCATAAAACTGTAACTTCAAGAACAGACACTGAATGAGGCTTCTGAGAGGCAGGGGCAGGATTTGTGCCCTTTCATCACTTCAGCATGGGGGAATCTGACTTTCTTAAAATTCTCTACAATGCTATCCAAAAACAGTTCCATGTGAGTTAGCTGTTGTTATTAAGTGCGGTCAAGTCAACTAGGACTCATAGCGACCCTATGAACAATGACTTTGAACTCTGTCCTAACCTGCACCCTCCTTACCATCCTCAACACCTTTGCATCCACTTCTACAGACACTGTCAATCCACCTCACTGAAGATCTTCCTCTCCTTCACTTTCCAAGCATGATGTCCCTTTCCAAGGAAGCGTCTCTCCTAACACCATATCCAAAGTATGGGAGATGCAGCTTCAGCATCTTCAACTTTATGGCTGCACTTTCTCAGGACCGTTACTCTAAGACTGTGATCACCATAAGCCACTCCTACAAATGCAAAAGTGTTTTCCCTCCATATAGTTAAATTCCGGAGATGCTACTGCTATGCTGTTATTTTTTTAAGGGGCTTAGACTATCCTAAAGTACTCAAGAGCAACGGTGTCTCTCTGGAGACTAAGGTGCACCTGATACAGGCCATGGTCTTTGCAATCGTTTGTTATGCATCAGAGAGTTGGACAATGACTAGGGAGGACAGAAGGAAAATTGACACCTTTGAGCTGTGGTGCTGGAGAAGAGTATTGAGAATACCATG